>NW_024423453.1:31461081-31493542 GCF_017311325.1 Ursus maritimus
TGGCAGTTACTTTTTTTTTTTTTTTTTTTTTTTTAAGATTTCATGTATCTGTCAGAGAAAGAGCACGCACAAGCAGAGGGAGCAGCAGGCAGAGGAAGAGGGAGAAGCAGACTCCCCTCTGGGCAAGGAGCCCAATGTGGGACTTGATCCCAGGACCCTGAGATCATGACCTGAGCTGAAGGCAGACGCTTAACCGACTGAACCACCCAGGTGCCCCTAGGCAGTTACATCTTTTACGACAGTTGCTTCACAGATAGTTTTTATCAACAGGAAAAAGTAGCTGCCCCCAGATTAATTCTGAATTCTTTGGGCTGGTCACCCAGGACTTCCTCCAGCGGATCCCAGCAGTGGTGGGCAGTGCCCCTCCCCTGGGGAATGGGGCGGTTCAGAGATAGGAGGCTGGGCTCCAGAGCCCATTGGAGCAGGTCTGCAGATCAACTCTGCCCCTTACTCATTAATAACTGTGGGCAAAGGACTTAAACTTTCTGAGGCTCCATTTACTCTCTGATACCCTGGGATATCAAAAACCACTTCTCAGTGGATTATACGGACCAAACATGTTACCTAACATCCAAAGTGGCTGACACATAGTTATCTGTCCCACTGGCATATAGACTGCGCCCTGAAACTCATCGGAGCAACCCAGCCTCCTGGTTTCTGCTTTTCCTTCCATGACAGGAAAAGGGAGGATCAGAGGAAAGCATCAGGTTATCAGCATGATCATAATTTAAGACGACTAAAAGCCGACTTGAAAGAGAAGCTGGGCTTGAAAGAATGAACTGTTTGTATCGTTAATATTAGAATGTTAGCCCGACATCTTTTTTTTTTTTTTTAAGATTTTTTATTTATTTACTTGACAGAGAGAGACAGCCAGCGAGAGAGGGAACACAAGCAGGGGGAGTGGGAGAGGAAAAAGCAGGCTCCCAGTGGAGGAGCCTGATGTGGGGCTCGATCCCATAACGCCGGGATCACGCCCTGAGCCGAAGGCAGACGCTTAACGACTGAGCCACCCAGGCCCCCTAGAATGTTAGCCTGACATCTTAAACTATTACTCTTTCTTGCTTTATAATTACTGATAAAATTGAGAAATTTGCTTAGGAGAGGTTGCATAAAACAAATGAAAAAAATTAAGCAATTAAATGGGAAATTCAACTACATGTCTTTTTGTTCCATATTGGTTACCTGTGAATTTTGGCAGCTCTAAGGGGATCAAGACTTGCTATATCATCACCTCAGAAATATAAGGTGCAGAAACACCTTGCTTTTCTTTTACACACACACACACACACACACACACACAAACGCACGCACGCAGGCAGGCAGGCAGAGAGGAGGGGAAGGAGGAGGAAGAGAGGGAGAGGAAGAACGAGGGGGAGAAAAAGAGAATATGACGATTCACATCCTTACTAGTCTTTTATCACCAGGAAAACATGCTTACGTGTCCAGAATCAGTGTTTTCACCATCCAGGAAAAAAACTCTTCCAACAACATGTTCCATAATTGTCTGAGATAAAAGGGAGAAAGTCAGATCTCAGATCCTAGTATTTTACATTATGGCTACCAAAGTCTCTATCATGCAGTCAGTTGAATTCTCCTACAGCCTCTCAGTAGACTGTTCTCTAGAAAGGCAAGGTCTGGTGAGGTGTTATGCAGCCTGGAGGCACTCGCAAATGCAAAGGAAGAAAAATGAACTGCTAATTCTCTTGCTGCCTGGTTTGGATCCCAGAATCCTCCAAGATGAATAAATCTGAAGTACTAGGCGGGGGTGCGGGGGTAAGTGGTTAATGAGCTCTGCCATTAGGGGATTTGGTGAGCTCTATTTCTAGGAATACATAAAATTGGACAAGCGGTCCCAGCAGGATTAGAGCTACCATACCATCTAAAAGAGGCAAAACCCACAGACCCAGGGACTGTGGCTGTGAGAGTCTTTAATCATCTTTAAGGGCCTGGGTGCGTGCTGTTGAGAGGGCATCGAAGAGGAATCTTGGATTCTCAGCCAACTGGAGGCAGGGACGTGAGTAAGAAAGTGGGAAGAAACAGCTCTAAGAGGAAAAGAAAACTGGCTGACAACTTATGGTTTATGGCAAGAAAACAGAAGTGATCAGGGGGACCATCTAACTCTCTAATAACTCCCTGCATCTCTGACCTAATTTTACCAGCACCAGGCCTACTGCAGAGATGTTCCCCCCGAACGCATGATAGGGGCATCCTGTAATCATGGATAAAGGAGCAGACCATGGAGAGCGCCCCCTCCTATCAGCAGTAGATATACTCTCTTTTGCTTTTCCCTGATCTCGAATTACTGGCTACACACACTTGTGTATACACTCGAAGCTATGCATAGCATCAGATCATAGAGTTCTGTTCTCTGCCCTTAGTGTTTTTAAGCAGTAATCTATATTGCTTATAGGTACATGGATGCCACTGGAATCAAATTTATAGATGACAAAGAGCTAGGAGACAAAGACGCTGGTTATCCCCAGTTATTTTCCTATAATAGACACTGATCTTTTAGCTGAGCACATGGCCACTGTGAATAAAGTCAGCATATCCTAGCTTCCTTTGAAAGTTGATGCTAAGTGACAATGTTAACATGTGATTTCCAAGTGGTCCCAAAGGGCAGCCGGGGCAGTCCCAGAATGTGTGTTGGAGCTAGTAAAGCTACAATACTAAGAGAAAAGCTTAGTTCCTGAAGGATCACGAGGGTGCTAGAATAACCCTGGATAGTACAAATTCACACTTCGTTTCCATGAGGGGGGAAGCTTCTGCCTGGTTGAAGCCCACGTAATTTTTGATTTTCTGTTATTTGCAGCTATCTCTATTCTTTAAGACTAATAGCTAATCTCATAGATAACTCCATCAGGATATAAAAAGGCATCAAATTATAATAAGCAAAAAAAATGGGTTGATCTAATTCAATAACATTTAATGGGATAAGTGGAAAAAATTACTTCTACATTTATGGATGCAGGATAGCAATCGTATAAAGATAGCATAGGGAAGCATGTCTTAGCGGCATCCTTAGAAAGCAATTTAGAGGCTCATGACCTGGTACAAGACAATAGTGGATCCATATCAGCCCAAAGAGGCAGTATGTCCTTAAGGTACATGCATAAAAACCTAATACTTTGGTGCTGAGTTCATGCCCTCAGGTGACGACAGGGTCTGCAAGTGAAGGAAGTGCGGCAGGAAGACAAGTGAACTGGCAAACACAGGCCTGCTTTAGACAGAGCCACTGCTCAGCTCCCAGCGGTGGTTGCTTTTTAGAAGGACCTGGGGTTACCAGATTTCGAATTTTTCCCCAGAGAAGTTAGAAATGTGGATTGCTGACATCTCCATTTTCCAACACTGGTTATTAATTTACAATTTTTAAATAAAAGTACACATGCCCCCCAAGGTCATACCCTCCTGGGAGGTGTGCTGGCTGCTTGTTTTCTGGCAACATCTCGGATGACAGAGGTCAGTCCCACTCCACCCAACTGAGGGGAGTCTACCCCTGGAACCGTGTGTTTTCCTGGCCACTAACGTTAAGGAGAAACAGCGAGAAGAAATAGTGGCAAATCGGTGAGGGTATTAGAGGTCTGGCTTCTAGAATCAGAGAGACCAGGGTCAGAATCCCAGCTCCAGGCCTTCCCAGACACGTGGCCTGGGGCAACCTCCTTGGCCCCTGCAGGTCCAGCTTCCCTATCTGTAAAATGGGGGATAATCGCAAGACCCACCGCACATTAGGACTGACATGAGGATTAAAAGCACTAATGTGTTCAAAGAGCTAAAGCCACGTGTGATGCATTTTAAGCTAAACGGAAAGCGAGAAAACTTGAAAATAGGTTTTTTAGAGAACTGCAGAAACTTGCAATTTCCCCCTCAGATTAGAAAAAGATCAAATGGCAACATTATATTTGTCTTGAACTGTGTGGATATGTGGGGGTGGCTTAGCCAACCTTATTGATGAGGTCCCAGGACAGGAGTGGAAAGAAATGGAATGAATGGAAATGGAAAGGTATTTGGGATCTGGGAAAAGAAACAAAAGTAGAATTTGCTGTTTCCAAACACAATAGGGTAGGCTTCCTTTCCCTGGAGGAAATTAATTAAACCTAAATTCACCACTGGGTAGATAAAGCAGGGGGTAGTTCAAGTACTGAACTAGGGTGAGTGTAGGAATCAGATAAACGAGGTGACCTTCAGGACCTCCAAGTCTGACACTTCTGTGATGCTTTTGCACAGAAGCAAATACATTCAGTTCCTCAGGTGTCCTTTAAGACAGACCGCTAATTCACATGGAACTTGCTACCAGCACACAAAGGGACAAGGACAGGCCAGCAATTCAGATATGCCCAAAAGGAATCACCGCCAAACAGTCTGATTGTGTCAACACACAGATGTATACACACACTACAGTATTCACGGCCAAGACTCCCAAAGGCCATCTCAGTAGGGAGACGGACTTAAGTCAAGGCTAGCGTGATGGTAAAACCTCGCAGATCTTTTTTTTTTTTTTTTGGTTGGCATCAAAAAAAGGGAAACAAATGTGACCTCTTAAGGTAATTGGTCCTCATTATTTTTTTCTTCAGAGCCCTCGATATCAGGTACCTGAAATGTTTATTCTTAGCATTATTAAAAAGAATGCCATACACTTCTGGAGTACTCAATGATTTATGACTCTAGGCAAAGAGACATTATCTTATTCTTTTTCTTATAATACATCATAAGGCAGGTCAGGCAGAGATTATATTTCCATTTTTCAGACCAGAAAATTAGGCCCTGGATGGTATAAAGTAAGTGACAATGCAGGGTCCTCCAATTCCAAATTCTATCTTCTTCCCGCTGCGTCATATTGTATCTTTAAAAGGTCACATGGCATTTTTTTCCCTTTTGAGAAGAATGTAAGTACACATATTGTAGACAGGTAAGTAGAAAAAGGGCTGGTTTATCCCTTCCTGTACCACAGGGGAAAGAAACTCATTCTAGGACAAAACACCTCAACATACGGGATAACAGATTTAAAATATCTCTTATAAAAGAAATGAGTTGGAGAAAAAGGCCAGAAATAAAAAGGCATGATTCCACACAGGTAAACCAACACTAAAGGTCCACTGTGCTGCAGGCCATCTACTGCTCCTGGGGGTCTGGAGCTGGACTTTATAAACCACTCCTGTGGGACAAAGACGACAAATCCCGGGGCTCAGTAGCATGAGAGAATGAAAAGGAAGACTCAAGTAAAGCTAGAATCCCTGAAGGGCAGCCCTGAAATGGATGAACTAGAAACAAACAACCTTCCCCATAGGATGGTCTTCTGTTTGGGCCTTGGATGCCAGTGTGATAAAGAAAAAATACTTCCCAAGACGCCTGGGTAGCTCAGTCGGTTAAGCATCTGACTCTTGATTTTGGTTCAGGTCATGAGCTCAGGGTCCTGAGACTGAGCTCCTTGTCGGGCTCTGCACTAAGTGTGGAGTCTGCTTCTCTCCCCCTCCCTCTTCCTCTGCACCCCCACCATGAGTGTGCGCTCTCTAAAAATAAATGAATAAAATATTAAAATATATTTCCCTTGGATAATTCTCCCCTCTAAACACACTCTACACAGGCAGGACCTGAATTCACTCTCCTGAGTGACCTGTAACACCACCTCACCCTCCAAATTGTTTTAAAGTGGCCTTGGGTTAGTGCATTGAGGCTCTCAGCGGAAGCAAATCCACAGTCTCTCAGAACAACTCTATAAACACATGCCTCGGAAAAATGCTCATGGACAAAGCTCCAAGGAACTTAAATTTGTAATCAAATTCAATATACAAATGAAAATATAAGCCCCGATGAGTGCAACAGAAAAAGTACAGAAGCAGGCATGCAAAGCCTGCAGGTGTTAACAGAGCATAAATGTTTATTATTTTTAAGGGAACAGAAGAGATTGAAAATATGAAAGGTCAAGAGACTATAAAAACTGAGCAGATTTGAATGAGAACAGAAAGCATACTTGCCGAAATGAAAAGTATAACGGCAAGTCCACGCTCAGGTTCGGCAGATGATTACAGACACAGAGGGACAGACAGACCATCAGTGAGCTAGGAGACGAGGCTGAAAGACCACAGAGAATGCAGAGAAGAGAAAATGTAAAAGGAGGTTCAGAGACATGCAAGATAAAACAAAAACATTCAACATGCATTTATTCGGAGTGTCAGAAACACGTAGATGTGTAGAGAGGCAGTGTTTTAGGATAACTCAGGCTTTCCTAGATAATGAGAGTCGTGCCCATACATTTCACAGTGAAACTGAAGAACACCCAACACACAGCGAAGATACTGAGAGCAGCCAGAGAGGAAAGATAGGACATTATAAAATAGTGCCTGGTAACTATTAGCCAATTCCCCAATAGCAACACTAGAAGACAAAAGGCGATGGAATATTATCTTTAAAATGCTGGGAGAAAGTCCCTGTTAAGACAGAATAGGACCAGAGGTTGGCAAACTGCTGTAAAGGGCCAAAGAGTCAATATTCTAAGTTTTGCAGCCCCGTGTCTTTGTCCCATATTCTTCTTTTTAATCGACACTGTAAAAATGCAAAAGCCACGCTTGGCATGCGGCTGAACAAAGGCAGGCCTCCCACCAGGTTTGGCTCATGAGGCTGCAGTTTGCCAGCCCCTGGAAGAGACAACAAAATTATCTGTGGAAAGGAAACAAAGACATTACCCACAGGCTCTCAGTAAAAAATTTGAAAAGGGTACTTTAGGAAGATGCAAAATGACTCCAAAATGTTGGAGACGCAAGAAGAAATGAGTCAAACATTGGTAAACACCCGTGAAAATCCAGGTAAACACTGGATAGGTTTTTCACTATATACATAACATACTGTAAAAGTCTATGAACTAAAACACTAGAAAATGGGCTTCTGCGTAAGACTTGGAAAGCTGGAAAGGGTGCTACTCCCTCTTAACAGTGAGGAAAAGAACAACAGAAGAAACCGCAGAACTTTAACTTTTCTTGACCGTATCGGAGAGCTGGGCACCCGGGGGAGAATGGGTTCCAATGAGGGGCAGCCCCCAACCCCCATCAGGAGAGCAGGTGGTTGGGCACGGGTTCACCTGGCAGGGGCACCCACCATGGGAGGCGAAGATGACCTCAGCTATCATTTTAAGGAATTGTTGGAGGCCAAGTGTGGGCTGACATGTCGGTCTGGAAAAGCTAGGGACTCCAAACTCAAAGGGGTTTGCAGTCAGTAGTAAGTTCTTGTCCATAAGCCTCCTCCAGTGAGTTCTCTCCAGGAAGGAGGCCAAGAAGCCCCTCCTCGGAGCAGGCACGGAGGAAGGGATCAGGTGCTTCTCCCTAAAAAGCACAGAATCCACTCCTCACGCAGACCCTTCTCTCATATGGAACAAAAGCCTTAAGAAAAAGAAAGACAGAAACCACCCAAATGTCCATCAACAAAAGAATTGATAAAATGGATAAAGTGTAGCATACTCATGCAATGCAATATCCTACATACTTTAAAATGGATGATTCTCTAAAACATAATTCTAAGGGGAAAATCTGATTCAAAAGGATTCCATTTATATACAATTAACTTGACAGTCATGTAAGATTTGTATATAAATTTTGTGTTGATATACACATGCACACATTTTTATACAGTGTCTAAGACAAGTAAAACAAAAATCTGTATTTTTAGGGCTACATGTGTAAGAATTAAAGCAAAGGAATGATTTAAGAACTTCAGGTTAGTGGCTGCCTCTGGTCAGGAGAGAGGCATGCAATCCTGGAGGGGCGCCCAGGGTCTTCTCAAGTGCAGATTATGAAGAATCTAGTTAGTAGACTGAGTGCTGGGATTTGCTTTATTTGTAGTCATCATTCTTTAACTTTACGTATAAGTTACATACATTCTTATGCATGCATGATCTATTTTTTAATCAAAAGTTCTGTGCAGATATGCATGTAACAGTTAACAGTAGTTGCCTGTGATGGGGGGAGGAGAGAGTTAACACAGCCACGTTTACTTCTTGCTCAAATGTGCGTTTCTGGATTTGTTTCTGGTGTTTTGGTAACACAAGGAGTAGCGTGTCTTCATACTTTACTGTTTTCAAGGAAAAAAAACAAGATAATTTTTGGCTTCTGAAACAATGAATACTACTCATTTTAGGAAGGTTCTTTTCTGCTACACAGTAAAAATACCTCGAAGGAGGAACATGAGGGTTGTACAGCTTTCATTTTTCTAAGCTGCAAAAAGCCATGTAATTAGTTTAAAAACAAAGATACCCTATTTAATGATACTTTAAAGTCTTTGTTGCCGTATTTGTTTGCTTCAGGAAAAGTGGCATTTAGGTTTACTGGGATCGAATAATCCTTTTATTTTTATTCCAGACAAGGTAGCGTGGTGATTTACAAGACTGCTTACTCCTTTACACAGACAAGAGATCTTGAAGTCCTGATTAGCCGAGTGGAGAAAGCACTCTGAACGCTTGGCTGAAATACCAAGAACCTTTAAGAATCATCAGTGTTATATTTCTTTTATCCCTAAGTGACTTCAAAATTCCTTTGTTTGATGAACAATAACCAGAATGAGAAGAACTTTATGTGGGGGCTTAAAGCATTCAAATGCTCTTCCTGGGTCTAGAAATCTTTTGGGCTTCATTTAAATGCAGCCATGTCCTCAGCAACTGGAAAATGTGATGCAATTAGACTCTCTTCGTGTGGCTTTATCAGAGAACAGCAGCCCGAATATAAAAGCATCGTCTGCCAAAGCAGACCCTAATCTGTAGAACTGTGTTGCTTGGGACTCTTACTTCTCCCCAAATAGAACAAGGGCTGGTTGTGCACAGTTCCGTAGTGCCAGAGCCTAGTTCAGTGCCAGAAACACTCCACGTACTGATAATGGGTTGTCGGGTGCATTTGCTTTTGCTTTACAGCTCAGAAAATTAATTTTAGTCGTCCAACCATACAGTTCACAAACCTTTCTTCTGTGCCAACTCTGAGCCAACCTAATAGTAGATATTGAAATTACAAATATGATTGATACACTTTTATGCCTTTAGGGGGTTAAGTCTACAGCATAGTTTGGAATTACATATACCAGCAACAATGTGAGTTAAAGTCCCAAACACCATGTTGAGTGAAAGATGCTAGACAGAAAGGGGTACATTCTGTATGAGTCTGTTTATATAAAGTTCAAAAACAGGCAAAACGAATGTATGGAGTTTGAAGTGGTTACCCTTGAGAAGATTAGTGCCTGGAGAGAAGAGGGCATGAGGGGCATGAGGCTAGGGTTTTGTTTCTTTTTTTTTTTTTTTTTAAGATTTATTTATTTATTTATTCGACAGAGATAGAGACAGCCAGCGAGAGAGGGAACACAAGCAGGGGGAGTGGGAGAGGAAGAAGCAGGCTCATAGCGGAGGAGCCTGATGTGAGGCTCGATCCCATAACGCCGGGATCACGCCCTGAGCCGAAGGCAGACGCTTAACCGCTGTGCCACCCAGGCGCCCCAGAAGAACACTTTTTAAAAGTGTATGACTTGAAGCAGGTTTCTCTTTACTATTCATGCAGTTCAACACATTCTCAACGCTTTCCTAATCTTGTTCTAACTCAAATGCCACTTCCTGCAGAAACTCTCCACTGAACTCGAACAAGTTTTTCCCTCCTTGGAGCTGCCATACAGTTTTTGTTTATGCATCTCCTTCACTTTCCTTAACTCTAGGCATTGTGTTAAAATGTGAAATAATCTTCAACTCACACCACCTATCACAGTGCTCCAGATATATTAGGTATTCAAAATCCTTAAGCAAATAAACATTTAACATTCTATTCCTTGACCTGCTCCACATGGCCCTTTCCTGTGTTTCGAGGTGCTCTTTGATCTGTCCTTTTATTCAGCGTAACATATACTGCATCAGCTGTGGGAACCCACCCTAAATGTGAGGTCAATCAACCTGAAACACTTTCTACTGATGGCTTGGACACATTCAAAAGAAAATAGCATTGTTCTTTCATTCTAATGATTAACAGAATATAAAAAATTCAGAAACAAAGGAAAAAAATTTCAAAACAAAGTAAAAGTTACCAGTAATTTAACATATACTTTGTCTTAGAACTTGATTTTCACTCCAATAACACCATACACATCTTTTCATGTCCGCAAATGCAGTTCTCACTGAAGTGCATCACCTTCTGGAATGGCGGCTGGGCATCATGGCGGCATGCTGAGAGAACTGATCTTACTTGGCTTAACCAACTCCCCGTCTATGAACATCTGGGCTACAACAAAATTTTTACTTTTTAAACAATGAACGTCTTTATACAAACTGTCCATTCACAGGAACGATGTAAGAGTAAATTCCTAGTGGTTTATTTTCCAGGTTAAAACTATACACACCACAAAGGATTGTTTAGGGTGCCCATTGTCAAACGGGAAGCCTGCAACAGTGTGTGTTTCTACAATAGCAAATTCCACATTTCACAGATCCACGGTTTTCGCCTTGTGACATGTTTGAAATCAGAATGCTCCTTATAGTTTCCGGCCTGTCACCACCACTGCTGTCAGTCAGGTGGCTGTCGGGACGAGGCTAACACTGCCCAAGTCACACTGCAATGCCTCAGCCGGAAAACTACTTAGAGGCCATTTCAGGAAGAGCTAGCAGTTGGACTATCATCTGAAAACACTCTGAAACCTTCTTTAAGAAAGTGGAGGCGCTGAATCTTACAGACTGAGTGTTGGTGGCTTGGAAAGAAAAAATCCAAGCAGAGCCTTCTTTTATGAAATGCCACATGCTCAAAGCTCTTGATGGCACAGATAACACAGGGTGAAAGACATGGATGTTGATGCTCTAAGCTGAAGAGAGATTCAGAAGTGTTGCACTCACTGTGAACAAATTCTAGAAAATAACCAGCTAAAGCATTTTGTTTGTATTTTCTCCTTAAGTATGCAAAGGAGTGACTTATGGTTCAAATCTATATCTAAGTAAAAGCATATTTCAAAATAATTATTTTTTAAAAGATTTATTGGAGAGAGAAAGCAAGAGAGCATGAGCAGAGGGGGGAGGGGCAGAGGGAAAGGGAGAAGCCGATTCCTCACTGAGCAGGGAGCCCTATGTGGGCCTCCATCCCAGGACCCTGGAATCGTGATCTGAGCCGAAGGCAGATGCTTAACTGACTGAGCCACCCAGGTGCCCCTATCTTACGATAATTATAAAACAAAATTCTAAATAAGATAACATTGTACAATAGCTTACGTGATGACATTTTAGAAAATTCTTATAATACATGAAATAATGTCGGGCTTTAACGCTGCCAACTTAAATTCCATGAAAGGGAATTCAGTATCCTGAGTTCTATCGAGTACTAGGTTTTGTGCTTTTTCTTTATCTTTGCCAATTTTATATTAAAATGACCCATGTTTTAATGGGTATCCTTTTTATTTTTAAAGATTTTATTTATTTTAGAGAGAGAGAGAGCACAAGTGGGGGGAGAGATGGAGAGGGAGAGAGAGAATCCCAACCAGATTGCATGCTGAGCAAGGAGCCCGATCCAGGGATCGATCTCACGACCCTGAGATCATGACCTGAGGTGAAATCGAGAGTTGGACACTTAACCAACTGAGCCACCCAAGGCTCCCCAAGGTGTCTATTTTCAATAACTAATGAGGATGGGCCTTTCCCCCGCATTTTGACCATTTATAGTCCCTTTGTAAACTGCCTGTTTTTTGTTTTTGCACATTTTTCTATTGAGAGGTTTATTATTTCCAATTATTTTTTAGAGAGAAAGTGCATGTGTGTGTGCACAGGCAGAGGGAGGGGCAGAGAGAGGGTGTGTTGGGGAGGGAGAGAGAGAGAGAGAGAATCCTTAAGCAGACTCCCTGCTGAGCACAGAGCCTGCCACAGGGATCTCAGGGCCCTGAGATCATGACCTGAGCCAAAATCAAGAGTCGGTCACTTAATGGAATGAGCCACCCAGGCGCCCCTCTGATTACTTTGTTGTGGCAGTTCTTTATAAATTAAGAATATTAAACCTTTGATCTATGCCATACAAACATTTTTCTCAGCTTATCTATCACTTTCATTTCCTTAATTTTTTTTTCAATTCAGAGACACATTCAACTAGTGAGAGAAGCCAGCCAATTTCAGATTTAATCAAATTTTATCAATCTTCTTCAGACACCTCCCTCATGAAAATTTCCCACAGACAGGGGAAAATCATATGCATATAAATGTCACATGGCTAGAAATAACTCCAGTTACCATGAGCACACACTAAAAATTATAAGACACCAGAGACCTGCGTCCAGTTCCCATCTTTGGTCACATTTTCCCCTCAAAGAATGACATAAGAGGTCTTTGCAGACCAGCATTCATTTTGGGTTTTCGTTTTGGGTGACTTCACAGCCGCTCAGTGATAATGTGATCACCTGTTCAAAGGCAGTTTGATGAGAAATAGCTTCTGACAGCCACTCCTTAGAGCCCTCCAGCTTTCTGCGTCCGGCCTTGTCAGCACACAGGCCTCCTGATGCCACAGCAGGCCAGACATCCCCAGTACAGCACGCAAACACAGCCGGCCTCCGCCATGTCCAAGCACAGCCTGACTGCGGGCACGGTGGGTGCCGCCCTGGACCCAGGGTCAGGAGTCATGGGTCCGAACTTTGGCTTTGCCTCTAACCAGAGATGTGACCTTGGAGAAATAATTCTACCTTGCTGGGGCTCGGTTTGCTCGTCTTTAGGATAGGAGCAGGAGGAATATGGGATCTCCAGGGTCTTTCCAACGCCCACCCCTGGCCTGTGGTACATACCTAATCAGCTCTCCTCACTTGCTGCCCCAATCATAAAATAATAATAATAATAATAATGTATTCAAAGTGTCTCTTTCTCCACAGGTGCTCTTCTTCAATGTTTTGCTATCTTGCCTCTCTTGCATTCAGAGAGAGCAGTTTGAGCTGTTTCCCTTCCTCATTTCGTAAGGACTGGGTTGACTTGAAAGTCAAGGTTAGAAACCACAAGGAGTTTTATTAGACTTCTGACCCACTCACCTCCACCAGCACAGACTGGCTTTAAAAGCACATTGAATTCATTTTCCAGGTGTTTTTACCAATCACAGAGACAGGGTTCTTTCAGCACTTCCTTAAAAAATCTGTTCTGTAATTACCTAACTCTACCAGGAGTTTTGTTTCTGAAATGCAGTCTTTGGGGGATTCTTCTCCTTCTTACTGTCCCCATATCTCAATACTTTTTGCCCCTCATATAGTGAAAACTAACCCTAAGATTTTCTTATTTATAGCGTTCAGAGAATTTTGAATGACAATCACAATGCTGGTATAAAAGGGCAGAATTACTCTAAACACAGGAAACCTCTTTGACTGGGGCCGGAGATGAAACAGCTCAAGCAGAGAGCATCCACGACTTCCAAAGCTTCAGGGAGGAGGCTGAAACTGGCCCACAACAACCTGGGAGAGAAATGGACGGTTCTGGAGTTGGCAGCTGTTGAAGAAAGGAGAGCGAGGAGGGAGGAACCAGGAAAGGAGAAACTTCTGTTGAGTTGTCATCAAAATCTTGCACACCTACCATGGGAACCCTACCCCATCCTTGCGTCTTACACCCAAGAGAAGTCTAATGAGAAACCACATGAGCACGCAGAAGGGCTAGGAAGGACATTTTGACGTCTGAGGTAATATCTATTTCAGGGGAACGGATGGAAAAATCAGGGACCAGAGATGCCAGTTTGAACACAGGGTTACACCAGGAAGCGACTTGACATGACGACAAAGAACAGGATGTGTCAGTTATCCACAAAGTTAAAAACAACAACTTTCAAGATCTAAAATGCAATATTGAACTATACTGTATGTGATGTGATCCCTCAGATTTTCAGCAAAATCTGGTGCACTAAAACATGGAGATTTTGTGTGCATGTGTTCTATGTTTCAGTGGGGGTCTTTGTCTTAGAGGGGTGTGGAGAGAGAGAGAGACAGAGAGACTGAAAGCTGAGGAGGTTTGGATCAATGTGATGTGAGACAGACATGAGCAAAAATCTCATGATAACCATGAAAACATAAGCTCCCTGGAAAGCTCAAAAAATCTCAGGGAAGAATTTCAACTTTTATAGGACATAGAATGAAGATTCATATCAATACTAAGTAGACCTCAAGGAACAGAGGGTCCCCAACTGATATCTGGATTTTACTTCTTTACCCAAATACCATTTACATAACTTTATAGTATGCTAATTATGTTCCAGTCTTTATATATTTACATACGTCTTCAAGTTCTTTCAAAATCTTTCCTAAGGAAGGCAGTTATCTCCAGAAAGAAATATATAATTCTCTCTTGCAAGAACAGGGTGAGAGGTTTTCATCTCTACTTGGAGAGAATTCTGGAACAGATTCTAGAATCTTTTCACTAATGGAAAGGAGTGATATCTTTTCTTCCATCAAGTCCAAAGTGATAAACCCAAATACCACATACGTACTACATGGCATCAGGGATGTTCGGACCCTCATATCGCAAACTGACGGGGTACAATGCAAAGGCCACACAGGGACAGGATTTCACCGCACCTTTTCCCTTTCTGACATTTACCAGCCTCACCGATAGCCGATCTGGGAGTCATCTGATGGAGGGTACCGCACGAGGATGCACACTGGGGAAACAGATCTGGGGTAAGCTTTCAAGCGTATCTACAAAACGTCTTTTCGTTAAGCCATTTCTCTGTCGACACTATATCAATCCTGTTAAAGATCTATGAGGGATTTTACAGCTTAGTTCACCCTTCTAAAAACAATTACAGTGGCCAAAAGACACAGAATGTAAGAAACAAGAAGGAAGAGCAAAAAGCCAGACATCCGATAGCTGTTCCCTGATCCTTTCCTTCCTCCTAAAGCTCAGGAACGCCTTTCAGCATGAATACCTGGCCATTTAGCACCTCTTACCTGCCCTGACAACAGCAGAGAGCTGTGGGAGGTTGACAGTCTCCGTATCAAAAGAGAAGTAGATCACATCACATTTCCCCGCAGGGGGGAAATCCTACGTGAGCGGTGGTGGTCACAAACAGGAATCACCCTCTCCAGAAGCCACTCCGTGGTGGTCCTGCTTTCCCGGCTGGGCTGACCGCAGGCCAGCCTGCCATGGCTTAGACATCAGCTGCTAATCCAGGAGGAAGGGCCCTTTAACTTCCCCATTTGTAAAGCCACGGTTGAGAAAATGTATCTTACACCACAGAATGAACTGTACACCATTCACCACGCAGTTGTCTTACAAAATAACTGAATAATCGAAGTAAAAATAACTAGAGAGGTAGGGTGGGGTTCTGGCATCACTGCAGTCCCTTCTCACTCGCTACGACTAAAGGGCAGCCTGGAGAGACCAGAGGGGCCGTGGCTCCCGGTCCACAGGCTTTTCTCCAGAGTCTTGGTCAAATACTCATTCGCTGCCATGCTCAGCCACTTTCAAAATGAAGATCCTAACTGTGTACTCCATCCCCTGTCCTCTGCGATCTGGAGGTTAAAGTACAGAGCCTTTCTCCCGCACTGTGCAGCCACCACCAACCGCACTCCATTGCTAGAGATTCCGGACCCCACTCGCTAGTTCACAAGAGCTAAATTCGCTGGAGACCCTTCTCCAACATGAGCACACAGCCCTCTGCCTCTGATAAAAGCTATAAACACCTCTGCACAATCGAGGGAGAGTGTTAAGAGATCTTCCTGGCTTTTGTTCAGGAAAGACTAGACTCTGAGCTGTGATGGCTCTTCTTTACCCAGAAGCCCTTCTGTGCAAGCTTCTATTAGTAAACATCCTGGTGGGAGCAGGTACCAGCCTGCTCCCAAACTACTCAGCACAGCGGAGAACACACAGGGTCATAATACTTGGCACTGAAAGCGTTCTTAGAGAGTGGAGAAAAAAAATATGATGAATCACTGAGATATTATCTAAGACCTTAGCTGTTAAACCCTCTGTGACCTCTCGCACACATACATGGGTATGTAATAAAAAGTTCTGCAGAACAATAGCAACCCATACACATGCAGTGAATTATCATTATTTTTCACTTGTTTCATCTGAGCGTTGTATAACTTTCTAAATTTATTGTTTGAATTGCAGTTAGAAAAAAATTAGTATAAAAGGTTAATGAGACACGTGGAAATATAATTAAATTGACCTATTTATAGAAAAATCTCAGAAACAGTAGTGTGGAAGTTTTAGATGTCAAGTTCTGTTCCCTTAGGTATCAGGATGATTTCATTTACACAGAATTCCAAACCAAAAGGCCTGGGGACATCCATTTAGCTTTTATTACATGACAAGGCAGTAGGACTGCAGGGGGAAGTAGGTAGTGTTTTACTCCACATCTGAATAAACCCATAATAATTTAACGAGTTTACACTCCAAAATGAAATAATGGAGACTGTGCTCTGATCAGGAATGGTGAAGAGAAGCAAATGGTGAAGAGGTATGCAGGCAAAGGAGGAAAGGTCAAGTTTTCTTGGCTTAAGCACATCACCTAATTGGTTCAACCCTGAACCTGGTAGTGTTCTGGAGTGTTCAGCACCTACTGCTTGGAGCACAAGAGAACAGACTCCTGCAATTCAGGTCAGAGGTCACTAGTAAAGATCAAAAAAACTATCTGCTCATCTTTATTATGTGGGTTCTAAGCATAACCGCAAGAACCATCTTTCCAACTGTTTTTCATCATCCCTGGACAAAATTCTCAGTGCAGAAACCTTGGTCTTCTATATGTTTTGAATCATCTCTAATAAAGCCAAGGGCAGTCAGAGCTAAGGAGCAACTCAGCAGAAGAGCTATGACGTGTTTCCATTCTTTAAAGGAGAAAAGAGTTAATCTTTAGAAGACTGCAAGTTTCCAGTAACTAGAACACCTTAGATCTCTTTATACCTTAAGAATGATGTATTCGAGCTTGAGCAACACGTCGCTTCCCTCCTCTGAGGAGGGAACAAATGATACTCCGGATAATATCAATAATACTTTGATGATTCCACTCAGTACCCTAAATTCAAACTGGCTGCAGACGTAAGGAGCCCAAATTGTCAACCTATTTTCATAAGGGGGCGGGGGGAGCAATGCTTGCTAAAATGCCAGTGTTTGCAATGGCCTAAAAAATGATCATTCCAGTAATGAATTATTTTTGAATGTTTATATCTTTGTAAGTTTGGAAAGGATGTCTAAGTTGAAATCATTCTGTAGGGCCCAAATAGAAACTCAAGCACTTCGAGCACCATCATGGTGAGAACACTCTCTCACCGCCCCCCCCCCACCTTTTCATTGCATTGCAATTCCAGATCTTATTTATTCCCATCATGATTTGGCATCCAAATATTAATATAATCATGGTATTTTACCCTCATTTTTATAGTCCCAAACCTGTAAGCCTATTGTTTGCAAGGTTACATTTGAGAGTCTTCTGAATTCTATATATTCCATACATCCCAACCACTAACACATTTCTTCCTGGAGATCTGAATGCCAGGACTAGCACTGCAAGACCAAATTCACACCCACAAACAGGAATAGGCCTCTGGCAATGATTTTGTAAATTAAAGCATTTCTCCAGATTGGCCTATTTACCTAATATTATTTGTCCTTGGGCAAATCTGTATGGGGGAAAAAAAAACTCCCAAATTAAGGGCCAGCATATTAGCTGGATAGGATTTTTGATATCATCTAGTCCAAGTATACCATTACAAATCAAATTCAATAGCCTCAGCCCCTTGATCTCTCCGCATCTGACATTGTTCTATACAGCTTTGCTGAAATTCACTCATTCCTAGGTTCCCATAATTTTAGTCATTTTGGCTTCCTTCTAACTAAAAAGTTCCTTTCCACTACCCATCCCCAAAATGCTGTCCCCTGTCCCCCCCCCCCCCAGGCTTTATCCTCCCCTTACATCTCCTCCAGTGTTGGTCCCATCCATCCTCATTATTTCAATGTCGGGAATGTATTAGTGATACCAACATCAGTGTACAGCATCAACAGTCTCCAATGCAACACGCCCAATACCAAAAATCTACATTTTCTTTCTAAACCTTTTTCTTGTATTGCCTTTTTCATGTCATTCATCATTCACCCAGTCCACAATGTCATTTTTTAGTCCACTCTCATATTCAGACACCAATTTCTAGAAATTTCTAAAATCTCTAGACCACTGTTATCAGCCATATAATTAACATCCGTTATAACCAATGTCTCCTATGCACACTCTTCAGTAGACCTAGCACAATTATTTTCTAAAGCAGAGCTCTGACAACGTCTGCTTAAAAACCTTTAATGATTTCCCGTCACCCATCACCTGTGAAAAAAAAAGTCCAATTTCCTCAGCATCCTTCCCATCTCAAACTAGTTTTTAGTCTCCTCTCACCATAAAGCCATCTCCTTGTCACTCTGGTCCATTCACCTTCTCTCAACAGTCAAATGCATGGTTTCCTTTGCTAAAAGTGCTCCCATCTTTACTTTGCTCACAGTTCTGCTTATTTTAAAATGTCACCTTCTCTATAAAACCTCCCTCAAATCTCTAGGCCACTTAATCATTCCTGGGTGTTCCTCTAATACTCTGTTCACACTAACAGTATCACACATCCTCTCCACCCTTCTTGTCAGTTAGACGGTCACCTGCTTCAGCAAAAAAGTGGTATAACGCTCTTTGCAAAGCTAGGATTAAATACACCCACATATAATAGGTGTCCAATTAACAACTGCTAAGTAAATATGTCAACACAGTGAAAAATGCTTTTGAATTAAGACGTGAATTTGAGTCCTGGCTTCGCTAGAACTCAAACCCTGTGACCTTCAATTCCTTCACTTATAAGCTAATAGTATCTCTTCCATCTATGAAGTACTATTATAAGAATCAATCAAATCAAATAGAAGTATTATGTTAAATACAAATATTTTAAGTATGATCGAAGAGAATCATTTAATGTTTGTTCACCTGAAATATATCAAAGGTTAAGAGATTCCACAGCCAATGCCCAAATTGGGGATGAACACCAACACAATGAATATGTTAGCATTCGGTTTTGCTAAAAATCAAAGGTGACAATTTAATGTGATCTTATGATATTAAGTTTTGGCATGTAGAAGCACTATATTATAAAACATAGATGTGAATCCTAGTAGCTCATATTACTTTGCTTTCTTACTACCAAATGCTATTACAGTGATTGTATGTATAAATGCTTTATATAAATTAACCCATTTAATTCTTACAAAAACTCAATGAAACATTGAGTCCTATTATTCGCATTTTACATACAAGAAACTGAACCAGGAACGTTGGTTAACGCGTACCAGGTCGCAAAGCTATTATGAGGCAGAACGGGGATCTGTGTCTATGCAGACGGTCTCGCCTGGCTCTAACAGTAAGCCATGCATGCAGCCTACCTCAATCATGATGTGACAGGCCAGCACAACGCCTGACCCCCAGTAAATCCTTGAAAATGTTCATTTTCTTTTGAACGTGGTAGTGCTGAAGTGATGACAACACGTGCAAATGTTCATGAGGCCTATTACATCATCTCCTGACAAGCTTCCCATGCTATACAGACTCTCTGGAAAGGGATCTTGTCTGTATCGTGTATTACCCTCCTTACTACATGAATAGAATTTCTGGAATTTCTGAGAAAACTAGAAAAGATCAAACCATTTTTACTAGCTCTTAATTCATCCAAATAGGATGTCTTTGTTCTTTTGTTGAATGATGAAAATGCCATTACACTGGGCCGAGGCCAAGAGGGAGGGGTCACCACTTTTGTTCTCTCAGCTCTTCCGGTGGTCTTCTGACACATCCCAATACATCAATTACATCTTCCATTACAGGCAGCACGGATGGTTCACATTGTATTACCGGGTATCCGTCTTCCCTCCCCTCACCACGGAGCTCCTCCAGTTCCCTCTTGAGCACACCCCCCAGGGAGGAACGGTCTGAAACAGGCTCTCCAGCCCAGCTCGCATCTCTGTGGTACTCTTGGCCTGTGCTGGCTTCAGACCTGGGGAGCACTTCTCATCACAAGGACTGAGGCACACCAGTCTTCTGCAGGGTTCTTCCAGCCGGGTTAATCCTTACATGTTCTAGTTGGTACCAGCAGGCTTTTAATTACTGGCTTGAGAATATTCTTCTAGTTTAATACTGGTTCTTTTTAAATAAATTCCATGTCTCTTCAGCATCACAGGGGTTCTTAGATTACATACTGGTGCATTATCAATATTTTATGGTCCTGTATTTAATCATTTAAAAGGTCCTACACTAAGTGCTTTTCATGCTCATGCTCATAAAATTCTCCCAACAAACTGATGACATGGTAGCTCAATTCTATGAAGATTTTTTTTTTTTACATTTTAACATCTCTGAAATCAAGATGCTTATAATCAATACGTCAAAATTGTGATATTGTTTTTTTTTCAGTGTACATAAGATATTCAACAAAATTTGCTAGTAAGTACCATACTGATTGCTATTTTAAAGTCGAACACAAGGAGGTTCAACCTGTTACCGGGATTTGCCCAAGATTCCTTACATTGACATAGCAACCTAAGTAAACATATTTGCATGTCAATAGAAGGCACTTTCATTTATCTTCTTTTTTATAGTTCACTGCAGGCTGAAGACAGGGAATCCATCCCATAATACGTGCCCACAGCTCAGGCTCTGGAGTTTCACTGGGGCTCAAGTCCCAGTGCTGCTGGTAAAACTAAGTATGATTTGGGGCATGTTGCTTAAACCTAATAACCTCATCTATGGGCGAAGTAATCTAACCCTAGAGGGTTTCTGAGAGGGTTAAGTGAGATAATCTATGTAAAAGCTTAGAGCACAATGAGAGGAAAAAATGAGAAATACGAAGTGGTCAGCGAGTGGCAGCGATAAGGGAATTAATTTAGGTCTGCTTTGCTCTTTACCGCAGCCCAATTTTATTATAAATAATATATTACCATGACCATGCCTCTTTGTTCCTATCATATACCAAGAACATTTTGGGGGCACCTGGGTGGCTCAGTTGGTTAATATCTGCCATCGGTTCAGGTCATGACCTCAGGGTCCTGGGATCAAGTCCCATGTCACCTCTTTGCTCAGTGAGGAGTCTACTTCTCCCTCTCCCTCTGCCTGCCACTCCCCCTGCTTGTGCTCTCTCGTTCTGTCAAATAAATAAATAAAATCTTTAAAAAAAACAAGAAAAGAAAGAACATTTTATGGTAAAAATTCTAGTTCTAAACTTGAAGACGTCTACTCCCATGCTAGCTAGCCCTCTACAGGCACTTCAGTTCTACACAACATCCTGAGCACGGGCTTTGTAGAAGGTCCTGTCCTTCGTACTAGATGGTACAAAGGAATCCAGGGTGTAGAAGGAGTTACTCTGTCTTCGGTCACTCCAAATCTAATGACGGGGATACGCAAACATAAGATTCATGGTGAAATATGGCAAATACCTTAATACAAGTACAGACAAAAAGTCTGAGAACATGTAAGGAAGAGTTCACATCTAGAAGGGAGCATAGGGAAATGCCTCAGAAAAGAGGAAGCATTTAAGATGAGCCTTGAGGGCAAGACAATAGCTGCAGATTCTAGGAACAGAAATGCATAAGGAAAACTAAATAGGCTAATTTCTTTTTTTACCTATGATGGAGCAGACTGTAACAGAATAACCCTCACAATTAACAGAAGATTAAAAAAACAAATAGCCATTTAAGATGAGAATAATCGAGGCAACAAGGACATGAGGGGCCAAGAGCCCAGAAAAAAGGAAAATACACTTAGGGGAGCCCTACATTTGCTGCCTCCCCAACTCCCTCCCCTCCCCCAGGGAATCTGTGAAATGGGATCTCAAATCATAGTGACCAGACAGAAAGCAGCGGCCCGGGGCTTACTGCAATCTTACTAGCTGGGGTGAAAAAATAGGAGGTCAAGGCTACCTAAGCTGCCAAGACATGTAAGACCAAGGACCCAGATAAAAAGGAACCAGAGTGCCGAGAACATTCTGCAGGCAACTTCCTCCTGAGGCCTCTGACGACACCTGAGCTGCGCACTGTCAAGGGAAGAGGCTTTCAAACCAACCAGAAAGCAACTGTTCAAAGGCTACGAAGCCAGTCGGCTATTTTGGCAATTTCAGAGTAACCATGGGCAAATCTGCTCCTCTGCATCCACTTACTTATCTGGTAAGGAACCTGAAGGGCCGTGCCCTGGGAATAAGAAGGGACAGAAGTTAACCAGTGTTCACAAAACCTGTGACGCACATAAGTTATCCGGCCCAGAATGCCAATAGTGCCAGGGTAGAGAATTCCAACCCAGAGGAAATGGTCCCTAAACCTGTCCCAGATACCACCCAAGAGAGTTTCCCTTCCAACTGCACTTCTCCCTTGCTATGGAGTCTTCAGCAAGGCAAACTGTTGGGGCTTCGTGGTTTTCGTTGATAAAGTAAAATGATTAGGGGCACCTGGGTGGCTCAGTCAGTTAAGCGTCTGCCTTTGGCTCAAGTCATGATCCCAGGGTCCTGGGATCGAGCCCCGCATGGATCAGGCTCCCTGCTCAGTGGGGAGCCTGCTTCTCCCGCTCCCTCCGCCACTCCCCCTGCTTATGTGTTCTAGGTCAAGTAAATACATAAAATCTTTAAAAAAATAATTCATATTTTTTGTCAATAAAATAAAGTGATCAAAATTGATGATCTCTGAAATCTTTCAGTAAAAGTCTGTTTCTATTTTGTGGTTAATTAAATAATATAAGTAATACCTAGGTAATTTTAATAAAGACGAAAAAAAATTACAAACCCACTGACCAACAGGCAGACATAAGCTCACGCTATAAGGGCCTTTTTGGCCTACTTGCACCCAGGGAAGTTTGTGAACAAAAACAATGTACATATGTAAAGAAAAAAATTCTCAGGAGTACTCTTACTAATAAGAATCTTACAAGTAGAATATACTAGGAATGTTAAAATAGGCAACAGAAGAACACTAAAAATAGACAAGTGAATTACTGAGCATGAAGAACCACAAACCCAATTAAAGAAAATCTTATTTAAAATCAAGGGTGTAGCAATTTAATGAGCAAGCAAAACTGTTCTGGGATTACATGAATCAGACATCATCCAAGTCCAATTAAAATGCTAAGCTATATACTATATATATACACATGTATACACGTACCTATTTTTAAATTCCCATAATGACAGTAACAGTGTCATTCTTTCATTTTGACCTGGAAATATTTTTATGGTAAATGAGGTTTGGCAGTGGTTTGCAAATGTTAAGAGTAATTACAAACTTAGGAAAATCACAGTAGGATAAATTTGAAGGGAATGATTTATTTATAAAACTAAAAATAACATTCAGTGGTAGAAATCTGCAGAGACCCTTTTACTTTAATAGCATTAGCAGACAGGAGCCGGATGCAACTCTCTAAGAACACCATCATTTTTAACTGATAGGAATAAATCACTCGAACTAGAACTATTCTTTAAGTCACAATATACAGACAAGGACTATAATATACCAAAGAGATGACCAGATTCACAGGGGGACAAGGTTTGACTTGTGGAACAATTAAATCCATGGTAATTTATACCTTATATTTCAGTAAGAAACATTTCTGGTGCAACCAAGGAATTACATTGCTGCAGACACATGATAAATTTAACAATGGCAGACTAAGTTTCCCAATTCTTATGGGAAACAATGCTTCTATGCAGCTTATTATCTGTAAAGAAATCTTTCCCCTCATAAAAACGTATACTGAAACAAAAATTAGTAGAAAGTAGAAAGTAGACGGCTTACTATATACTTGAAATTTATATAGAGCTGGATTAAAATACCAGCTTTGCTTTGGTCCATCTGTGCCTTTTGGCAAGTTTCCAACTCACAGGGTCTGTGAGAGGAGGAAAGTATGAAGACACCTAACACAGTGCCTAGAACCTTCTGTGTTCACAATGAGTGTTCACAATCTTCCAATATTTATTCAGTCCAACCAAGATTTGTGGAGTTCTTCTAACGAAGAAGGTGACAGATTTAATATATAAGCCTGGAGCCAGAAGAGGGGATTTGCTGAAAGGCTGTCTGGGATTATTCATAAAAGAAGAATCTTCCTCAGTGGTCTTCCATGGGAAGAAAAGATGGGGCATGTGGAAAGAGTGCAGCGACTATTTAGAATGGCCACATGCCCCCCACCCCTACCCCCACCCCCAGAGTGGCTGCTGAGAACTCCCGCTCTACAGGTCCTAATCTCTGGGGAACTGCTGAATGGCCCTAAACGCACGAACAGCAAGGCATAGTATGACTTTGTCCATCACCGAGTTGCTAGACAGCAAGACATGGGCTGGTGGAGAGGGTCGAGTCACACCTACTAGCCTTTGAACCCCGCCATTGAACACCAGTTTGCAATGATCCTGGTTCCTTGTGTCTCAGGTTTTTCTCAGCCTGGAGCACAGTTCAGTAACAGCCACGCTGTACACTTAGGGAAGACTGGCTCCACGGGGTTGAGCAAGTAGCTTATTCAAACCGCCTGTGAGCTACAGAAAGGAAGCATGTCCTCTTCACCAGAAATTCCCATTCCTTGAAAAAGATGGATGGAATCTGGGGCTGAGACTCACCCAGAAGCACAGGACAGTGGAATGAATCCTGACAGTGACACCCCCCCCCATCAGTCCCTCTGTGTGACAACACACCTTTTTTAGAAATATGGCAGTTACCCAAGAGGCCAGCAAGGTAATGGCATATTTCAAGGCTACTGTTCCTTTGAAAAATAATGCCCCATTTTAGTAAGCAAATCTATCAATCAAGGGTCAGAGTTTGAGCTGTTGTTTTCTTATTCAAATTATTCTGACGGTAAATGTGATGAAATGCAAACAGGAAACAAAACAGAATATATTTGCATGAGTCAATGAACAGCAATTGTTTTAACAGAGCAGTGACAGCATGCACTGTGTTCCAATATCCTAACCTACTCAAATTTCATTTTAATGTCAAAATATCACTTACTCTGAAATGCACAAAATGTACCTTAGTAATTATGTGCCACCTTTTCAAAGATTAAATATAAAAGTAATGAGCAGGCTCATGGTTATGCTACGGTTCAAGATGCTTCTAAGGTTCTAATTAGTTTCACCAAAGAAAATGGTTTTTCCTTTTACCTACAATGTATTTTTCACAATAGGACTAAATAAAACACAAAAGTCTTCTTGAGTAATAAGCTAAGATATACTTAATATAGAATCTCCCTAGAAAAGGGAGAAAGTTGATTAGTTTCAGACAGCAGTAAACCAAATCACAAGAGTCATTTCATTTTACCAAAGAGAATAAGACTTTCTAATTTAAAAGAATCAAGTTTTAATTAGGTAAATGGTTTTTCAAGATAGTCGTAAAGGTTGACAGGATGAAAGATACTAAATACTTTTTAATGTACAGAACTTGGATTGTATGTAATAAAACATCACTTCATGTTTTGTCTAAGCTTGGCCCCGTAAGACGGACACTTACCTCTCCTGTGCAGGATTAGTGTTTGCAAGGGGAGCCTCATAAGATGCTGATTATTTCCTTTAAATGCTTGGTATAAAGGCCAGGTACCTCCCACCAGGTGAACGGCATCATGATGGGTCATGATGCACCAGATTATTAGCACAGATGGGGAATCATACAAGAAACCCGTGCTAATTACCAGGGCAAGGGGCTGGAAGCATAAAGCACCTTCACTCAGAAAGCTCACGGTCTAGAAGGAGAGAATTCATCTCAATAAAATAAAATCTGGTTCATATAATATGTGCATTTATGAAAGGAAAGAACAAAGTAATGATACAGTATGTATTTTTTATACAAATAAGCTCTTAAATTGATAGGGATAATATCACCTAATTGCTTCAAACTCTATGCATATGTTCTTTTGTTTTTTTAATGATTTTTTATTATATTATGTTAGTCACCATACAGTACATCCCCGGTTTCCGATGTAAGGCTTGATGATTCATTAGTTGTGTATAACACCCAGTGCACCATGCAATACGTGCCCTTCTTACTACCCATCACCAGTCTATCCCATTCCCCCACCCCCCTCCCCTCTGAGGCCCTCAGTTTGTTTCTCATAGTCCATAGTCTCTCATGTTTCATTCCCCCTTCTGATTACCCCCCTTTCTTTATCCCTTTCTTCCCCTACCGATCATTCTAGTTCTTATGTTCCATAGATGACAGAAATCATATGATAGTTGTCTTTCTCTGCTTGACTTATTTCACTTAGCATTATCTCCTCCAGTGCTGTCCATGTTGCAGCAAATGTTGAGAACTCGTTCTTTCTGATAGCTGAGTAATATTCCATTGTATATATGGACCACAACTTCTTAATCCAGTCATCTGTTGAAGGGCATCTCGGCTCCTTCCACGATTTAGCTATTGTGGACATTGCTGCTATGAACATTGGGGTGCATATGGCCCTTCTCTTCACTACGTCTGTATCTTTGGGGTAAACACCCAGTAGTGCAATGGCTGGATCATAGGGTAGCTCAATTTTTAACTTTTTAAGGGACCTCCACACTGTTTTCCAGAGTGGCTGTACCAACTTGCATTCCCACCAACAATGTAGGAGGGATCCCCTTTCTCCACATCCTCTCCAACAATTGTTGTTTCTTGCCTTGTCTATTTTTGCCATTCTAACTGGCGTAAGGTGGTATCTCAGTGTGGTTTTGATTTGAATTTCTTGATGGCTAATGATTTTGAACATTTTTTCATGTGTCTGTTAGCCATTTGTATGTCTTCATTGGAAAAGTGTCTGTTCATATCTTCTGCCCATTTTTTGATTTGTTTATTTGTTTCTCGTGTATTGAGTTTGAGAAGTTCTTTGTGGATCTTGGATACCAGTCCTTTATCTGTACTGTCATTTGCAAATATATTCTTCCATTCCGTGGGCTGCCTCTTAGTTTTTCTGACTGTTTCCTTGGCTGTGCAAAAAATTTAATCTTGATGAAGTCCCATAAATTCATTTTATCTTTTGTTTCTCTTGCCTTTGGGGATGTGTCCTGAAAAAGGTTGCTTTGGCCGATGTCGTAGAGGTTGCTGCCTATGTTCTCCTCTAGAATTTTGATGGATTCCTGTCTCACATCGAGGTCTTTCATCCATTTGGAGTTTATTTTTGTGTATGGTGTGAGATAGTGGTCAAGTTTCATTCTTTTGCATGTAGCTGTCCAATTTTCCCAGCACCATTTATTGAAGAGACTGTCTTTTTCCCACCGGATGTTTTTTCCTGCTTTATCAAATATTAGTTGCCCAAAGAGCCGAGGGTCCATTTCTGGGCTCTCTATTCTGTTCCATTGGTCTATGTGTCTGTTTTTGTGCCAGTACCATGCTGTCTTTGTGATCACAGCTTTGTAGTACAGCTCGAAATCCGGCATTGTGATGCCCCCAGCTTTGTTTTTCCTTTTCAACAGTTCCTTGGAGATTCGGGGCCTTTTCTGTTTCCATACAAATTTAAGGACTATTTGTTCCAGTTCTTTGAAAAATGTCCTCGGTATTTTGATCGGGATAGCATTGAAAGTGTAGATTGCTCTGGGTAGCATGGACATTTTAACTATGTTAATTCTTCCGATCCATGAGCATGGAATATCTTTCCATCTTTTTATGTCTTCCTCAATGTCTTTCAAGAGTGATTTATAGTTTCTAGAATATAGGTCCTTTACGTCTCTGGTTAAGTTAATTCCAAGGTAACGTATGGTTTTTGGTGCTATTGTAAATGGGATGGATTCCCTAATTTCTCTTTCTTCGGTCTCGTTATTCGTGTATAGAAATGCAACTGATTTCTGAGCATTGATTTTGTATCCCGCCACGTTACTGAATTGCTCTATAACTTCTAATAGTTTGGGAGTGGCTTCTTTTGGGTTTTCCATATAGAGTATCATGTCATCTGCAAAGAGAGACATTTTGACTTCTTCTTTGCCAATTTGAATACCTTTGATCCCTTTTTGTCGTCTGATTGCTGTTGCAAGGACTTCTAGTACTATGTTGAATAATAGTGGCGAGAGTGGGCATCCTTGTCGAGTTCCTGATCTTAAGGGAAAGGCTTCCAGCTTTTCCCCATTGAGAATAATATTTGCAGTAGGCTTTTCATAGATGGCTTTTATGAGATTGAGAAATGTACCTTCTATTCCTACACTCTGAAGGGTTTTAATCAGGAAAGGATGCTGTATTTTGTCAAATGCTTTTTCGGCATCGATTGAGAGGATCATATGGTTCCTGAGTCTTTTCTTGTTGATATGATGTATCACGCTGATTGATTTGCGAATATTGAACCACGCTTGCATCCCAGGTATGAATCCCACTTGATCGTGATGGATAATCCTTTTAATGTACTGTTGGATTCTATTAGCAAGTATCTTGTTGAGGATTTTGGCGTCCATATTCATTAGGGAAATCGGTCTGTAATTCTCCTTTTTGAGGGGGTCTTTGCCTGGTTTGGGGATCAAGGTAATATTGGCCTCATAGAATGAGTTTGGTAGCTTTCCTTCTGTTTCTATTTTTTGAAATAGCTTTAGGAGAATAGGTATTATTTCTTCTTTGAATGTTTGGTAGAATTCCCCAGGAAAACCGTCCGGGCCTGGAGTTTTGTTATTTGGAAGGTTGTTTATCACTGACTCAATTTCTTCATAATTAATTGGCCTGTTTAAGGAATCAATTTCTTCCGGTTTCAATCTTGGTAGTTTATAGGTTTCCAGGAAGGATTCCATCTCTTCCAGATTGCTTAGTTTATTGGCATATAGCTGTTGATAAAAATTTCTAATAATCCTTCCAATTTCAATGGTGTTCGTCGTGACCTCTCCTTTTTCATTCATAATTTTAATAATCTGGGTCCTTTCTCTTTTCTTTTGGATAAGTCTTGCCAGTGGTCTGTCAATTTTATTGATTCTCTCAAAGAACCAGCTTCTAGTCCTGTTGATCTGCTCTACTGTACTTCTGGTTTCTGCTTGATTGATTTCAGCTCTAATTTTGGTCAACTGCTTCCTCGTGCGTGGATTAGGCCTGTCCCTCTGTTGCTGTTCCAGCTTCTTGAGGTGAGAATATAAAAACTGCATTTTAGATTTTTCTATTCTTTTGAGTGAGGCTTGGATGGCTATGTATTTCCCCCTTAGGACTGCCTTTGCAGTATCCCATAGGTTTTGGACTGTTGTATTTTCATTCTCATTGGTCTCCATAAATTGTTTAATTTGATTTTTGATTTCCTGGTTTATCGAGTCATTCCTGAGCAGGATGGTTCTTAGTCTCCAAGTGTTTGAGTTTCTTCCAAATTTTTCCTTGTGGTTGAGTTCCAATTTCAGAGCGTTGTGGTCTGAGAATATGCAGGGGATAATTTCAATCTTTTGGTATCGGTTGAGACCTGTTTTGTGTCCCAGAACATGGTCTATTCTTGAGAATGTTCCATGGGCATTAGAATAGAATGAGTATTCTTTGGTTCTGGGGTGTAGTGTTCTATATATATCTATGAGGTCCAACTCGTCGAGTATGGCATTCAAAGCCTTTGATTCTTTGCTTAGTTTTTGCCAGGGTGTTCTGTCTATTTCTGAGAGTGGAGTGTTGAGGTCCCCTACTATTAATGTATTTTTATTTATATGTCTCTTTATTCTGGTTAAGAGTTGGCTTGTGTATCTTGCTGCTCCCCTGTTGGGGGCATATATATTTATAATTGTCATATCCACTTGTTGAATACTTCCCTTAAGAATAATATAGTGCCCTTCTGCATCTCTAACTATAGTCTGTAGTTTAAAATCCAATTTATCTGATATGAGAATTGCTACCCCAGCTTTCTTTTGAGGTCCATTTGCGTGAAAGATGGTACTCCATCCCCTTACTCTCAGTCTGAATGCATCTTTGGGTTCGAAATGAGTCTCTTGTAGACAGCAAATGGATGGGTCATTTCTTTTTATCCAATCTGCAACCCTGTGGCGTTTTATGGGATGGTTCAAACCATTTACATTAAGACTGATTACTGAGAGATATGATTTTAATGATGCCATGTTGCCAGTAAAGTCTTTGTTTGTATTGGCTGTGACTTTCTGTTCTGTATCACTCTTGGGGCCTTTTTACTTTTATAGAACCCCCCGTAATATCTCCTGTAGGGCTGGTTTCGTGGTTACGAAATTGGTTAGTGACTGGCGATTCTGAAATGTCTTTATTTCTCCATCAATTCTGAATGACAGCCTTGCTGGATAAAGGATCCTTGGCTGCATGTTTTTCTCTGAAAGAGCTTTAAATATGCTCCCCCAACCCTTTCTCTCATTCCAGGTCTGTGTAGACAGGTCTGACGTAATTCTGATGCCTTTGCCTTGGTATGTGAGAAATTGCTTTGCCCTGGCCGCTTTCAATACTGTATCCTTGGATCTAATATTTGCGATTTGCACTATGACGTGCCGTGGCATAGACTTGTCGTGGTTGAGCTTGGGAGGGGTCCTCTCTGCCTCTTGGACACAAATGTTTGTTTCCCTCGCTAGATTAGGGAAGTTTTCAGCTACAATTTGTTCAAATATCTCTTCTAGACCTCTGTTTTTCTCCACCCCCTCGGAGATGCCGATGATTCTAACATTGGATCGTTTCATTGAGTCAGTAATCTCCCGTAACCTACATTCGTGGGCGTGGATTTTTTCAAGACCATCTTCTATTTTCATTTTTTCCTCTATTAACCCATCCTCCAATTCACTAACCCGTTCCTCTGCTTCTGCGACCCTGGCCGTCAGAGCCTCTAGTTTTGCCTGCATTTGGCTCATAGAATTTTTAATTTCTGTCAGATTCGCTCTCATTTCTGTCCTTAGGGATTCTATATTCTCAGTACCCTTTTCGTTAATAGTTTTTTCAATTCTACTCATCATTTTGACCATCGTTACTCTGAATTCCATTTCTGATAATTTGGTTACATCCATATCCATTATTTCTGTGGCAGAGGCCACAGACTCACTGTCTTTTCTTTGCTGGGGGGGGCTTCTCCTTCTTGTCATTCTGATGAAGAGAGGTTGCGGGGTTTCCAGAGCCCAAATTATTGACTGGGTCCCAGGCCGTGCCCCTTGTTTTATAGGGATCTTAGGGATGTGGGCTTCTTCTTTAAAGATTTTATTTATTTATTTATGTGGCAGCCAACCAGCGAGAGAGGGAACAGAAGCAGGGGAGTGGGAGAGGAAGAAGCAGGCTCCCAGCGGAGGAGCCCGATGAGGGACTCCTTTCCGGAACGCCGGGATCACGCCCTAAGCTGAAGACATGCTCAATGACTGTGCCACCCAGGCGCCCTGGGTTGTGGGCTTCTTGATTTTTCAGCCTGCCTTCTGGGGGAGGGGCCTGCTGCTCCGATACTCAGGGAACCCTGTTTGGGTAGAGTCTCCGTGCCTCCTGGGAGGGGGGATGGGGATGGACACTCTCTGAGCCGGTACTTCCAGGCTTTTGTTCTCTGGCGGCTTTCCCTGGCGGTTTGCTGCGCCTCTTCTGAGAGTCAGAGCAGCAGCGGCCGAATTTCAGCCTCTGTCACAGAACAGAAGGATTGCGGCCCGTTCTCTACTAATGTTCTGGCCACTTTAACTCTGTTACTGTTGGTGCTGCTCAACCCTGCAGCGTCCCGGGATGTGCGCCCCACACCCGGAGTCCCAGCCCTCCACACGGGATTCCGGTGTTCCGCGAGATGCCTGGTGGCGCGCGCACCCGGCTCACGGTCTCAGTCTGCTGTTTTGCGGGTGCCGACCTCAAGCCCACCCGCTCCCCCGTGCAAGTGGCTACCGCTTCCGGGCGCTCGAACACGGCGGCTCCCTCCCCCTTCCGTTTATCTTCCGATATCTGTGCACAGTTTCATGGCTCCCCTCTTCGTACCTCAATACTCAGCGCTGGAGATGTTCATTTGTACAGATCCAGATGTATCTTCCTGCGTCTCAGGCTGGTTCCGTGGTTGTTTAGGCTGGTCTGGTACCTATCCAGCTCGACTCGGGGGACCTGCTGAAAAAGGTGTCTCCTACTCCTCCGCCATCTCAACTCCTCCCTCTATGCATATGTTCTTAAGAGCTAAAAAGTAAAGGCATGCAAATACATAAGAAATTAAATTCCTTCTAGAGCAAACTTCAATGCTGCAGCCAACAGTTGCTTTAGCAAATTCCTCTGACTCAGATTTAAGAGAAAACCTGAGATTTCTCTCACTGCCCAAAAGGTCACAATTTGGCATATCTCACTGATCATTTGTCATTTGCTATTTCCTTCATTGGAGAATTCCTGACATCCTTTTTCCTGCTCCATTAACTTTAGATTCTTCTGGAATGAAGTAGTGTGTACACAGAGAGACGGATTCATAAACCACACAAATAGGGTTTACCGTCAACCTATAACCTTTCCTTGCAGTAACACTCGGGTCCCCTTGAAGTATGAAGTCTACCAGATGCCCAGCTCTGAGTAAAACCATCCAGGCAGCACTACGCCCAGCTACTTCTTTCAGATCTCTTGCTGTATTTCCTCACAGGTGACTCCAAAGGACATTTCTATTCCATTATCGGTAAAAAAAAAAAAAAAAAA
>NW_024423453.1:31493552-31577108 GCF_017311325.1 Ursus maritimus
AAAAAAAAAAAAAAAAAAGATTGGTTGCAGACCACCAAAGCAAAGCGCCTCAGAACAGAGAAGCACTTGTTTTTAGGTACTGGGGAGTAAGCATCCAGGTCTCCTCAGACACATTGGTAGGATTGGAGAAGATCTCAGAAAATAATGACTGGCTTCCCGCTCCAGACTTCCCAACATTCCTGAAGGGAAGCCAAAAGAAAAAGGCCCTTTCCATTTTGCTGGGAATAATGAATAGGGAAAGAATGGTTCCATGAGCCCTATAAGGGGGCACCTTATCAAGGGTTAAATTCAGGTCAGGCAGTACCCCTGTGCACAGGATAAGAAAATTTTTAGAGACTACGGACTCTGAGAAACAAACTGAGGGCTTCAGAGGGGAGGGGGGTGGGGGAATGGGACAGGCTGGTGATGCGTAGTAAGGAGGGCACGTACTGCATGGTGCACTAGGTGTTACACGCAACTAATGAATCATTGAACTTTACATCAGAAACCAGGGATATACTGTATGGTGACTAACATAATAAAAAATATTATTAAAAAAAAAGTTTTTAATCATTCAAATCTTAACTTCAACATAAGGCAAATAATGTAGATGTTACAGGAGTCATTACTTCGTCCCTTGAGTGAGCAATGCAGCTGGAAACTATGGCTGGGTACGTGTCCCACCTTTCCTTTACCCACTCATTCTCCATAGATACTTGCCGGATGCCTTTAACGTGTCAAGCTCCAGGAATACAGCAGTTTAGACAAGAACCTTGTCTCTGTGGAGTTTATAGTCTCCTAAGGTAGATAAACAGTAATCAAGTAAATTAATGGATGAAATAATGGAACAATTTCAAATGGTGATAAATGCTATGAAAAAACATAAGGGAGAATAAAGGAGGAGAGAATGAATAGAGATAAAAAACAAAACAAAAAGCCCCACAAAACTTGATGTGGCCAGGGAAAACTCTTGATAAAGGGGGCAACTGAGCAGAGTCCATTGATATAAAGGAGCGAGCCATACAAAACTCTGGAAGAAACCTGCAAAAAATGGAGGGTGGTGACTGGCAACTCTCCCTGCCCACGTGAGTGCTTAACTCCCATGATTCTAGAGCCACCACACTGTACTTTGCTGAAGGGTATTCCCCTCAGGGTACAGGGGATAGAAGAGCAAGTGGAATTGAAAAAAATAAGTTGGTTAAATAAGGGGGAAACAGATAAATGTCTACCAGACATTCCTGTTTGGGAGTCATTCTCACACATTTCAGAAGTATAAAGAGACATTCCATAAAGAGATGATTTGCTGTATAAATACGTAATAATTCTGTCAGGAAAGCTGGAGGAAAGAGCGTTCCACAGGCCCCAAGTGGCAGCAGGTTGGGCATATCTGAAAATCAGCAGGAGGGGCTGGGAAAGAGTGAGGGAGGGGAAACATGGCTGGAAAGGACGCTTGGACAGGAGGCAGGGACAACGCCGGGCCAGGCCCTGGGGGTGACAGCAAGAACTTGGACTTGGTTCCAAGTATGATACACAGACCCCAGAAGATCTGAGGCAGGGAGTGATGTCCTTTGATTTTTGAAACTTCAGCCAGTCTGCAGCATGCAGAACAGATTGCAGGGGGGGGCAGGAAAGGAAACTGGACATCGGCCGGGAATGACAACAGCCCAGGCAGAGATCATGACAGCTGGGAATCATCTGGTCAGTTTGTAGTCCGAGCCCGAATATATTTCTTTTGACAATTAAATGCTCACAGTTGCCCCTTCCCTGCATTGTGTGAGTTCACAACAGTTCTGACGGACAACATATGAGACTCATTCACAGGTGAAGACTTAGGTTAATCCCTTGTTCCTGAGCTTCTAGCCCTCTCTGCCCCGCAAGACTCTTAGTTCTTGACAGTTCCTTTTCCACTGTACTCAAATCCTAGAGTCCTCCCATCACTCTCACCAACCAGAAGACTTCAAGTTTCTACCTCCATACATACGGTGCTTTAGGTCTCCCTAAGCAAGTGACTCTGTCAGTTCAGACCCAGGCCAGTTGTGGACCAGAACTGTCTTTCTCACCACCATCACCACCGTACACGGCCTCCCGAACTGGGTAAGGACAACCATGATGTGCCAAATGCGATACTTCCTACTCAGTAAAAATAACATGGCATTCTACCTCTTATGCCAGAAGCCTACGATCAAGATAATGAACATTTAGCACATCGATGAAATTTCACCCCACTTAATTAAAATGTCTCATCTTTTCTGACTCATTACTGTATTCTTTTTTGACTGTTACAGAAGTTTGTGTGCTTTCCTGTACTTGCTGTGTTTGCCATCTGTTTGTGTTCCCGCTGGTCCCCAAAATCTGGTTATTATTAGGGAATCACTAACTCAGGTCTTGAAATAATACTTATTGTACACACCCTCTTAGTTTTAATCATTATAATCCTGAAATTTAAAAACATACTCCTGTAGAATTCAGATATTAACGGGAAAAAAAAACAGTATTTCTTTAAGTTATTAAGAACTACGGGATGTTGGAACTCGAGGCAACCTTTAGATTCACCCAGCGTGGTGGCTGCCAGCCCTGGCTGCACATTGGACTCATCTGGAGAGTCCTGCGCCCACCAGACTGATTACACCTGAATCTCCGCATGTGGAAGCTAGGCATCTGTAATTTTTAAACTCCCCAGATGATTCTGACGTGCAGCCAGAGTGGAGAACCACTGCTCTAAACCACGTCCCCCTCCAGGAGTCTCCTGCCTATCACCTCCAAATGACAGAAAATGAGACCCAGAGGGGGGAAGTCACTTGCCAATGGTAAAGCCAACGCGAGGTACAGCCACAGCTGAAACCCGCATTTCCTAACACACTGTTCAATCTGCATTTAACATCTCCAAGACTTAGATGAATGTCAGGGAGCAGAGAGGCGTTCCACCAGCTGCAGTCCTGATGATCCTCTTACCCAGGCTTCATTTCTTCTGATCCGCCACCTACTGCGTCTTGCCCCAGCTGCCAGACTGGTCTAGCTTGGAGCAAAATCCTGCAGAAAAGCTACGCTAGGCCCCCACAGCAGCACCAATAACAGACAGATGTTCCTTCTCCTTCAATGGAGCCGTCCTCGTGAGTGAGCATACCCCTGAAGACTTCACACTAAGTGGGTTACCAAAACCCCTGCTCCACAGCTGCCCATGAAAAACCTCTAGCTAGTCCCATACTCGGGAACTTGACCGAAGAAAAGTAATCATGGATACGCACGCATTTTGGGGTACATAAGGATGTTTATAGCAGCACTGTTTATGTCGGGGGAAAGTGGGATCATCACAGAAATATCATGGAAACAAATTTCAAAATGTACCCTTAAATTGAAAAAAAGCTATAAAACATATGCAATATATTCCCAAGCTGGTAAAAGTAAATATGTATTCACATAATGAAAAAAAGAGTTGAGTGGTTGAGTTATAGATGGTTTTTATTATCTTCCCTCTTTTTAAATGTTCCATATTTTCAAGTTTTTCTATTAAGCATATGTCTCTCATTTAAAACAAGAGAAAAAATATATACTTTTTTCCTAAAGCAGGACAATAAACACATGTACAGAACTGTATTTGGTTACAGCTTGTTTTTGATACCCTTCTGCTTATGTCTTTTTCGCTTTAGACCAAGAAGATGAACCAGGCACTTACTTCCTGCCACATTCTACAGGAGGAATAAGCATTTTAGCGGGAGACTCTAATTAGAATCTCCCTGACTTCACTTATGTAAGTCAAAAGCTAAGAAAAATTTTAGTTTCATAGAATATCTTTTCATGACATTAGATACATATTAACACAGTCCATCTTTCCAGTCTCCAGGTTATTTAACAGATCTTAATAATATTTCCTGAGCACATTCCATGCACCAGGGACTCTTCTAGGCTTTGGGAACTTTACGATGAACAAAAAATGTCTAAAGCCCTGTTGCTTGTGGCTCTTATACTGGGGGGTGAGGAGAAGACAGACAATGAAACATGTTAATGAGAAGTAAAATGAAGCAGGGAGAGGGGTCGGGAGTGCTGGGGATGGTGAGTGGGGGAGGGATGCTGCTGTTTTAAATAGAGGAGCTGGGGAGTGCCTTAGTGATGAGGTCACTTTAGAGAAGGGACCTGACCCAGGCAGCCAGTCCTGTGGGTCTCTGGGAGGAAGAACATTTCAAGGAGCTTTCTGGTAAAGAGAGGGGAAAACATCTTTCCTGTTCCACTATTCTCTAGGGGTTTTGAAATCACATTCCTGATGTAGGTTTAGTCGGCTCACAGCTACAGAATGGCCTGACGATTTCTTCTGTGGAAAGTGGGGACCAGAAAAAGAGAAAAATTTGAGGAAAAAAGAGGGATTTGTGCAGGTCAACACTTAGAAAAATGTCAAATCTTTGCCTTCTCAACAGTGCTTTAGCAGACTATGTAAAAAGCCACTTACGATGTTATCGCTCGATAGCAGGTTGAATTGGTTAAAAAAACATTTCCTGGATCTTACCTAAAATATATACTCATTATATATCTTTGCCTGGAAAGGACATAAATGAGCCATACATGTAACACAAAATTATTTCTAATCTTTAACCTCTATTATTCAATGTATGAACACATATTTCATATAAAAAAAAGGGCTAACAATCTAATGCATAAGTTTTCATTTTATGACAAAGGATGCTTATTTCTGATGAAAAAACTGTTTCTAAATACACATATACTATGGAATCGACAAAAAAATTAAGATACTTACAGAAATCAATTTATTACCAATGTTTTTGAAGTAAAAGAAATTTAACTTTCCTCTCCTAGAGAAAAAAGAACTAGAAATATAATCATTAATATTTTTATTTCAATATGTAAAACACACTTGTCTTACCTTAAGTTAAACTGCCAAGGGATTAATCCTTCAGTGTTTAAAATAAAAAATGACATTAAACCTACAGACAAGGTTTCCACGGAACAAAACCACTGTAATTGCAACTTCATAAAGAACAATCGCACAGCATAAGGCGGCCTTTTTTTCTCGGGGTCTTATATTACCAACAAAATCCTCAAGAGCAGAGATAATCTGAATAGGATTTGAGTTCCATTTTAACTCAAACTTACCATCTCTCAATTTACATGTTCAAATACAGGGAATTGGGGCATCACCTCAGTCACTCAGCAGTAAGAGAAGACGGACTCTAGAGTGTATATGAGAGGGGGCATCTCCTCCAGGGATAGGCTGAAGACTTTCAGGGGCCATGAAAATATTACATTCTTTATATACTAAGTTCTACGTCTAGAAAAGCAACGATAACAGGTACGCTCCTTTTAAAAAAATGGAGCCTGGTGTCTAGATAAATTAATGTTGCATCAGAAGCTCAATCGTTCCTTTCTAGAAAACTAGGAGTTCTAAAGTCCTGGATTCTTTCTAAATCTTTCCAAATTTCCTAGTCCTAAAATTCCTTCCTTTTTGCGAAGCCTGGGGATCTTTAAGAACAGAGCCATCGGGAGAGAGGAGGATGGAATGCTTACTAAAGACAGGAAGGTAGACTGTAGGATTCCTTCCAAATCCCCCAAATATGTATTTCTAGGACCCGAACTGAGTAAACAAGGCATACAGTTTCTTGAAATGCCCAGGCCATATGAAGTCACACCGCCAGGAATGTTATCTAACACTGACACTGAATTATGACTTTTAATAACAGCGTCTGGAATTCCTGGCTATTGCAAGTCTGTGTGCCATCGGAGAGACAGGTGAAGAAGTAGTTTAGTACCACATAAAGAAGTATATAAACATCAAGTGTGGAGGGTGATATTGGCCTGGGAGATTAAGAACAAGCATAAATGGTATTTTCCTCTAAAGACATATACAGAAAATCTAAGTGGAAACTGAGGCTCTTAAATGTTTCTTACATATCCAAATTTCAGAGAATCATGGGTGCTCAGGCTTCAGAAGACCCTTAAGGCATCACCCAGTGGAACCCTGTGCATGACTCCTACATTCAGCTATTCCACAGCAAACCCGTTCTGATTTCAATCTGAACACAAGAGAAAGCTTCATCTACCCCAGGAAGCCTCTCTCCCTCATACAGTTCTTTGCTTCTGAACATTTCCCTTTACTAAAGAAGTCTACTTTCTAGAACTTCTCTTCACTAACCTTGGTTTGACGCCATCAAGTGGGGACCCCAAATACACTGGCCTTGGGGTGGAGGAAGGGGCATAAAGGAGTGGCACAGGCCAGAAGTGATGGGGATTGGGGCCAACCAAAGAGCGCACTGCCCCTATTAGTGGCTAGCCACTGCTCTGCTCCAGCCGGCTGCTGCCATGTGGGACACAGGTCCCTGTCATCAGTTTTTGTGAGGAAGCCAGAAATCTGAATTTGAGTAGAAATATCTTGATTTCTGAACCTATAAGGAATAAATTATGGAGTTCAAACAACTCTTAGAGATCAACTAACCCAAAGCTTTTATAGAGCATGAAAACGGAGATCCAGAACAGAAAGCGTGAGTGACCCCAAGCCAGTTAATCAGAGGCATGCCTGAAGGAGGAGAGCCCTTAACATAAGGTCCCACCTCTCCCAGCACAGACATGCAGCCTGTGAGTCAACAGTGCATTCAGCCTGCAGACTTGCTAAAGGATTCTGAGCTAAGAATCAGCTTGAGCTCACTTCCTGTATCCATTAAGTCCTCACAGTCCCCGTCTAGTTTTCATAGTGTCCTTCAAGCTGAGAGCATATGGAGCACAGGCTCGGGAGACACACTACTCAGGTTTGCAAGCCTGGTTCCACCGCTTGCCACCTGCAGAGCACCTCTCCTGTCTAGGCTTCAGTTCCTTGGTCTGTGAAACAGGGATAACAACAGTACCCACCTGAGTGTTGTTGGGAGAATTAAATGAGCTAATACACATAAGGTGCTTACCGCATGCGTGACAGAGTAAGCACTGCATGGCCAACATTACTTCCAGAGAGAGAACTACAATATGCTAAGGAAGAGAGTTACTGCAAACATACTAATTAAAACAAAACCACACATGGCCTAGAAAATCAGGAGTCCTGAAAAAAGTTCTAGCAGCTAGTTTCTTTACAGAGGTTAAGGCAAAGGTAGCCATTAGAAATCAGAAATTAAAATAACGGCCACAAATGTAGCATGAACCCATAAATTAAACTCTTAGCACCCGCCAAAACAAGAAAGCATTAAAAAGCTTCCTGTTTTCTCCTCCAGCCTTGGAGAAGTCCTAGTTTACAAGGGATATCCTCCATCCTGGGCTCCTCCTCACCACACTGAGCTTATTCTCTAATCAAGTACTTCGACCACCTCCTCCCTTCTGTCATCTCCGAGGACTATTAGGGACCAAGTCCCTCAAATGTTCTTCCATTCAGCTGGACGTTTAGTCTTCTCATTTCCCTTTCACTATACACTAGCAATAGACAAAGATAGCAAACACATTCTTTTAAAAAAGGAAAAAAAAAGGTATCCTTCCTTCAATGTCACAACCCAGTCACAAACTGTCTCCACACACTCACAGATCTACCATGTTCATCATGCACGTCCCTGCTAGGAGATTTCAATTTCAGCCAAGAGAGAGGCACACGTGTAACAGGAGAATCCTCAAACGTTCACCAACCATCAGAGGGAGCTGGAATAGCCTGTCTCAAATCACAGAAGCCACGAAAAGAAATTAGCACTACCGCCCTGGTCTTCAAAGCATAAGAGGGTAAGTAAAGTGATCTTTCCCAGGGCCTCAGTGCACCCGAAGGCTCTGATGATCCAGTTTATGGCTCTGTGTATCACTGTGTACAATGCGTGTAAGGGTCACATTTATTGACTGCTACGTGCCGGCGACAGATGAAAGCACTGTGTGTACTGTGTGTACTGACCCATTTAATTACAAGCAAGGTAGGTACTGTTATCCCTCATTTCACAAACAGGGCAAATGAAGCCCTGAGGGGTACAGCCACTTGCTGAAAGAGACACAGTAAGAGGGGTGCCTGGGTTAAGAGTCTGCCTTTGGCTCAGGTCATGCTCCCAGGGTCCCCGGATCGAGTCCCACATCAGGCTCCCCGCTCAGCTTGGAGCCTGCTTCTCCCTCTCCTTCTGCCCCTCCCCCTGCTTGTGCACATACGCGCTCTTTCAAATGAATAAATAAAATCTTAAGGAAAAAAAGATACAAAGAAAGCAGGAGAGCGAGGACACAAACCCAAGTGGTTGGCCCTGGAGGTCACACTAATTAACCACTTCCCGAAACTGCCACTATAGATTTCTGATAGGACTTCCCTCAGACTGCACCATAAGAAGGTTCACAGGCATCTGACAAGCTCCAAGGAGATAAGTGGGGTCTCAAGGCCTTTACCCTCCCCTGACAGTTCACTTCTAGGACTCTCACTGGCAGCAGCTACATTCCTATATAGCTTTTTACTCAAGGAAAACTTAGGCAGAGGCTCTCTAAAGAACCAAAAAGGCACTTCCCCACGTCCTTTTATAGGGGACATGTAAAGTCTGTGGTCCATGGGCTTTAATTGGAAGAGGTAGATTTTTCTCTATTAATCTTTCTCTCTTCTGTAGGACAAAAAGTGTATGAGCTCAAAGTCCAGGAAAGGACAAGTGATGGCGAACAAGGAGAAAAGAAGCAAAATGAAAAGCAGAAAAAGAAATCAAGACTATGTTAGAAGTAACCATTAGTCGGCAGGGAAATGCAGCTTAAAACCTCAGTGAAGATACTACTCTTGGACAGGTTGGCCAAAGTCAAAAATGTAACATGTGTTGATGAGGATACGGAGAAAATGGAACCCCCATAGAGTGCTGGTAGGAGCGTGAAATGATTCAGATGCTTCGGAAAACAATCAGGCAGTTCCTCAAAAGGTTGAAACAGGACCCAGAAATTCCACTTCTACCTATATACTCAAGAGACATGTCCACACACAAACCTGGACACGAACGTTCGTAGCAGCATTATCCATAAACAAAAGTGGAAATTACCCCGATGTTTATTAATTGATGAATAAATGAAATGTGGTATATCCGTACAATAAAATATTTGCAACAAAAGGAACGCAGTATTGATATATGCTATAGCATTGATAGATCTTGAAATCATGCTAAGTGAAAGAAGCCAGTCACATAAAACCACATATTACATGATTCCATTTATAGATCTTCCTCAACTTACAATGACGTTACATCCCAATAAACCCATCGTAAGTTGAAGATGCATTAAGTACCCCTAACCTATGGACATCAGAGCTCAGACTAGCCTACCTTAAACATGTTCAGAACACTTAGTCTACGGTTGGGCAAAATCATCTAACACAAAGCCTATTTTATAATAATATGTTGAATATCTCATGTACTTTATTGAATGCCATGCTGAAAGTAAAAAAAAAAAAAAAAAAAAAAGAATGGTAATATGGGTACAGAATGGTTGTAAGTGTATCCGTTGTTTATTCTGAGTGGCTGGGAGCTTTAGCTGGCTGCTGCCAGGCATGACAGAGTATCAAGCGGCATATTGCTAGCCCAGGAAAAGATTAAAAAAAAAAATAAAAATTCGAAGTACAGTTTCTACTTTATGTGTATCACTTTTACACCATCATAAAGTCAAACCATCCTAACTCTAACTCGGGGACCATCTGTAAATGAAATGTCCAGAATAGGCAAATACGCAGAAAGCAGATTAGTCATCGCCTAGGGCTGGGGGGTTGGGGAGGAATGAGGAGTAACTCCTAATTCACGGAGGGTTTCTCTTCAGAATTAGTGGTGAGGGTTGTACAATTCTCAGTATAGTAAGAGCCGTTAAATTGCAGACTTTAAATGTGTGAATTGTAAATGTGAATTCCCTCTCCATAAAGCAGTCATATTTTTTAAAAGATTTTTAAAAACTGGATACCAAGTAAAACTACTAGTGTATTCCAGGAGAATCTGTGTCTTTGTGAATGAGAAACCATAACTGCAGAAGTGGCAGAAACCCAAAATCNNCAGCAGGAAAAGAAAAAAAAAATCAGAAAGTCTATATGGAAAGGGGAAGGGGAACCGATTGCTATTTAACTGAATTTCAAGGTAGTGGGTGTGTCGGGGTCATATCACCCCATATGCATAGATATTATACGATGGGTTGCATAACTAAATTCTGACCTTCTCAACCGAAAGCTATCAGTTCCAAAAAATAAGGGATTTAGAGGAGAGGTGAGATTTAAAAACAAACAAGAAGAACAGGCAAAGCCTGATGTTAGCTTTTTGGAGACTAAAAGTTTACAAATGCAAGGATCCTCTGGCGTATTGCACCCCATGTTCACAAAATAAGAATACTGATCTGCATCTAAAATGTACACCATTTCCTAAGATGAATTTAGAAATAGGACTTTAAATAGAAAAAGTAGAGCAAGTTCTGGAGCTGAGGGGAAAGACATGGACAGCGAGATCAGTGCAGGGTTTGAAATGTGGGAGAAATATTTAAAAGTGAAGGATTTGCCAAGCTACCCAGTCATGTATCTCCTTAATAATGAGACTTTAGCAGAAATCAATGCAATCTCTGACTAACACGAATACAGAGTCTCCTAATATGGCAATATGTCAAATAATATGGAAGCTTTATGGCCATTAGCAGACAGAGCCTTAACACATTTTTGGAAACAAAATAATAGAGAATTTCATTTACATTTTTTAGCCTTTAATGTTCAAACTATTACCAAACCCTTTACTCCCACTCTGTCTTAAGCATCATTTGTATGGAAAATCAGCCTACTGCTTTCTTTAAGAACAAGCAAGCCATTAATTGATCCAATGTGTTGGCAGCTCCTGAGAACCTTTTTAGACAGGAACAAATGATGCCTCTTTCTGTTCAAAGAAGCCAAGTCTAACATTTCATGCATATGCACAGAGAAACATTTAAGGAATCCTGCAAATTAGCTAACAATCCTCTTGGAATTTACAGAGCAAAAAAACCTCCTTCAGGACCCCTCAAATCAGAGTTTAGATATTAAATGTTTATTTAAAGATATTTTACATGACCTAAAGTGCTCTTCCACAGTCCTCCAAATCCTCAAATATCATAAAGTTTAAGGAGTGTTCCTATGACTCAATGTTGGGGTACAATCTTTTCCCCTACAAAACTGTTGAGCTCAAGAAAATAGATTAAGTTCTGCTAAATGCTGTATCATAGCTTTTCTAAGTGAACTGTCTCTCCTCTTCATTAATTAAGGGACTGCATTTTTCTGGCCTATTAAAAGCACTGAACTTTCCCCATTTCACCTGTTTGTGTTAAGGCTGACAGTTTCCTTGTTGAAGACAGCTGGTGTGGATTACCAGAGGCAGACCAATTCTATACCTCATTAACAGGTGATATAGCTCTCAGAAGAAAAACTTGTCCCCAAGAATGCACCCCCCCCAACAATACAGCCCATTTCAGTAGCATAGCTGTTTGTTAAAACCTAGCTTTTAAAGAAAATGACATTTTTGATCAGGCAACACAGTCAGAAAAATGCATCTGTCATTTCTTCTCCCCCCCACACACACACCCTTATGGATGCCACAGCCTTAACCCAGGAACCCCCCCTGGGGAAGGAGGGCCCAACTCAAGTAGGCCAGTCTGCTAAAAGTAGCTGGTTATGCTGACAAGCCTGGAGAGTTCTGTGTTTTTTTGTTTTTGTTGGGTTTGTTTGTTTGTTTGTTTTTGGTTCCTATCAGGGAAGCAGTGGTATGTCAGGCCTACGGGTAAATAATTATGAGTTTCAGGGCAGTAATGTATTTCTAGCCCTGGCACTCCTCAATCATTAAGAAAAGCTTATTCTTTCTACCCTGAAGTCACCTCATTCTCGCAAGAAAACCTTCAGCATATTTAATCTCCCAATGAGACAAAGGATAATGCAATACTGGAAAAGTAGGCATAACTTTATGGCCACCACGCTCTTCGTGGCCGGTTGAGGATTATTTACCATCGTGCCTGAATGACACAGAGCACAGGATTTTTATTATTATTAACGACGTGCGTCGTCAACCCAGCAGGGAGGGGGAAACTCTTAATCTCCCAGGAAGGGCTGAAACCTGACTTGAAGGAGCAAGTTAGCGGTGGTGAACTGCCAGCACCAGTAACCCTACCCGCCTCTTGACACACGAACGCCTGCATCAGGAGCGTACCCGATGCACACACGAGTGAGCGCAGGGCTGAGTTATCAGATCTACCGGTTCCAAACAGGTGCGGGGCCGGTCAATAACTGAGAACGACAGGCGAGCCCTGCCCCCAAACTTCACCGTCCAGATCCTCCTCGGAAAAGTTAGTCCACCTCGGCGAACCCACACCGCAGCGGCTCTATGCTAACCGGAACACACTCTCTGACACCGCCCCCCCGCCCGCCTTCCCCGATCCGATTAGTCCTGCTTGGTAAACCCCCAAAGTAACGCGAAGCAAAACTTAATAGGTCCAGGGAACAGAGACGCGTCTTCTGCACAGACTTCCCAGAAAGGAGCTAGGAGGCAGGCGCTGGATCCTTCTCGGCGCCTACATCCCCTGGGGCTCCCCCTCCCCCGCGTCCGCCGCGCACCCGCCCGGGGCGCTTACCTGCATGGGACATGGTGATGGTCTCGTTGGTGTTGGAGCCCACGTTGAAGATGACCACCGCGGAGGCGTTCTGCAGGAACGCGTTCCGGATCTTATCCCTGTACGTGCAGTTGCCCTTGGGGATGAGGGCTATCCAGTTCTTGCCGTGGGCCGGGGCGGCGAACTTGGTGTTGGGGTCGCAGGCGAGGCGGTCGTGGGCCGAGCTGGCCATGACCACCTCCCCGCGGGCGTCCTGCTTGGGCGAGTGCTCCCCGTAGCGCCCGCACTCAGTCTTTTCGGTGTGCAGCTCCGTGCCGCCGCCGCCGCCCGCCACTCCGGGCCCGGGGTCCGGCGCGGGCTCCGCGTAGGTGATGTTCACGAAGGCGGTGTACCATTCCTCCTTCTCAGCCACGGTAAAGTCCAGGCAGAGCAGATGCACGAAACAAAAGGAAAGCAGCCATGTTGAGAGAGCCAGACTGCGGCACGCTTGGATGAGAGACATTGCCATCTTTATCCGCCGGGGCCCCCTCCCCGCCCCCCGCGCCCTCCCCCCGCGCCGTCCCTCCTCCCCAGCCCCGGCCAACCCCGGCCGGCGGCTTCTCCTCCTCCTGCCGCTCACTCCCGGGACCCGCGGGCCCGCGGCCGGGACGCGCAGCCGCCGCGGGGGCCGGGTTCCGAGCCAGGGGGTGGCGCCGGCCCCTTCCCCTTTCAGCGGGAGCGTGGCGGCTGCATTTCGCTTCACGGGTGCTGGTGGGGCGCGGGCAGAGGAGGAGTCCAGCTGCCGAGTGTCCGGCTCCTGGGCCCAGCTTCTGCTTCTCTCATAGGGGTGGCAGGGGCCCCAGGAGCGTGCGGGGTGGCGGCTCCGCGCGCTCCGGCCCCGGCGGGGGCGGGCGCGGCTGCTCGGAGCCGGGGGAGCTGCTGAGGGTGTCCCGGTCGCCGCCGCCGCCGAGCGGTCCGGCGAGCGGATCCGCTGCTGGCGCGGCGGCCGCTGCTGCTGCGCGCCGCCTCCCTGGCGCTGTGGACGCTGCGCTCCTCTCTTCGCCCGGGGGCCGCACCGGGGACACACTTGCCGGAGGAGGGGACGGCTCGGGGGCAGAGGGAGAGAGCAGACGGAGGGGAGTACGAGGTCCGTGTATGTCCGTATATGTTTGTGTGTGTGTATAATGTGTGCGTGCAAGGAGGAGCTTAGTGTGATGTCAAAGATTCTGGGCTTCGCTTGCCATGCTTCCTCCGTCTTTCTAGATGGGCAGCAGCGACCCCTGCCGGGTCTCAAACTCAACACAGACTTTGACTTGGTCCAGGTGGAGGCAAAAGGGGAAGCGACCCCCTGACCTACGCGTGCAAGAACAACTTCCTGAGCCTTAAATATAGCGAAACGAGCGTGCCTCTCGTAAACAACCTTGTCCTGTGCAGGAGAACTGCAGCGAGCTTGGTAACTACCCACCCTAGGGCCAAAGGCTAAGGCAAATTGGTAGCGAGGGCCTTCCAACACCACCCCTGGACTTTCTAGGGCAGTGACGATCAGATTTAAGTGTGTATTAGCATCACCTGGGGGGGGGGGTGTTAACGCTCAGGCTGATGGGCCCTGCCACAGAATTTCTAATTCACCACAACTGGAGTAGGGCTCCAGAACATACCTAACAAGGTCCCAGGTGATGCCCAAGCTACTGGTCTAGGGACCACTCTACTAGAGGGAGGTATGGGTTTCTTTCCTTCCATCCGGAAGCAAACATGTGGCATTTGTTTTCTTACAAAATTACCTGCAAAAGGGGTGTTTCTCTATAAGAAAAGAAACTGAGTGCGCTATTTCTCCACTGTGTTGATTTGGGTTGTCATGACTGGTAGTGTCAACAGGCAAGGGAGGGTTCTTTGTGTTATTGTTTATAGCACGTTCTCTGGGTGGAGCTAGAGATCACAACTCCTCAGCAGAGCGTACAGCCCCTTTAGAAGAGTGTTCTTAAAACTGACACAGCACAGTCCCTTACCATTTAAATGTTTGGAAGGTTGTTACACTTTACACCAACAGTTTCCTTGGCTTGAGATACCTGCCATATAAAGTCTCTAAGATAATTCAAGTGATGGTTCTCAATCACTCACGTTGAACTTCCCACCTGGAAAAGTCCACCTTTTCCATAAGACCTTAGTATGTTTGCAGCTTTCTGTTAATGACAGTCCCCCAGCACAACTTCTCTTTTTCCAGCAGCAGTGCAAACAGCTGGTGGCTGTTTGGGGAGAGCAAGGAGCCCCAGCTATCCCCAAATTAGAAGCAGGCACAAGAAGAACTGCTTAGAATTCATCTCTATGGTATTTGATGTGCCGGTTTTGTGTGTTTTCCTAACTTACTCATTTTAGAAAATAGGCTTCTAGGCAATTGGGACAGTGCTTTTTATAGTACCTGATGCCAAGGAGGCAGACGTGGAGACTGCCTGGCTGCTGGTTCCTAAACCACTGGAGATCTGAAGGGAAGAGTCCATTGGCTGAGAACTCCTAGCTAGGTTCTGTACAGATGCCTTAGCAAACCAAAGTGGTTCCCCAAACCTCTCCATCTCTTAGCAATTTTTCTCCAGCCACAACACTTGGAGAATCTGTATCATTAAGAATGTATGACTGCCTGGGCACCTGAGTGGCTAAGTTGGTTAAGCATCTGCTTTCAGCTCTGGTCATGATCCCGGGGTCCTGGGATCCAGCCCCGCATTGGGTTCCTTGCTCCGCGGGGAACCTGCTTCTCCCTCTGCCTCTGTCTGCAGCTCCTGCTTGTGTGCTCTCTCTCTGACAAATAAATAAATAAAATCTTTTAAAAATTAAAAACAAAACAAAACTTAAGTGGGACAATCACATTTTTTAAAGAAATAGAATACTGTATCCATTAAAATAAATAAGGACAGCCAACCGATCTATAATTTTCTGCAACCCACCACCATCTACGTTTCTTATCATGGCCTGTTAAAGAATAGCATGCAAGAAATAAGTGAAAGGCTGTGATTCTGTGTAAATACTGGGTCAAGGCCAGGAGCATGAAAGGGTGATAGTGTGGGACTCACTGGTGGGGAATAGAGTGCTTGTTGGAAATCCTCAAACCAGCAATCCATGACTATCACTATCCTTCCTTTCTCTTAGAAAAGTTAGAGGCTAAAGAAATGACAGGATCAAGAAGGCAGCATCCTGGATGGGAAGTGATTAATTACAGGGACATTGGGCAAATAAGTAAAATATTGAATATAATGGGAGCTAGGTTTCTTAGTGTTGGAAAAAACTTTACAAATATGGAAAGAAAGAAAGCACTGAAGAACTCCGAGGTGTTGGATTAGTTTAAAAATGGGTGTGAGGGGCACCTGCGTGGCTCAGTCATTAAGCGTCTACCTTCAGCTCAGGGCGTGATCCCAGATTCCTGGGATCGAGCCTGCTGCTTCCTCTCCCACTCCCCCTGCTTGTGTTCCCTCTGTTGCTGGCTGTCTCTCTCTCTGTCAAATAAATAAATAAAATCTTTAAAAAATAAAATAAAATAAATTAAATAAAAATGGGTGTGAAATCACACACACATGTACACCATAACTCTTTTCATTCAGAGGCTAGAAGCAATGGATCATTAAGTGGCCAAAAGATCTTGGCTTCTAAGTACCCTCCTCCAGTAAAAGAACCAGGGCTTGGGCTGGGAAAATCCACAGTAAGCCTGGAACCTCTTATAGGGCAGTCTCAAAACATGATGGGAAACGTGCCGAAAGGACACATGAGCCGGCTGGATGGAGCTCCCACTGGCCAAATCTGGAACAATTTGAGCATCAAAATAAATAATGATAGTAACTGATTACAACCTGTTGGATAAAACAGGAATCCATGAGTCTCTGCTACCATAAATGAATAAATAAATAATGATAGAATAAATAAATGGAGGAGAAGGGACAGCTCTTCCTTATAGCAGAATTCAAACTAATAAGATTGTTGAAAATAGAAAGTCACTATTCAGCAGTGTTGATTAATTCAGTTAGGAGCCGTCAGTGGATGCTAAGGCTGGTGGGTGGATGTTTGATGGACAGCCTGGTCTTGAAGTACCTCCTGAAAAATGCTTATTAATTACCAGCAGGGAAATAGTGAATATATTGAAGAAAACCCTGGAAGACACCAGATTGACCTGGGGAACAAGATAAGCATCACCAGGAGTGGAGTGGGTCACATCACGTGCCTCATGTGATGCTCTGAGAGGAACACAGCATCATTTCTCTCACGTTTCTTGCCAAGAACGTCTGCCCCAAATCTGGACATGGGGAATCACTGGGCGGACCCAAGGTGAGAGGCAGCCTATAAAATGAAAGATTTGTATTCTTTAAAACTCTTAAGCTCCCGAGAGACAGAAAGACAGAAGAACTAATCAACCCAAATCGAAGGAGACTCAAGAGACATGACGACTCAATTCAACAAATGAACCTAGATTGGCTCCTGGACCAGAAAGGAAAAATATGACCGTTGGCCAAAATTGAATGCAATCTGTGGATCGGACGGTAATGTCTTTGCGGGGCTGATTACCTCATTTGGCTGTGTGTATCGTAGCTATGAGAAGAAGGTTCTTGTGGGAGGATATGCTCTGAAGTACGCAGTAGTGATGAGGCATTCTGTCTGCAACTTGCTCTGACATGGTTAAAAAAAAAAAAAGTGAGATAATCTACCTATAAGGTCTTGGTTTCCACCAGCCACTATTGCAGAGAAGCTGGAACCCAATTCATGATAAAATAGAAAATCGAGTCTACTTAGGCGGGGGAGTGGTTAATAAATCTGTTTCCAGCTTCGTGCTGACGATTCTTCTCTTTCCAGGAGCATTACTTGACCCATGAAGCTGGGTGTTCACTAGGAAATAAGACAAGTAAGGTTTTTGCTCTCGTGGAGTTTACATTCTGGGCTGGAAGAAATACATTCTTCTAAGTTTCAGATGATATCAGGTAATAACAGTGCTATTGAAGAAAATGGCCGAGCGAGAAAGGGAGCCCTATTCCATATAAGGTGCTATTTTACATCAAGGTCAGTGGCTCTGATGCCGTGACCTTGGAACAGAATCCTCCAAGTACAGGATCCGTGCATATATTTGGGGGACTGGTTGTCCCTAGAAGAGGGAAGCATGAATACAACAGCCCTGGGTTGAGATTGTATTTGCTGTGCTGGAAGAAGAGGTTGGAGAGGAGTGAGAGAAAGAGAAAAAGAGAGGTCAGAGAGCCGGGCGGCCCATCATACGGAGCCTTGGAGTCCGACGTAAGAACACCTTGGATTTTATTCCGAGTAGGAAGAAAAACCTTTGGAGAGTTTGGAGCAGGGAAATGACATAGTCTGACATGTTATAAAGGTTTATTTTGGCTCTATTGGCGCAAGTAGGGGAGCAAAGAGAACGAGCAGGCACTATAATAATAATTCAGGAAGCAGTGGATAGTGACTTGTGCCAGGAAGGTGGCAATGAACAAGGGGAGGTGATTGGATCCTCAAAATATTTTGAAGCTGGAATAAACAGTATTATCTAGTGCATTTAAAATGCAGTATGATGGGAGCGCCTGGGTGGCTCAGTCAATTAAACATCTGACTCTTGATTTCTGCTCAGGTCATGACCTCAGGGTCACGGGACGGAGCCCTCCAAATAAATAAATAAATAAATAAATAAATAAATAAATAAAATGAGGTATGAAAAAAAGAGAGGATTTCAGAAGGACTCTACAGTTTGGAGCCAAAGCAACGGGCAGAATGGAATTGTCATTTTCTGAGATGAGAAAAGTTGTCCAAGGAGCTGGGTGAAGTCAGAATCAAGAGTTTTGAATAGGAGGTCCGAGGTGCCTAGAGATATCCAAATGGCAATTTAATGTCATTTGCTTCAGCGTAGAATCCCAGAAGGAAGATTGCTGGATGAAAGTACATGAACAGTTTCCAAGTTGTTGACACAGGCAGGATGGCTAAATTGCTTTTCCAAGGGTTGGCCTCACTTGATAGACCATGACCCAGAGTAGAGTGAGCTCCCTAAGTTTTGAAATATCACCAGAAGACAGCTTAGTGGTGAGTCCCGACCGGAAGGGGGGCTCTCTCCACCAGCCAAGCAGCCCAGGCCATAAGTTTCTCCAGGGCTTTTTAGTGGAGGGAGCTATTCGTGTTCTCATAAGGGGCAGAGGTAGATCTGGCTTAAATGCATAAGCACACACATGTCTGAGTCAGAAACAAAGAACAACCCCAGCAGAGAATTGCAGTGCCCCATTTCTCCAAATGGCAGCCAACAGGATTTTCCTTTCGGAGCTCTCAGCCTCCACACTGCCTTTGCATCTTGCCATTAATGTGCACTGTTTGTTCAAAAGGAATTCCACCATAGACTTAAAAAAAAATTTTTTTTTAATGTTATCGCTACACCCAGCGTGGGGCTCAGACTCACAACCCCGAGATTGAGTTGCACGCTCTATCAACTGAGCCAGCCAGGTGTCCCTCTACTGTAGACTTTTAAAAAATGAATGTAAACCCTTGAAAGTACAATTCCTTCTACATGTACACATTTTAATGATTTAATAAAGTTTAATGTGGAGAAGTTTCAATATCAGAGTTTGATCTATATTGTGTTTTCGATTTTACATCGATGATAATTTTAAAAAATCGATGACCATTCAATTTTTCAGCATAGGTCCTTTTTTCACAGTAAGTTCCTAAATAACTATCCCCATGACTGACAAGAAGGGAAACCCTTCAAAACATGACTGTGAAGGGGGAAGAATCCTCAAAATATAATGGGGGATTCAGAAGCCCATACGTGTAAGGGCTGGCATTATTTTTTTAAATGATTTCCTATGGAGAAACATCCTATGGTATTTAATTTCATATGGTCTGTCTTAAAGATATTTTCCTTTTCCCCATCTTCTATATTTGTGTGGAGGGGAAGTACAATGTGCTGGAGTGAAGGAATGGGGGCTTTGATGCCAGGTGAACCAGGATTAGAATCTCGGTCCTGCCCCATGGGCGATTTCACTGTGCTGGGACACAGTTTTCTCTTTAAACCTGGAGTGATTACACCTCCTCCCAGGACTGTTGGAAGATTCTAACGAGTTTTGGGCACATAGAAGAGTGAGAGAGACTCCAAGGACAGGTCAGGACAAGGGAAATAGGAGGGAACAGAATCTAGAAAATTTAGTGTCCAGAAAAATTTAAAGAAAGTCCATTTATTCATTTATGCAGTCACCTAACCTGTGTTAGTTCCTGTGCTCAATGCTAAGAGGAATAAGGCAGGGAACCTCTTTCAAGGAGTTCAGAATCTGGATTGTAGGACAGACATTATCATCCAAGAGAACCGTGAAGGTAGAATGTGGTAGCTTTTAACCAGAACAAGAATTCAGTGAGAGCAAAAAGAATTCTACCTGGAAATGACAAAATGCAGGGAAGACTGAACCAGGTTGATTCTGTATCACATTCAGCAGAGACAACTTTACCAAGGACTGGGACGCCATATTCCTGCTTATATTCCAAACATTTGCTAAGATGTTTAATGATACAGTAAGCATATAGTAAGCATCAATACAGGTGTTGAATAATAAATAGTAATGAAGAGTTGCAACTCTTTTTTTTTTTTTTTGAGAGGGGGAGGGGGAAGGGCAGAGGAAGAGGAAGAGAGAGAGAATCTTAAGCAGGTTCCACACCCAGCAGAGCCCAACCCTGGGGCTCCATCTCACAACGCTGAGACCATGACCTGAGTTGAAATCAAGAGTCAGATGCTTAACCGACTGAGCCACCCAGGCGCCCCCAAGAGTTGTAACTTTTGAGCACTTAATATATATACAGGCACTATTTCTTCTAAGCGCTTTACATAGATGGTCTTATTTAATTCTTGGAATGACTTTATGAGGTAGGTATCATTGGTCCCATTACATAAATGAGGAAACAGAAACTCAAAGAAGCAGAGTAACCTGCCTGAGGACATGCACCTAGCAACTGCAGGAATGGGGATCTGATTACCAGAAGTCTGTCTCCAGGCTCTGTGCCTAAGAGCTATCCTACCACATTGGTATTCTCTTTGTCGTAGCTATTCACCATCTTGTCCATTAACTTGATTCCATCTTGTAATTCCACTTCTTTTTTTTTTTTTTAAGATTTTATTTATTTATTCGACAGACAGCTAGCGAGAGAGGGAACACAAGCAGGGGGAGTGGGAGAGGAAGAAGCAGGCTCATAGCGGAGGAGCCTGATGTGGGGCTCGATCCCACAACACCGGGACCACGCCCTGAGCCGAAGGCAGACGCTTAACCGCTGTGCCACCCAGGCGCCCCGTAATTCCACTTCTTTTGGCTCTGGTTAATTTCTTTGTTCACTCCAGTCAGGCTGTGTTCACTTTAACCTCCATCCATAGGCAATTTACCCACTACTGGTGGTGGGCTGTCCTGTTTTTCTGCAACCAGATACTAGCTACACAGGCGGAGTGGGAGAACTTCTGGCATCCAACAAGCCCTGTAACTTCCTTTTATTTTTTAATTAATTAATTATTTTAGAATGAGAGAGATTGAGCCTGCTAACATGGGGAGGAACAGAGGGAGAGGGACAAGCAGACTCTGCACTGAGCGCGAGCCAGACTGGGGGCTCCATTCCTCAGCTCCGGGAGGTTATCACCTGAGCCAAACCAAGAGTCGGAGGCTCAATGGACTGAGCCACCCAAGTGTCCCACCCCCACCCACCCCATCCCACCCCTACCCCAACTTCTGCTGCAAGTGCTAGCTACAGATGGAAATGGAAGGTTATAGAAAGTTTTCTCGGAGAGTGTGCAGAAAAGTAACAATATTCCTTTCTTGGCTCTTTGTTCCCTTACCAATTTCTCAAATTTCAGAACAATAGCATAGTTTGCTAAAAATAACCTTTTTTTCTTTTTTGCTCCTTTGAATTATCAAATGAGCTCCTCTTAGTTCAGTCTTTGATACAACTTTGACTTTTAATTTGGGTTTCTTTACCCTTCTCATTAACCAGAACCTTTCCAAACAATTTTATGGCATGAAATGTTTTGAGTGACTAGAAATGGAAAGTCAGCCTAGAAAAATTCACTTGGGACTTGAGCCAAAACCAACAGAAAACATTTTCACCACAATACATCTGTTTCTTTTTTCTTTTTCGTATTATTTTTTTCATATGGTTATTCATTTTTTTTCTAAGTGATTATGTTTCATTGGGAACATTTTAAAAAACTGGCATCTTTTCTTTTCTGTAGTTTTAAAGATCATCTTATCCTCTTTCACCAGAAAGCTGGGATGGGAGAGGATGTGTCTACAGGCGAAGACACTTAGAGGATTGCATGCTGACTGACCATAACAGCTGTTAGACACAAGCAGCTTTCAACTATACTTTGTCAGAATTATCAAAGGGGAGAGAATTCAGGCCCTTTCCTGGCCTTGCCATTTGTCCGCCATTTGGAAGGATGTTTTCATCGTTTCCCTTTTAGGATGAAGCCCATTGCCGTGAGGCCGGTGAACAGCAATCTGCACAATTGAGGGAAACAGCCTCAGGCCTGAAGGGCACAGGTGTGAGCGTCTTAATCCCAGCACCGTGTCTAATTTGCTATGTAGGTCAAGACTGCAGAATGACTAATCACTCATTTGGGCATACTTTCCTTTTGATACTAATTCCGAAACATCCACTGAGCTGTGGTCACACGGACCTGTCCCAAGACTACAGCATTAACATATTTCCACTGACTGATTCTCTCACCACATGGAAAGGTCACTGAGTAGGAACAAGGGACAGAAAATAACATTCGTGTATTTTGCCCCATAACCCAAGCCCTCTGCTAGTTGTCATCTAAGTTATCCAGGCTGAAGTCTTGCCACAGTGCTGCCAGTGACCAACATGGGAGCTGAGACAGCCGCCTCCGAGTCTCTTCTCTCTTCTGTAAAACGAGGGTGTCAGAACAGATGATTTCTATAGACCCATCCAACAATCACTTGCTGTGAATTTCATGATTTTCTTCATCAGGTCACATACAACTGTGTATGTCCTTTCCTGTTATTGTTGCTGTTGGGCTTGACTCTGTTGAGTTCTCCAAATGGATCCCAAGAACCTGGAATTTCTAGCTACTCAATACTCTCGACAGAAGAACAGACCTCCTGTCTTTGGAAATGCTTTCCTCTTTTAGTACGATGGGAATGAAACTTTGAGGAAGGTGACACCAGCATGGCCAGCCTGTTCAGCCCATTACACCATGGAGAGCACTGGCGTGACAGGAGTCAAGGAGAATTCCCGCTCATATCTATTATTATCGTTTATTATTGGGGATCTCACTAAACTTAGCTCTCAAGAGCAGTAATTAAAATATTCTTGTGCTGGTTACACTTTTTTCTTTCTACTTTTCATTGCTTTAGTATTTTCTTTTAATTGGCCTACTTTCTATTATATTTGATTTCATAAATCTAAACCCATTGTTTTTCTGGACAAGGCACTGGCCTAATTACTGCTCTTGAGTGCGAAGTATAGTCAAAATTTCCTAATAAAAGGAAACATTGGATTAAGTAGTTTTTTGTTTCATAAAAAAAATAAAGACAATTTGTCCTTAGACACAAAGTAAATATTAACTGTTATGGCTGTAACTTGCAATTACTTCTGCTTGTAAGGCATTCAATGAGGATCCTAAGGGCATAATGAACTATAGTGGGAACTACTCCCGTGCTATTAAAGCAAACCGTTGGCAAGGACCCACTACTAGATGGAAAATAAAAATATACACTCACACACATTTACATATATACGTTTGTTTTGGTGCGTATCTAACTTTCTCGCCAACTGTAGGAGTGACCTTGGGGATTTTTAAATATTTAAATTCAGATACAGAAATTTGATCATACCTAATAAGAGTGTAAAATTTTCAGATTTTGGCTGACTTCACCCTTAATTATTAATTCTCAATTCACATCCTCAGATTTATTGGCGATGGTAAGTGCAGGAAAGAGAACATTCAGATCACCTCGTTTAGGTCCAGATCTCAGTCTCTGGAGTAAATCAATATTCTCAACCCTGGCTACACACTGGGATCACCTAGGAAGGTTTCTTGTTTTGCTTTTGTGTTTATATATTAGCTACAGAGATTTGGATTTAGTTGACCCGAGGTGGGGCTCTGATGATGGTAATTTTAAAAGCAACCCAGGCTGAGAACCATGGATAATTTGGATAATTTAAAAAAAAAAAAAAAAGAAAGAAAGAAAAGTGAGAATTTAAAAAAAGAATAATGGGTAATAACTGTTACACTTCAACTCCCGCACTGGTCAGTGTTCATAATTGGCTAAATCATTTCCTAAACTTTACCTAAATTAGGTTATATCGGTTTTTAAATGGCAAATAAAACTGTATAGAATTTAAATAGTTTACAAAATACTATTAAGGTAACAAAAACAAAATAAATACTGGCCTATGAAGCAATACATACAAATTGAGTTAAAAATGTTTTCATTTAAAATAAGGTGAAACTAATAAAAATATGCAACATGTAGAATATTATGAAGCCTAGCTTAATAGGAGGCAGCCAATAAAGAAACATAAAGCTGTTACAATGATAATCTTAAAATAAAGGAACTCAACGACCATATGGCTAAAATATGCATGGATCATTTTCAATTAATAGGAGTGTGTGTATGTGTTCTTGTGAATAGTGTAGTTGACCGTTTATCACAGAATAACTCCTGGGAGCTGGCCAATGATTTACAGCCTATTTCAACTCTTGCTGCATTTGGCATGGGTACACTAAATTGAATAATCTTTAAAACCAGGTATTACAAAAAGAAAAAGAAAATCTCATTATCTGGTATAGAGACAAAAAATGAAAGACAGAAATCATATCATCTATTCACCCAAAATAAAGTCTCTCATGGGTCAAGGCCTATTTGGATGACTGTATATTATGGAAGATCCAGTGCTTGGTTCTACCATGGTTCAAGTTCCCAATTTCTGTAAGTTGAGGAGATTTTGAGGAGTCAAGTTGTGTCTCAGGGTATCACTGTGTCAGGACAGATGTGGCAGCCACCGTCAGCTGCCTGGGTGTATGCCTGGGGTTCAGACATTTTTAGTGTCCAGCTGCCTCCCACCTACTGCTCACTGGGACATAACCAGCTTCTTGCTGGTCCCTTTTCCTGATACATCAGAAAGAAGAACCTAACTTTACTGGTTAAATCTTTCTAGAACTCAGGAAGAGGACATGTTCTAACCAACAATTGGATTTATTACTTTGTATAACTTAGGGACACACATTTATGAGTCGCAAACAGGGTTGGTCCACTTGACAGAGTCAAAGCACTTTTTCAATTCACACCACACCATGGATCTCAATGATAGAGCCTTTGACCCTGTTTTCCTGGGGAGGAAAACATCTGCAGGTGGAATATTCCTTGTGGAGATTGAAACCTTCTTCAACGCTTTTTATTCCAACCTCCATTATTATATGATCATGAAAGAATAATTGTTCGCTTAATTAAAAATATTCACCATGTCATTCAGAGAATTGTAATTTCGTTCTTTAGGAAACGGGGTCAGCATGTGACTATGATCACATAATATGAATCAGCTATCCTTAAAGTATAGGGTAAGCCATCTTCTCTTTTCTGAATGAGGAACTGCCTCCTGGGAGTCCTCAGGAGTGAACCAGTGATCCGGTTCACAGAAAAACTTGTTGGGGATACAATTCAAGGGTAAAAATGTCAACATTTAGGATGAGACCATACACAGCTCCCTACACAAAGTTGCCATTGAACATTAGCCAAAACTTGAAGCGCTCTTAGATATGAAACTTACCAAATAGCCCCGCTGGCATCTGTCCGATAGGTCCTACATCTCACACAGGGCAAGTTTCTTATCAGCACCAAGAGAACGATACAATCTGTTGGAGGTTTAAGGAATCGATACATAACACCGTTTCTACTACCAGGAGTAGAACAAATTGAGAGGTAGATTAGGATTCAGACAGGTGGAGGCAATATATTAGCTCCATTACTGATAAAAACTCTTTGGAGAATGTGACTGTATTGGTTATAAGTAATGCTGTTTTGTCAACAAGCCAATCTTAAAGTCTTAGTAGCTTCATACAGCCAAAGTTTGTTTCTTGCTCACGTGAAATCCAATAAGGACGTTCCTGTTTGGTAGGTACCCTTCCATAGGGTCATTCGGTGATCTTCCATCATGTGGGTCCAGCATCCCCTCGGGTTTTGGAGTATTTTTCTGAAGACTCTATACCTAGCCAACAGACTGGACAGAGAGAGTGTGAAAGATTACACAGGAGGTTTTTATAAGCCAGTACCGGAAGGGGCACACATCAGTCCAGGTCACACTCGCTTACATTAGTCACGTGGCCTGATCTAATACTAAGGAGGCCTGGGGATGTTGGGAATTTAGTCTATGTCCAAAAGGTAGAGGAGATGGATTTTCATGAAAACGTGGCGGTCTTGGCCAACATAATGAGATCTCAGGCAAGTGGGCCTGCTAAGATTTCCTCTGGGAATTGAGTAGACTCATCCCTGAATAACAGAGCATCCCTGCAGGGCAGCCGCTGCCTCACTGCGGCTCATACATGGCTGATGGAGAGGCTCAGAGCACACACGTGGATTCCAGAGAGTAGGGAGGAAAGGGTTGATTGAATGCTACCAATTTTTCTTCCCATCTTATTGGTCAGAGAAAGGGGGAAGAGAGAATCCAGGAATGCTAGTCCAGAAAAATCATGCCCCTTGGAAACAGTCTTTATTCTATTCTACTCTGGCCTCCCTGACACAGCTGCCTGAGTAATCATGTTAAAACAGAAGACAGGTGGTATCAATCCTTTGCTCAAAAGCTCTAGTCCATCCCACTCAGGGCAGGGTGGGGGGAAGGTTTTTAGAATGGCCTATGTGGCCCTCCCGGAACTGGCTGCCCCAAACAACATCCCTACATCCCAGTCCTCATTGTACCTTAACATCCTCTTAGCTCACTCCACTGCAACGACTCTGGTCTCCCTGCTGTTCCCTGTGGATGCCTCTCACCTCAGCGTCTCGTCACTGGCTGTTCCCTCGGCAAAGCTGTTCTCCAAGGTATCCATGTGGCTCACCACCTCACCTTCTCCAAACCTTGTTCAAATCTTTGCTTTCCTGATCACTTCATTAAAAATGAACCCATATCCTTTCCTGCTCTTCCCCTCATCCCCCTCAACGGATCTCCATTTAACATGGTATACAGTTGATTTTGTTTATTGTCTTTTTCCTCTCTTTCTTTCCCCTCCTCACTCCACTGGAATTTAAATATTAAGAGGGCAGGGCTTTGCATCTACATTCTTTATAGCTGTAACTTTAGGACCAGGATTAGTTCCTGTGTACTATAGTACACGCTCACTAAACAAACAATTCTGGAATGAATGAATGAATCAGGTATATTAAGATAATTTGTTGTTTTTTATTTAATTTTAATTTTAATTTTAATTTTTCTTTTTTTTAAAGATTTTATTTTTTTATTTGCAAGAGACAGAGATAGCGAGAGAGCGCAGGAGTGGGGAGAAGAGGGAGAAGCAGACTCCCCACTGAGCAGGGAGCCCTACGCGGGACTCCATCCCAGGACCCTGGGATCATGACCCGAGCTGAAGGTAGACGATTAAAGGACTGAGCCCCCCAGGTGCCCCAATTTGTTGTTTTTTACAGCCGTTAAAGAATTGTAAGAATAACTCAGAATAATCCCAGCTTTTTATTTTAAGTTCTTTAAGCAATGTTATTATAAAAGTAATTTAAGTCAACACTTAACTCGTTGAAATACACTGTTCCAACTAGGTTGATAATAATCTAGATGAATCAGAGGTTGCAGTAATATATAAATTGGGAGGAAACCTAAATATTATCTAACATTTTACCTTGACATAGAACAATTCCAGCATTACGAGAGTGGTTTTGTTTATTTGTTTTAAATTTGTCTGTGGCTCCTTGTCTGCCAACATTTCAGGACGTTATGGGCAGGGAAATTTTTTTAATCTTTATCGCATTTGTATTTACAAACAATTTGAAATTCCCTGCGGAAGCCAATGTGTTGCTGTGATAAAATAAAATTCTTCACAGAAAATTTCCTTATTATACCAGCTTCATATTTCGTTCAGAAAAGAAAAGCTGTTCTAATGGATTTAACAGATAGATACTGTCGGGAAATATTTAATTTTTGGAAAAAAGCATGATGTCAGCCTGCCATGTGTTCTTTTACAAATCTTTCATTTATGTCCAAAGAAATACGTAGTTTAGTAACAGTGATAAAATTGTCATTTACTCACTTTTAACAATGGCTTTTACGCAATCTATTAATCCCTCTCAAGCAATTTGGTAAGTGTTGCTATGAAATATTAGAAACACATGAAGGTTTGAACGGTGACGTTTTATTAGAGAATTATGTTATCCCACAGGGGCTCTTCAGTGGGTGACGCAATTCCAGGGTGAAATTCACTTAGGAGTTCAGTTCTATTGCCTGTGTCACCGGAGGGTGTATTAAACACCCACACTGTGAAATTTTGTCTAGTTCTATGAAAAGAAAACATGAGAATTCTTTTCCAAAGTTATTAAGTTTTAAAATGAACAGAGCTAAATAATTAGTCTTCGAGGGAATTGTCTGCCCTCTTGAAAAAATGAATATGGGATATCTCAGTATTATTTCAGACTGTGACATCAGTTTGTTATTTTTAATGTAACACACTGCGAATCACAGAGTGCCATCCATTTATTTGTGTTTTTTTTCTATTTATTTTGTTATTTATATGTATAAAAAGGAGGTAAAATTTATTCACAGGAAGCATTGCCCTCTATTTGCTGAAGTAGATAGAAGATCTCACTCTGAATTACGTAATAAGGTCTTCCCAACCTTTCTATTTGTTTTATCCTCATTTCTAGGACCAACTCTCAATTTTATCCTGCCCCACGAGGTGTTTGAGACACACAAACCACTTCTAAGGGATAAGAGGGAAGTTCAACCAATATTTTATTGTTAGGATAAACTTCACTTCCTGCAGTCTGTATATGTAACACCTTGCGACGAGAAGCACTTCGAATTAACCTGTGAAAATGATTCTAGGCCGTGTTTTTGAAGAACCAAGAGCATGTCCCCAGGAATCATTCACAACATCTTAATTATACACTCTGCTTACAGTATACATAATTATATTCTTTTTTTCCCTGCCTTAAGCTGAGAAAGGTTTTTCATTCTTACAAGTGCTGGGGTATACTGTCATTAAAAATGTCAGAGCACTGTCTGGGACAGGGAGTTAATGCAGTGTTATGGGCTGAGTTGTGGCCACTCCCCCAAATTCATATATTGGAGTCCTAACTTCCAGTGCCTAAGAATGTGACTGTGTTTAGAGAAAGGGTCTTTCTTCTTTTTTTTTTTTCTCCCCTTTAGAGAGAGAGCTGGGGGAGGGGGGCGGAAGGGGCAGAGAGAGAGAGAATCTTAAGCAGGCTCCACACTGAGTGTGGAAGCCATCATAGGGCTCCATCTCATGACCCTGAGATCATGACCTGAGCTGAAATCAAGAGTCAGATGCTTCACCGACTGAGCCACCCAGGAGCCCTTAGCGAAAGGGTCTTTAAGATTCCGTTAGAACGAGGTCATTAGGGTGAGCCCTAATCCAACTGACAGGTGTCCTCATAAGAAGAGGAAATTTGGGCACAGACAGGCACAGAGGGAAGACCAGGTGAAGACCCAGGAAGAAGACGATCATCTACAAGCTGAGGAGCCCCCCGAAGAAACCACCCCTGCTGACACCTTGATGTTGGACTTCTAGACCCCAGAACCGTGAGACAGTAACTTCCATTGTTGAGAGCCTCCCAGCCTCTGGTGCTGTGCTCTGGCGGACTCCACGAAGTAATGTGTAACAAAGCAATAAAGGTAAAACATCTTCGGCTGAGCATTCACCTACCCAAATAAAATCAAGATAGTGGGATAGTAGATCAAGAATAATCCAGAGGGATGCTGGATCTCCATTACCTACTTTTCTATTCGTTTCCCAATGGGATTGTGGTGTTGCTCAGAGCAGAGATGTTGTCTAATTAGCCTTCGAATGCCCTGCCCTCTGCACAACAGTGGGCGCTCCTACAACCCTCAGAATAGATCATGGTTAACTGGGGGAGGCTGCGGCAATGACATCCTGTGTGGGGGGTGTGGGGAACTGCAGGGTTAAGAGAGCAGGCTCTGGAGTGAGATTGCCTGAGGTTGAATCTCAGGTCTGTCACTTACAGGTGGTCTGCTCTTGGGCAAGTTTCTTTCTCTCTCCCTGCCTCCGCTTCCTTGTGGGTACAACAGAGCTCTTCCTCATACCCGCCTCATCGGTTTGCTGCAGTAAATGAGTACACACGTGCGAAAGCACCTAGAACGGCTCAGGGCACAGAAAAGGCACCCAGGAAGTCCCTGCTACTAACTCAGTCATTTTACGAACGTCCAGAGTGTGTGACAGGGGCAGCTTTGCCTTCCTGGTTGACATATAGCAGGATTCTGGGTCTGGTGATCCCGCTATCAGTTCTTTGGCCCAATTCCAACTTCTGTTCTTTCCAGTAAACAGCCAAATCCTCTCCACTCTGGGAGAAGAACTGGCTTTTAGAAAGCTAAAAAGGAACTTTGCAGCCTGCATGATAAAGAGCAAGGTCATTCTGCCCTTCCTCAGCCTGCCTGTAGCTCAACACTCTCCTGTTAGTAGGGTTGCTAAGGCAAGCCGTTCTTGCCACTTATTGGCAATGACTGTTGAGATCAGAAGGCTAAATACTGGGGGGGTGGGGGTGGGGGTGGAGTCAGAGAACACACATATTTACAGATAAGTAGAGGCCAAAATTTCTGCCTTGCTTGACCTCCTTGCAGTCCTGGTATATATCTAGAGAGAGAGCATATGCCCACGTGCAGCAGAAGACTCTAGCAGTGGTACTTAAAATGCAGCCCACAGACTGGAGTTCAAAGGGGACATAAAGTAACATATAAATTTAATTTGGGGAAAGCTTGTTTTAGAAGGTGAGCTCTTGGTAAGGTTTGATGGGTGAAAGAATATAAATTGGTAAAGACAAGGAATAGAAAAAAAACCATTATTCAAGGAGAACCTATGTTTCAGATGCAGCATCTCATTCAATCCCCTTAATTACCTTAAAGGTAGGTAGAGGCAACTACCTCCATGCCTGGCACATAGTGACAGGAGATAGGAACTGCGACTGATTGATCACAAAAGCAAATGCTGAGGGATGTCATCCTTTGTCCTACTTGCATATGTGACCAACCTCCTTCTTAAAGATTTTTTGTCTTGTCTGAACTCCTGTTGCTCCACTAACCTGAGAATTACGGTATACAGTATACGCACTTGCAACTCTCTGAGCATAATCTATGGGTGATTAAAAGAAAGGAACTGGGGCGCCTGGGTGGCTCAGTGGGGTAAGCGGCTGCCTTTGGCTCAGGTCATGATCCTAGGGTCCTGGGATTGAGCCCTGCATGAGGGGGGGCTCCCTGCTCGGTGGGGAGTCTCTCTCCCTCTGCCCCTCCCCCTGCTTGTACACTCCCGTGCTCTCTCTCTCAAATAAATAATAAATAAAACCAGGTCTTCTGACTCCTTGCCCAGTGCCTCCCTCCAGTGCACAGAACAGTGGGACAACAGAATAAGCACTCAGCACATATTTGTTAAATCAATGGATTCAATGTAAAACTTGGAGAAGTGTTGAGATGCCTGGGTGGCTCAGCCGATTAAGCCTCCGACTCTTGATCTCAGCTCAGGTCTTGATCTCAGGGTCATGAGTTCAAACCCTCTGTTGGGCTCCACACAGAGCACGGGAACTACTTTTTAAAAATTCTGGAAAAGTGTGCATGTCATTTAAGTGATTTGTTTTTGGAGCGTTTGAGAAAATATAAAGCACTATAACCAGACTGCCACTGGAGGTCGCTATGATTTCACAAAAGGAGAACTTGTTACTCTGTCAGAACACCCTCTTCTGTTTTAAAATGCCAAGTAAAATGATAATGGTGGTTGTTACATAACATTGCCTGACTTCCCAAGGCTCTGACTTTCCAAGGCTTTTGGAATAGAAAACTTACGCTTGGTGTATTTAGTGTTAACATTTACCAAACATTCTGCTGACTGCCATAGCTAACTTTTTTCTGTGACATTTCCCCAAATTTATAATTACCATTTCTTTTTTTTACAAGGTAAAGATGGTGGGGTTGTTTTGTTCATAGAAAATTTTCTTTCCTCAAAGTTGGTGTTCCCCCCTTGTTCTATTCCCAAGGAGGAGTCATCTATATTTCCTGTGGGTATAATTTGAACATTTAGAACTCATACCCTCTTTTCACCTGGGCCATCCTTGCAATTCATTCACGGATACCTGACTTCATCATTAGCTCTTCATTCCTTCTTTTTAAGTTTGCATTTCCGCTTTGAGGGCCTGTATTCCAGAACGGCATTTCCAAAATCGGAGTTCTTCAAAATTGGTAAGGCATGCAACATGCCACAAAAAGGAGGGTTCTTCAGTCAAGTCAGACGGGGAAATGCTGCAAAAGATAGTCCGGTTTGCAGCTGCAGAACCTCATTAGCAAGTTAAATGAAGAGAAATTCAGCAGCCAAGAAATCATTGGTGTTGCTTTAACAACGTTTCCAATTTTTTTGAGCGGAGGTCAGCAAACTTCTGTAAAGGACCAGATAAGGAAATGTTTCAGCCTTTGTGGGTCATGCCGGGTCTCTGTTAGAACTTCTCGAATCCAGCATGGTGGTGGCGGAGGCCGGGGGCAGCGTGCAGATAAAGGAAGGACTGTGGCTGTGCTCCGATACAACTTTGTTTATAGACACTGACATGAGATCATGTAATTTTCACATGTCATGAAATATTACTGACATACTGATTCTTCTCCTCACCATTTAAAAATCTAAAAACCTGCAGCTGTATGCATTTTGTTTGGAGCTTGTGACGTGCACCAGACTTGGCTGATGAGCCGAGTTTGCTGACCCCTGCTTTAGACCACAAGCCTTCTCTCCTTACTTTTTCATTTTTCACGTGGCATTTATTAAGACCGAAGGGGCGATAAGAATATAATTTGGAAAAGAGCGGTATCTAACTCTTGTGCATTTGTTTTTTTAATCTGTCAGCCTGCTTGCTTACTTGAGATATACTTTTTTAAGATTTTATTTATTTATTTATTTGAGAGAGAGAGTGAGTGAGAGAGAGAGAGAGAGAGAGCACAAGTAAGGGGAGAGGCAGAAGGAGAGAAAGCAGCAGGCTCCCTGCTGAGCAAGGAGCCCTACGCAGGGCTCCACCCCAGGACCCTGAGATAATGACTGAGCTGAAGGCAGATGCTTAACCAATGGAGCCACCCAAGTACCCCTGCTTGTTTTCAATTTTTGATGTTGTAAACATGTTATAATCCATGAGTTACATTCCTGGATCTCTTCTTAGATATATTGCTTCCTTAAAGAAATGACCCAGGACAATTGAGGTACCCGTACATAATTCAAAAGAAGCAATGATTTTGCCTCTATTTCTGGACAGATGACATTCTGCCCTCTGTTTGCTAAGAAAGTAGTTAATAGTGATCCGGGCATTGGCACTAAGGGAGAGTAGGAAAGACAAAATTACCCAGACTCCATCCTTCTACTCATTTATTCCAGAGGCTTTGAGTAGGGAAGATAAATGTAAGGGCAGAAAGACAGAAAAGGATTTGATCACAAATTACACCAGTAAAGCTGTAACACATTGGGGAAAATAACATTAATCCCAGGAACAGTTTTAGTTTTTTGAACTATGCCTTGGAAATTAACAGAAAAACAAGTGTAGTAAAAGAACAGGACCTTCTAGAACGCACTTGTAGAAATGTCCAGTCAAAGCAGATCAAGATAACTTTAAAAAGTGAGTAGGAAAAAGTAGATATCCTATCTTTGGGGACATCGAGGGGGCAGACATGGTGGGCGCGACTTTGATGGTAGTGTCAGGGATCCTAAGGCCTCCTGATGTTTTTGAGACTTTCGCCTTTGAAAATTATTCCAACCCTTATTTCTGATTCATTTACTTGACGTTTCAGACACAAACACCAAGAGTTGGTTTTTAACTCCCAAACTACTTTCATCTGTTACAATCTGCAGCATTTGATAAAATTTGGCAACAATCCTTAGATAAGTAGCTTCCTTGTTTCCAAATGTTCTTTAGCTATGATTCTGGAAACTGGGTTCCAGATCAGCGGCATCAACGTCATCTGGCACTTTGTTGGTGACCATGCAAATCGTCAGGTCTCCCCTAGACCTGTGGTGCTGGTCCAGTGACTTGTGTTTTCATAAACCCTCCAGGTTATCCTGACATAGGCTAAAATTTGAAAACAACCACTGTTTGACAGCCACTAGACAGAACATACTAGAAGATAAGGAAAAGAGAGTCTGAAAGCTATCGTGGATTATTTGGCTAAGGCAAAAACAACTGTTAAAGAGTAGGAACCGAAAGGAAGCCTGCTGGAAATCTGCATTTTAGGGGAGGTGCTGGTGGGTATACTGACGATCTTATCCCAAGAGTCATATGATTGTATAAACCCAAAAGTATAACCGTAAGATGTCTTCTCAAAGAAAAATAAGAATAATGTAAAACTTTACAAATAGTCTACAAATGTGTCACCTCCTGGAAAAACGTAAAAGAACAAAATTAGTTAACTTCTCCACACATATTTCTTCGGCACTTTTTTCATGGTCATAATTTGGTAAAGAATCAGAGTACTTCATTTAGGAAGGAGAAACAAAGCATTCACAGGATGAGTAGCAGGAAAAGAGCCAAGAATCACAATAAAAAGGTTAATGTTTACACACTTTTTTTTTCTGTCTGCATTTCAAGGTCTTTGAGAGACTGTTTTCTCTTTTTTCAGGTCTTCCGATTTTATTTTATTTATTTTTGTATTGAAGTATAATTGATACACAATATCCTATTATTTTCAGGTGTACAGCATAGTGATTGGATATTTTTATACATTATGAGATGACCCCACAATATGTCTAGTTACCATCTGTCACCGTACATGGTTATTGCAAGATTATTGACTATATTCCCTAATGCATCCCCGTGACTGACTTTCCAATTGGAAGTCTGTGCCTCTTGACCCCCTTCTCCAGTTTCGCCCAGCCCCCGGGGCCTCCTCTCTGGCAACCCACAGTTTGTTTCCTACATCTGTGCCTCTTTCTGTTTTGCATTGTATGAGTTCATTTGCTCAGCGTTTTTTAGAGTCCACATTTTAAAGGAGCGAGTCTGACATGGGATTCATGACAGGGCTAGAGTGAGCACGAAGACCTTCTGGAGTAAATTTCCCCCTACACTTAGCTATAGTCTCATCTTCCTTTGAGTGATCTAGTCACGTTCGGATTGACTTTAAGATATTATATTTAACTCGCTCTTTGTTATTCTAGTCATTTTCACCTTTCAGGTCTAGCCTTTGTTTTGTCGCAATATTTGCGATTTATTTCCTTTTGCCATGTAGAAAGGTAATTATAGTTCTGTACCTCTCCAAAAACTATCTAGCTTATCAAGTCATTTAACATGTTTTCCTAATCTCTGTGGCCTCAAGGGTCCTCACTTCCTTAAACTGCATGATTCTACAATTTCCAATTTGTGCTGTAGTTCTGGAAATCCCAAGAAGTAAAGGAGATGAATGAACTTGTTAAGAGAAGCATTTCAGAAATAAGAATCCCAACATTAATATTTATTTTGCACTAAACTAAACATGAATCTAGATTTAGGGATGGTTCACTGCTCATATAATTAAGCTAATGTTACAGAACTGTGGAATCATGAGTCTGCAAATGAAAAGAAATGGAGATACTAAATCAAATCTAGAGTTAATGAGCCTTTTTCAGGCTTCATCGTGTTAAACAATATATTCCATTATTATAAATATTTGTAACAGTTATAAATCATTTGATATACAGCACGTTGATAAACACACTTTAGACCAAGTAGCCTGTGATTTCACAGTTATTTTGAGGAACTTTATCATGTAGATGACATTTGCTCCATGTCCTGAGGCACCTGTGGATGATTTTTTATTGAGACATGAATCGCCATATAATGCCTAGATGACTGAAGGTTGCCTCTAGATTATCAGAGCTGTCAAAATCCATTTTTACACACAGATTGAAAAAATAATAAAAAGTAACTCCTTTAACTCACACTTATTACTTCCATTCTTGTGATATAATTCCTACTCTGCTTAAGAAAGTGAAATCTATAAAGATTTCTTTTCTGTCTCTGCAAAGAAGAGTCTATTACCAAAGCAGTCAAAAATGACTCTGATTACTTTTCCTAAGATAAGGTCATAACTTCTATTTGGACTTTCAAAATCCATTAGAGTGGGGATCTTGGGGAGACTTCCATACAGGGATACTAAAACAATCAGTAAATAATCTCATTTTGGAAATGGCCACAAGAATCACCTCATATGTCAACTGGCTTCAGAGTGTTCCAGAAAAGAGTCACTCTTGTTAGAACTTGAGCGTTGTGAGTTGGGGTGTCAGAAGTATCTCCATTCTGACTCCCTCCCCCAGTTGGATAAGTTTGTGTCCAAGATATGAAGCATCCAGGCTGAGTTTTAGAACATAACACGTATTAATTAATGTATAGGATGTAGCAAGCACTGTGTTAGAAGCTGAGAATATGAAGAAGAATAGTTTTAGATGCTTCTTTAAGAAAGCAACAGTTTCGGGATGTCTGGGCAGCTCAGACTGTTGGGCGTCTGCCTTCGGCTCAGGTCATGATCCCAGGATCCTGGGATCAAGCCCCAAATCGGGCTTCCTGCTCGGTGGGGAGTCTGCTTCTCCCTCTGCCTCTCTCCCTGCTTGTGCTCTCTCTCTGTCAAGTAAATAAATAAAATCATAAAAAAAAAAAAAAAAAGGAAGCAACAGTTTCGTGGAGGAGGCAAAAATGCACAACTGTAATTCTGATACAGTCTCATCGATGTTAGGAAAGTACACACACAGTCTGTTTAGGAAGCAAGGAGCAAGCTTTCAACACAAGGCTAGAAAGACTGGCTTGCCGGAGGGAGGCTTCCAGAGGAAGACCCCTTCCCTCCAGCCCATTCGGCATGATGTTAGCACCGTGTAGCAGAACCAGCACCGGCCCCTGGACCTTCTTGTGCTTCCCAGTGCTCTTTGTGCCAACGAAGATGCCTCTTGGCATCTTTCTTCTTTACAGTGGTCTACACAGCGATTGACCCATACAGTGGATTCTCCTTCTTGGTGAATTCAGGAAAACATTTTTGGTGACAGAAGTGGGGATTCCCACTGCTTGCCTGTGAGTAAGCAGGGAATGGGAGAACTGAATCTGCTTTTCTCTCAATTCACCTCATTCCACGCACCTGTCAGGGCTGCTTAAGACCTCTGAGCACAGGGATGGCTGCTGACTTTTGAGGCTCTACGCCACCTTAAATCAACTTTTTTTTGAAGATTTATTTATTTATTTTAGGGAGAGAGAGTGAGTGGGGGAAGGGCGGAGGGAGAACATCTCAAGCAGGCTCTCCACTGAGTGCGGAGCCTAACACAGGGCTTGGTATCAAGACCTTGAGATCATGACCTGAGTCCAAACCAAGAGTCGGTTGCTCAACTGACTAAGCCACCCAGGCGCCCCTCCTTAAATCAAAACTTATTAAAATGTATCCATATCCCACTTTATTTATTTATTTTTTAAGATTTTATTTATTTATTTGACAGAGATAGAGACAGCCAGCTAGAGAGGGAACACAAGCAGGGGGAGTGGGGGAGGAAGAAGCAGGCTCCCAGTGGAGGAGCCTGATGTGGGGCTCGATCCCATAACGCAGGGATCACGCCCTGAGCCGAAGGCAGATGCCCAACCACTGTGCCACCCAGGCGCCCCCATATCCCACTTTCAATACAATGTACATGTAACCATGAAGTAGCTGGACTAATTGACTAGTTGACATCAAGTTTTATTTTGTAGATATTGAATGACAGTGTTAAGTCCCCTCCCCCATATTTTGGAATAATTTTCTTCAGGTTTCAGACATATCCCCGTGTTCCTGGGGAAGCTTGTTGCTGGTAGATCTTGTGTCTGCCATGCCCAGGTACCTCTNGATCATCTAACCCTGCTTAGAAGGAGTTAAAATACTTAAATTATACTTTCATTATATGCTGGTATTTGGTATGCACTGTATAATAATGTATACATTATTTTATAGCTACATATAAGATCAATGTTTTAATTAGCTGTTGCCACAATAATGTTCTCTAGCAAAGAACCACAAAATCTCCATGGTGTCCAACAATAGGCTTTCATTCTTTTCTCCTGAGTTTGCCAGTAAGTTCTGTTCAACACACTTCTCATCTCTCTCTGGGCCCATGAGCAGGCTGTGCTAGCATGTGCTTCTCGTGATGAAGGCAGGGGTGTGAAAGAGCACGTGTAAACTTGTGGGATCTCCTGAGACCCAGACTTGGAACTGGCACAGTCCTTTCTGTCTACATTTCATTAGCCAAAGCAAGTCACAAAAGTGAAGGGGCAGATAAATATACTCTCTCCACATTGAGACTATGGCAAGAGTGTGGATGTGGATAGAGGGGAAAAATTGGGGCCAATAATTGAATCTCCTAAGTTGCCCCCAACCCATGCAATGTCCGCTCTGTTCTGTGAGTGATCAGAAGTATTTGAAAGGTATCATGTATTCGTGTATGAGATGTGACCCGACTGTACCTCCATCAGCTGGTGAGTCGGGTGCCCATGAGGCCAAGTCACTTAGGTGAACTGCCAGGGTTGGCGCTACCTTCCTGTATGCCCAGGATCACCACACTCATTTGGGCATGAATTACACTGTGGTCAAAGCCGGGTTTAAGAAAATCAGGATATTTATTTCACTTTAAAGTAAAATGTTACTGAGGGCAGGTTTCCAGGAAAAAGCTCCTTCTATCAACTCATTGCCATGAGATAATCAGTGACTACTCTCTCTGTACCAAATATTAGTGTTTTGTCCACAATGGCCCTTCCTTTATAAGGCTTTCCCTTATCTTATCGGCCAATCCCTGATGCTTTGATCTGTTATTGCCTGTTACTTCCAGTGATGGCTAACACGTTGGCTTTAGACTGGGCATCTTTTATAAATTTTTGATTTTGTGTTTATTTATTTTCATTACAAATACGCCGTATGTTTATTGTAAAAAAAATTAAATACATAAATAAGCAAAACGAGTCACGTGCTGAGTGCTTTATAAGTATCATTGCAAATATTCTCCACAACCATGCAAGACAGTTCTTGTTTGGCCCATTTGACAGAAGAGGAAACTGAAGAACAGTGAGGTCAAGGAACTGCCTAAGCTGCCAAGGCTTATAAGTGGCTGACCGGATCTTCCAGCTCTGTAGCAAGTGCCCAGCCTTTATACCATGTTACAGAGCGCTCACACCCTGCATACGGTTCCTCGACCTGGAGCTCTGGGCTGCCTTTGCTTTATTTCCTGAAAACTTTAGTTACTACAAATAATAAATGCAGCCTCAAGTATAAACATGTAAACAGGGTAGAAATATTTCGAGTAAAAAGTGAAAGTTCACTGTCAAAATCCCCAAATCTCATTCCATTTCCCCCCTCGGAGACAGCTACTGTTATCACTTAGGTGTGAATTTTCCCTGGCCTTTCCTTATGCTTTTATAAATGCGTTTTATGTTTGTGGGTGTGTCTTTACATGGTATTGGGGTGTGTGCATGTGCGCGTGCGTACTTTACAGAAAAGGAGTCATATCCTACCTAGTCTTCTACAATGTGCATTTCTTACCTAACATTCAATTTCAGAGATGTGTCTGTGACCGAGTGCTAACTGGCTCTAATATCCATTTCCCCATTCTTCATTAATAGAAGGATTATTATCTGGGCATATGCTGCCCAGAATAAAGTGGCATTTTCTACTCTTCCTGGTGGCTAGGTGTGGCCACCTGACTAAATTTTGGGCATCAGGGTGTATATGGGAGTGTTGACACAACTCCTGGCTCTCTTCTTTAAGAGACAAATTGCCATGTGCTGTTTGGGCCCCTCCTTCTCTGTCCTTTTTGCCATCCTGCTGTCTGCAATGCAGATGACACCATCCTGAGCTTCAGGGTTGGGACCAAACATAACAGAGCAATAAATGCAGAGGTCCGTGTGTCAACCCCATGGGACACCATACCAGTTCTGATCCTCCTCTCTTTGCCTAAAACAGAAATATATCTCTATTTTGTTAAAGCCACTGTTAGTTTGAGGACTGCCATTATCTGCACCTGGTCTTAGTCCCAGAATCGTGAGTTGTAGCGAGTGGCTGACCCAGAGCACGTGCCTCGGCGGAAGTGACTTAGGTGGTGGATGGCAAGGGATCAAATATTATTGGCTAGGAAGTCATGATCCTTATTTAGCTCAGTGGTCCTTATTGTGTCTTGAAAGGCAGACCATAAGCTGACAGGGGCTGTAGGTTTTGGGGAAAGGACGAGAAACTGGTGAGTGTTGATGGCTACACTTTCTGCCTTCTGGGTGCACCGAAGTCCCACTCAAGAGAGATGAGCCCGCATCAGGGAGATCCAGGGAGATCCAAGCTGGAAGAGAACACAGCTGCATGAAGGACAGACCGCATTTCTGCTTGGAAACCGCAATCTAAGTTGTCTCGTTGGCTACTACGTGGGACCGTCTACGAAAGGAAAACGTTGCACACCCACATGGAGAAGTTCTAAGCGAGGACTCTGGATTAGCAGCCACAGCAGGAAGTAAAAGCCCCAAGTCCTCTCAATCGAGTTCTGCTAAGAGTTTCCTGACAAATAGCAGAACCCAGCCCTGGGTTCCGGGGCGGGTGGGGTGGAGGGCGTGCGGGCGTTAAAAGATCCAGGTTAAGAGGATTGATTTCCAAATTGATTGTTTCAGAAGGTGACCGTCAGAAGGCCTCTAGGCGGCCAAAATCAAGCTGAGAAAAGGGAACAGGCAGAATACTGAAGGGAGGGAGGAAAGCAGTAGTCTTCGGGCACTCTAGGTCGGGCTGGAGCCCGAGTGCCGGGATCAAGCCTCTTAGCTGCGCTGCCCTGGAAAACTGCTTGTCGCTCCGCTCAACACAAACTGGTTGGGCTCCTATTATTTTGCCAGGCACCCTTCATGGGCTGGGGACAACATGATTGTTGTGGGTCTTGAATTGTAGAGAGAGGAGAGAGAGTTATCAAGTAAACAGATAACGCGGTAATTGCAGAGAGTGGAGAGTGGTGAGAAGCTGATGAGGCTAACAGGGAGAGGATTACCAGTGGCTATCACATCCCAGGAAAATTTATGTTATTTCTCAAATCCTTCTGCGTTACTCACTGCAGGGATTTAAGGGAGCTAAAACATTCATTGCAACTCTGTTTCCTACGTGAACCTTAGTCCGCATGAGAGATAAAGCGAAGGAGTCAGGGTGATCCCACTCAGAGCACGGACCTATTACCGAGGAAAGCTAAATTCGAGTCTGTGGCTTGGTCTGTGACAAAAACAGACTTTGGAATATGGAACCTCAGAATTAGACTAACTTTCCCATCCAGCCATTAGGATGGGAAACTTTTAAAGAAATGACAGTTCACTCAGTTTAACAATAAAGCCCAAAGCAGGTAAAAATCTGATGAAAAAGAACCTTCACCATCTAAGACTATAGGTTATACTTTCAGTATCTTCAAGGAATATAATTTATCAATATTTCCTTGTCTTTTATCTTGATAACAAGCAAAATAGCCCATTCAGTGCCTTGCATGCCCAACATTTTGTCACTAGCACAAAGCTTTTTTTTAAATTTTAAATACTAACTTTATTTTTTTAAAGGATTTTATTTATTTATTTGAGAGAGAGAGAACAAGCAGTGGGGAAAGGCAGAGGGAGAGAGGAAGCAGACTCCCCACAGAGCAAGAAGCCCAATGTGGGACATGGGGGATGCAGGGCTCGATCCCAGGACCCGGAGATCATGACCTGAGCTGAAGGCAGACACTTAACCGACTGAGCCACCCAGGCTAGCCACCCACTAGCACAAAGCTTCTAAGTCTCTCAAGTGTTCTCTACTAAACATGCTCATGTCTACTGGTTCTATAAGTCAAGGATTAATAAAAAGTACAAGATATAAAAAGTTTATTTCTCCACCATCATCAATAACAATCTATAGTTACATACAGAACTGGAAATCTAGCAAAAGGGTTTGTATCCTGGACTTCGGTTGTGTGTAATTGTATGAAAAGGAAGATGACTTTGAAATGTTTCTGATTCCCTCCAATGAACCCACTATAGGAATGGAAAATTCCAAATTGGCTCTTTGCTGCTTTGTTCTGATACATCCTAAAACCCAGTCCATATTTCTACTGAGGATCGTAGGGTCTGCCAGCCTGCCAGCATTGCAGATGAGGTCCAGGGGTGTGGCAATGTCATCTTGATCTCACCTGTTCCTTTTCTCTCTCGTGATACAGCCTTGAATGTACATTAATATCAGGGCAGAAACCATGGTGCAGGGCATTTCATTGTCCAGGAATGTCAAACTTTCCTAAGAAGCCGATTTTTCTTTAAGAGAACTTCCACAATCTCGATGCATGCACTGACATTCTCTTTCCTGGGTGTGTTATTTCTCACACTCAGTTCTTGTTCTTTTTTCTCTGACATTATAGAAGAAAATTAATGGAACAGAATAAATTAGGAGCCCTGGTGCTTTATCATCTTAACTGTTCAGCAGATCTAATTGATACCTTGGGGAGACCAGGAGGGGCTTGCTGATGACTCATTTAGAACAAAGGGCTTTTTATTTGTTTGTTTTTGTTTACTTTTATGTTCTATTTACCATAAAGAATCTCATACTGTTATGGTGCTATATAAATAATAAATACAATTGGAAATATGATAATTAAAGTTTTGGGGAGACATGGCAGTTTTACCCTTTTCAAATTAAACTGCAGTATTTTGTCCCCAAATTATCTATAGAACTGACAAACCTGGTCATTTGATTGGAAGTGAGTAAGTAGGTTTCATTAAGATTTCTAGTATATTTATAACACTGAAAAGAAGTACTTAGGAAGGTTGAAGAAATTCTCTTTTCGGAGGTATCTGAAATAGGATTTCTTTATTTGGGGAGGAGGATTAGGGATGAACCTTTGAGAGGGTATTTTCTCCATGTCTGTTGCAACCTGTGTGTGTGTGTGTGTGAGAGAGAGAGAGAGAGAGAGAGAGAGAGAATAAGCACATGCACGTACACACCGTTTTCTCCAGAGCTAAATTAGCAGTGCTAGCTTATTGGAGGCTTTCTATCTAATTTGAGGTCCAAACATGTATCAAGGTTAAAAATGATAATTTTCTAAATGAGTAGTGAAAGAGTAATCTTTGTGCTTTAGATTTAAAGAAGTTAATTTTCTCTTACATTCTCTCTTTTTTCCACCTGAGAGATGTGTCAGAAAGAACCAGTTCTGGAGAAATTTTAGGGCTAAAAGGAGGAGGCCACTTCTCAATTGCTTGAAGTTATCAGCTGAGAGGTCCCTTGGTCATTCATTTACTGTCTTTAGCTTAAAGAGGTTGAGTTCCTGGGGGCCGACAGGGGGGAGGAGGGTGCAGATGTCAAGAGACTCAAGGTTCAGTCAAAGATTTGAACTTGTACCGTAGAGGACCAGGGCAGGTCTGATTCCAATGCTCCTTAATATTTTTCAGATTCAATTATGTATTTTTGCTATCTAAGTATTCCTGCGACATTGAGTAGTCCCACCTGGAATGCTGGCCCCACTCTTCCTCTGACTAGCACCATTTTTCAAGTCCAAGCTTATTGCCACTGTCTCTAGGAAACCTTATTTGACTTCTAAATTAGGATCCTGTTTTATAGCACAAAGGATCATAAGGGAAGAGACGGAAAATTGTAAGGGAAGTCATCGGAGAGGGAGAAAAACCATGAGAAACTCCATTATAGGAAACAAGCTAAGGGTTGCTGGAGGGGAGGTGGGTGGGCAGATGGGGTAACTGGGTGACGGGCATCGAGGAGGGCATGTGATGTGATGAGCACTGGGTGTTATATGCAACTGATGAATTACTGAACCCTACAACTGAAACAATGATGTCCCCTATGTTGGCTAATTGAGTTCAAATAAAATAGAAGGATCCTGTTTTATTTTTCTCTCTCAGTACCCTGTTCCTTTCCTTTAGAGTAATATATGTATAGACATATACGTACAGGGAGATCGTTTATAATTGTATATTAAGATCTCTCTCTTGCTAAAAGTTTCTCTCCTACACGCGACTATATTCTCTAACAGGATGGGAATCCTATCTGGACAGTCCGGTAGCAGACAGTAGACAGCCAGGCAGGATTTCCTGAGTGAATCCGTACATATTGCCTCTCTGTTTCAGAGTGGAGTTTGAGAGCTTCCCTGTCTTTATTAAGTAATCTTTGGTTGGCATTACTCCTTACCGGTTCAGGTTAAGAATTGTGTCGTTCTTCCTTCATTGCCAGGGGATTTAATATTGAAAGGAGTTCAACAGAGATTTGTTTTGTAAAGAAAGAAGTTATCTGATTGTATAAATATTTCATATTCTTTTAAAGGTTGTGTTTATTTTCTCACAGATGCTCCCTTGTTTGCAGGGTTTCGCTGCTAGGGCAGTGTCCTTCCACAAGTGCTGACACCCCACTCAAATTTCAGTAAAGGACACTCTCACCTCCCACCGCCCCCACAGCACAGTTGTACAGGATTTGGGAAGATTCGGTTCTGTTTTGCTTGTGGGTGGCCAGGGGCAGTCGCTGGGCTCATAACCTCGAGATGTACAATTGCTGTGGGGCCAGAGCCCGGTCCCGATGCCACACAGAGCCGCAGGGGAGAGATGAGGCCAATTAATGAGTAGTAATTACTCTTGAGCCAGAAGATCTCCTCCTAGTACGACGAAATAGAACAAAACCCACCATACAGTCTGCTCAACCGGTCAGAAGGGCGGGGCTCCACAATCCAGAGGCACACACCGACCCTCTTTCCGGGGAAACCAAACACAGCTGAATACACACAGCAGAACACCCTGCCTGGGTGCGCCGTCACCTCTGGTGACCGTGCCAATTTGTCTTTTCCCTCTTAGTCACAAGGATCTCAATAATTCAGTACCCATTTAGAACGCCTTGGGCTATCTGACCGCCAGTCATTTAAACAGGAGATGGTTACTTGTCCCGTCGCAGGAAATCTGGAGGTTGGTGCTTGCTGATGTTTGGTCAGTGGCTCACGAAGTCAGGACTCTGGGGTAGTGTCTCTGATTCTTACATCAGGCAGAGGCTGGACGCAGCTCCCAGCAGCCTCCGCTCACACGCCCAGGTTCACGGGCAGGCAGCCGGGGCAGCTGGCGGCAAAGGTTTACTGCTCACTGCCGTCTCTCTCTTCGCCAGGAGGTAGAAACCTTCCCCATAAGCTTCCCAGCTTCCTTTATTCCACCCCCCACTCCCCCCCCCTTACGCTTTATTGTCCAGAACTAGGTTACATGCCTGCTCCAACCGGGAAAAAAATGAGCATAGTAGGGAATGGAAATTGGAGAAGGGACTTGGAAATGGTTTTTGAAGAGAGAAGAAGAGTCTGTAGGCGGTTCTAAGTGGGGCCCTGCTCAGCCCTTCCCAATCTCATTTATTACAGGACCAAATCTGCATTCTTGGTGGTGACATTCTTATACCTTGAGATCTTAAGATGTTCCTGCTTCTCTGTTTGGTGCCACACCTCCCACCTGACCTCTCCTTAAAAAAATATTTGGCCCTGAATCAGCAAATCATACCTTTCTATGGTAGATTAAGCATATCAGCGGAACACATACGATTTTAAAAAGATTACGTTTAAAAAATGTTTTTTCAAATGTTTTTCTCCCCACCACTAGGGTATTGTTTTCCTCTTTTCTATGGGCTTTTCTCAGGTAACTGCAATTCCTAGAATCATAAATGTAGGCGTTGACACCAGACTACAGTTAATTTTTTAGTTTGATATACAAATGATGTGAGATCAGTAATTCCACCATTTGGGTTGCATGGTGCACAGAAGCATTGCTGTGAACGTCACTATATTTGTTATTGTTTGAAAAGGTAATGTGAGGTAGATGCTGTCCTCACCGCCAGCCTTTCTAAAGTACACAGTTTAATCAAAATCTGTCCATGCTAGAGGTGTTATCACATAGGAGTCCCACCATTCAGTTGGAGCCTCTTGGGTGGAATCATCGCGAAATTATGAGCACAAAATCTGTGGCTGAATTTCTCCTACCTGTGGTATCTTAAGTCACCGGGTGCCCCTGAAGGGCAAATGGATTCACATTTCATTTCGCCGAGAAGAGAAAAAAAAAAGGACAACGTTCTTGGTAATTGTTGATAGTTCAGTACGTAATGCTATCAAGTTACCTAATGTGCTACCTTTTCACCTGAAAGAAAAAACAGAATCTGTATAATCTTCCTATAATTGTGATTACTTACAAAAATGGATTGACCTGAACTATTCAGTTTTTTCATCTGTATATAATTAATAATAAATGAATTCTGCAAGCCGAACGATTTTTTTTTAATTCATTTATTTGATAGTCTTGATTTGACCTCTTTGAAAATACCCTGGAGCTCTGCTTTTTGTTTGCCTCTCTGATTGGGCATGGGCAATCACTCACGCATAGAAATTCTTCTGACTCACTCAATGACACTTTCTCTTTTGCATACAAATGTCCTCTCTAATTTTTTTTTGCTGTCATCAAATGTCCATGCGACATGACCTACAAATATGAAGACCGTGCTCATCCAAATGGAGTTCAGTGTTTAAATAAAATATATAGAAAGTTAATCTGACACATATTTAATGATGTGTATAATTGTTATTGTGCTGCACGGTGATTTGGCATAAATGGTAAGCTCCTCATGTCATAGCAATGGAGAATATATTTATACAGACAGACTCCGCATTTTTATAATCTGCCGTGGGAAGAATTTGAAAGTGGGGGCAATGAGAATGGAAACGTCTTGTGTGGAAAGCTTCTCCCCTACCATATGACCATATGAAGACTGAATGTTTACCTGTTTTCTCCCAGTTCTTTTTTTTTTTTTTTTAATAGAGAGAGAACATGATTGGGTTAGGGAATGGGCAGAGGGAGAGAGAGGGAGAGAGAGAGAGAATCTCTCTTTTTTTTTTAAAGATTTTATTTATTTATTTGACAGAGAGAGAGACAGCCAGCGGGAGAGGGAACACAAGCAGGGGGAGCGGGAGAGGAAGAAGCAGGCTCCCAGCGGAGGAGCCTGATGTGGGACTTGATCCCAGGACCCTGGAATCACGCCCTGAGCCAAAGGCAGAGGCTTAATGACTGAGCCGCCCAGGCACCCGGAGAGGGAGAATCTTAAGCAGGCTCCACACCCAGTGCGGAGACCAACGTGGGGCTTGATCTCTGATCCTAAGATCATGATCTGAGCAGAAATCGAGGGATGTTTAACTGACTGAGTCACCCAGATGCCCCCGTTTTCTCCCAGTTCTATCAGATCCTAAGGAAAGGTACCTAGCATCTCAGGGTCTCTCTTATATTGTTTTTCCCAGGGTTTAGATGGACTAGCATGTCAGTCTACACTGGGGCTTCTTAAGCACATAAATGTGGGTCTCCCATGTGGATTGTTTTGGAAAGAAAAGAAACTGATTAAAGAACTAAAATGTCCAACAACTCTCAATAAAACAAGTAGGAAAGGAAATGTTTTCCACATATCGTTATCTTGGCATAAGACCCCTTGGGCAATGGCCCTTTGTGCTCATGGGTGGAGAAGATACAGTTTGCGTCCTTACCCTGAAAGTCTATGTGTAACCAGTTGGGGCATGGAAAACACTTCACAAGCCTAGGTAATTATGGTGGTAGATCTCCTAATTACTCATTTAGTTGGTATGTTAGTCAAAATTCTAAACTTAAACTTGCTGATTAAAGTGATTGCTGTTCCTTCTAATTTTAAACATTCTCATTTCATGTAAGTATTTAGTCAATTTGAAGTCTAGCTCCACCAGACACATTTCAACATCCCATACCTGTTCCCCTACTTCCCAAGTTGGCATCTTGGTTCCATCGAGAACTTACTGCCTTTCTGCATTCTCACGGTGGTAGAAGGGAGATCCATGCAGTGACTTCTGGTTCCTTACTGGTCTTGGCCGTGAAAGGGTGGATCTGGGCTTCTCTCTAGGTGGTGACCACTGAGCTGGGACTATTTTGATCACTGACCGTTCTGCTGGGGTCTGCTGCAGATCTGTGGCTGCCATACACCATGGCTGTATCCCTCTTACTTGGTCTGAGCTTCAGGCACTGCCTGGCTGACACAGCCTCACTTGACTCCCTCTGAACCCCTTCCATTTGTCCCTGGTTTGGATGTTCCTTCTCAACCTTTTGCCCTTGTAGGTCCAATAGCAGAACCTAAGGTTCTAACTCAACATTTATCCACATCTTCGCCTGTCTCCAAAAGGCATGCGGAAACTTCTGGATCTCATCCTCCCTGAGACAGCTAAAATTCAACCTTCCTTTGCCAGATCACAATATGCTGGTGAGTTTCTTTTGGCATGTCTACATGCTGCAAAGATGCGAGGCACTCTCCTTCCAAAATCCTAGATGTGAAGAAGAGCAACACTCCCTTCCATCAGTGTTTCCATAGACTTATCTATCGCATTTCTGCCAACCTAGAAAAAGGCTAAAGGGACAGATTTAGACACACATATCTCCTCCCTGCTTCTCCTCCCTCAGATTCTTTCTTCTCTACCATCCCTTGTTGGTAGAAGCAGCTTATTTTTATTTATCCGTTCTATTCTTCCAGGAACACCCTGAATACATTTGGGCCAGGAAGGGAGGGCTTTGTGCTCCCTAATTCCTCACCCATAATGGAGGATGGGAAGTGGTTGAGAAAGACAGGTTGGCCAATAAGTCTAAACTGGAGGGTATTTTGAAAATAGTATATCCAACTACAATGCCCGCGTAATAAAAATTCCCCCATGTCAGGGATATATTTACTCCTATTTAAGGGGTCCCTTCTCCCTTTACCCAAATAGCAAGAGCTAAATTTCTGCCTTGAATTTACTTTCTGATTTGTCTCAGCCCCCAGGTCCTCTGAGGGCAGCTGGGTAAACTTGGGGACTGGTCAGCTCCAGTGTTCGGGGATACATCTCAGATCCAAGAAAGCTGGAGTTTTCCAATACTGGCCATTTAGAGACCCAGGTCACGTGTGCAAGTGGAGCTTCCCTTGAGTAAAGGTAAGACTCAGGGGATCCTGACTAGCTAGGGATGAGTTGTTTCCTATATTTAAAGATAGAAGGCTCTCCGAGATGCCACCTCCAAACCTGAATCCACCTCCACGTTCTCTTTGGCCATGACTCTCTAACCCAGAAGTGAAAAGGTCACCACTGAGGTTATGTCTTAAGACCAGAATGCCCTCACTTTCTATCTTTGTGAATTTCTCGAGTCAAACTTTGCTTCATATCTGTCAGCTATGGAGATGCTTTCTGGCCTAAATATAGATTTGGAGTCTGATCCCTTTCTCCAAGGCATAATTTTTGAAACATGTCCTGGGCCTGAGTTGCTGGCATAAGACTTCACCCTGCTGAATAAGGCTCAGTCATTTCAAAGAGAAATAGTCTTATTTCCTCTTCCCCACCCCTTCCTTTCTTTCATCTGGTAATTGTCTATAATTGCCTGTATAAATAATTTGTATTCATTGTCTTGGCATCAAGATTATTCAACTCTCAAATTCTCATCTGGGTGTTTGTTACCTGTCAGCAGTACAGATATTGTACTTCCCACAGGTTCTTAAAGATCCCAAATGGGCTACTTCATGCAGCAAACTTGCAGATTTGTTTCTTTTGATGTGGAAAGAAAATGTAGCTTATTTAATTTATTGTTAAGTGGTTTGCTTCCCCTCATAAGCCTGAATTTTGTGCTATGAAATCTTTCAAACAACCCTTTGAGATAATACTCCATATCTTTCTATAGACATGCGTATTTCCTTGTATTTCCACATAGCTCCTGCCCGAGAGAGCATCTGTGTGATTGGAGGGGTGGTATAGCTTGATGATGGAGGGAAAACAACATGCGTGGATCTGTATGGTGCTTTATAAAAAGAAATACAACACTTACAATACACATATATGTAACACTTTATATAATATACTGATTTACAGTCTCTCTCTCTGTCCATCCACCCACCCACACATACAACGCTTTATGTTGTTTATAAAGCTCTTAAAGATCATCCTAGCAAGGGCTATTCCATGGCCTTGTGCCCGCTGAGGGCTGACAGTCCCATCTCTGGGTGCGCCACAGTGTGTGCTCCAAAGGCCAAAGGCCAAAGTGTCCTGGCCTGTTTTCTTACTCTTGGTCTGGCCTAGCCATCTTTCCTGAGGCTTTGGTCCCACCTTGGTTCTCCCCGGCTTTGTAGACAAACCTGCTTCCTTCGGGCCCCACTCCTTATCCCCAGATCCCCATGAACTAGATGGAACATGAATTGGGTTGTTTCTTCTTTTTCTGGTCCAGATTTCCTCAAAATCACCACTGCTTCCTGTCCTACAGCCACAGCGATCTGAATCCCAAATGCTTAGAGTCTGGTTTGCTAAAGGATTTAGAAAATGCTAACTCCCTTCGAGTCCATCGCCTTACTGCAAAAACCCTATTCTGAATATTAGAAAATGAAAATTAATTCCTTAATTCTCTCTCTTTCCTAATGTAATAACCTTAATGTCTTCTCTCCACTTGCAGCAGGCAGTTGTGTACCCCTGCCAGCTAGAGGGCTGGGGAGAGAGCTGGGTACACAGAAATGCAGGAGAGGAAAACAGGGTAATATTTGTAAGGTTATTACTGAAGTGCACAGAGTGAACAGCAGTGAATAACATGGAACATTCTCAGCTTCTTGGAGCTATAGCCTGGTGAGAGAGACAGATATTATACAAATAAACATATAATGCTAGGTTGTGGGCAGTGGTTTGAAGGAAAACAGCTGGCAGGAGAGAAAACGCCTGAGGTTGACCGTGGTAGGAGGCATAGTTAGACAGGGGCATCAGGGAAGGCACCTGTTGAAAAGCAACAGAGACCTGAGGCTGAGTAGATGTTGGTCAGGCACAGTGCAGGGGGGAACGCGCTCCAGGTGGAGGGAGCAACATGGGTTCTAAGGTAAGAGGCATGAGAGAAAGCCAGCACTTGCTTCCTTCCCATCTCCCTCAGGGCAGAAGCCAAAGTCCTCCTATCACCCACAACGCTCTGCCGTGTAAAAGTTACCCCATTATCTAAACCAATGCTGGGGGCTCCTGTTATCTCTCTGACCTTATCTACCCCTTCTTTCCTCATCATTCCCTCTGGAATACCCACGCTTACCCCCTTTCTGTACATCAAGCACACCATGCAAGTTCCTACCTCAGGGCCTTTGCACTTGTCATTTTCTCTGGCTGAAGGCTCTTCTTCCGGGTAGTGACAGGGATCACTTCTCATCTTCTCCCAGTTTTTACTCAAAATGCATCCTGTCTGTAACACTTGCCTCGGTCACCTTATCTAAAAATGTCAGTTCCTCCTGCTCTGACATTTCATGTCGCTCTTTCCTGTTTTTACTTTTCTTCTTAGCACTTCTCATTATCTAATGAACCATATGTTTTATCCATCTGTCTTAGTGATTGTCTTTCCCCGTGTATTGTAATGTAAGCTGTGAGGGCAGGGATTTTTGTCAGTTTTATTTGCTATTGCATCTTAGCAATTAGAATAGTGCCTGGCGCATAGTAAGCATTCAATAAGTGTTTGCTGAATGAATAAACAGGTGGTTGCCACATCTGTTCATTTTCGATGCACTTTGGTTTGTTTTCTTCCCTGCCTCATGGAGTTTGCTCGGCCTCAGTCCCTGTAGCCTCTTACGGTCCTCTTAACCAAGGCTGTCTCATCTCAGTCTCTTTGCTATAGATCCCTGGCAACCAGACACCTGCATTTTTAGCTGGTGGCCCAAATTTTGTTCCTTCCTTCACACCTTTAATGATTATTTGTGGGGCACCTACTATGTATCAGGACTTTCCTGGGCACTGGAGATGTGGTGACCAGGAAGACAATATCCCTGTCACCACGGAGCTTAGATTTTAAGCAAAAATTTTTCCCCAGAAATTCTGTCTTGTGACAAATGCATTCCCTCTGACTCTCCTCTGCTTCCACCTGCCAGAGAGCGGCAGGAACAGCAGCCAGCCTGGCAAGACGCAACACTACCCAAGTCACCAACTATGGTGTCATGGGGGGGAGGGTAGGAGCAAGAAATGAGATGCAGGCCTGTCTGATGCAAATCTTGCAGAGGGATGCAGAGATGCCCGGGCAAGTAACCCCTGAAGGAATTATTCAGCGGGGAGGGAGCGGTGACGTGGATTCCCTCGTTGTGGATAAATACAAACCTGCTACCCAATTTCCTGCTACCGTTAAACTTCCTCATTACAGGACAAGGAGGCTCATTTTATTCTGAATTTGTTCTTAGATAAATTGGAATGGCCACTGAGGAAGAATGGCTACATCTGTGTAGGCCGTAAAAAGCAATGGAGCGTTGTCATTCCGATCCCCACAAGCGCGTGGTTTGACAAAAGTTGATTGCTCGCATTTGGACACGCCATTTGAAACGCACATACTGTGCGCTCCAGACGGCGCCCTTCCAATGTGGCAAATGCCTATAGAAAGTTAACCGGAAAATCGGACGGGTCCCCATAGCTGGCGCTAATGCCTTTACAAAGGGGGTTTTGATGTATGGCAATAATTACAATGAAAGAAATTGGAAATAGAGTATTATACACGTTCAAAATATTACAAATAGCTTAAAGTTTCCTGGGGAGAATCAATTTGTATTGGTATATTACAGCTGATGAAAAAGGCTAAGAAACATATATATGGTACTTATTTATTAGACTTTACATTCTAATGAATGCATAGTATTTTCATACATAAATGAATCTTAATAGCTAATATCATTTTCATATTTTAGATTGGCCCACATAAAATTCTTATCTCATGAACGCTGCCGAACTACCTGCTAGAGCACTATAATTGTGAGCCCCTTCAGGGAGAGACAGAATCCTACTCATGCTTCTTTATTCTCACGGTTCTAGAGCACCGAGGAGAGCCCCACATGTAGGAGGTATTCAGGGTGGGTCGAATTGATCAAATTGATGGCATATAAACCGGTTGGCTTCGAGAAACACAGTTCACAGGGAAGGTAGCAAAAACCATGGATTTTGGAGCAAGACTGCCTGGGTTCAAACCCCTAGTCTGCCACTTGACCCTGTACCTCAGGGCCGTCCTCTGTAAAATGAGGATAACAGTGGTAACTCCCTCACAGGGTGGTGGTGAGCATTGCAGGAGTTAGTTTAAACATGTGAAGGCATGTAGAACGATGCCTGGCATGTGGGAAAGACACAATACTATTAGCTAATGGTAGGTACGATAAGCACACATACTCAAAAAGAAAATACAAAATAGAGCATTCATAAGTGTTTTTCTACCCGTCCCCTCTACAAGACTCCATTCCAGACCTTTCTCTACACATGCACATTTGCAGACACATAAACCCCTTCATGAAAACGAAGAGAAGAGGTTCCTTCCCAGGCTACCAGGAACACTACTTTGAAGGCGTGCAGGGATCCGGATGTAGTGTCTGCCCCTTTAAATGAACCAGCCTGCCCTTGTAAACCTGACCTGAGACTCTGTAAAAGGTCCCTGCAAGGCCTCTAAGCTCTCTCCCTGGACAAATTCCAAGTCATTTTCCATCTGCCAGTAGTGCTAATCCTTGGTCTTGTGTGATTAGATAATCTTTTCAGATATTAATTTATGTGGCTTTCTTCCTGCATCTTTTCTTTTGCAATGCCCCTGACAACTTTGCTCTCTCTTCCTCCTCTGCCCCTATTCAAGCTGACCTTTGACTCGGCTCTGCTTGCTTCAGTAACTGGTGAAGGTGGAAGTGACGTTGGGGGATGTGATTAGGATGGAAGGCACTAGTAGTCTGAAAAGCGTCCAGAATTTCTTTGCTCAAAATCTAAGCACATCTGATAAGTAGAGGATCCATAAAGTTGGTAGAAAGGTTAAGTGAATTTGTGGGGGTAGAATAGTCTAGAAGAAACATAAGGAGAGAATGATTTCCTGCAATTTTTTGAGGTCCTATTGGATTGTGATAGGGTTTGCCATCAGACTGTTTTACCAGTAGAAGAGATCTGAACATTATTCCCTGCCAAAATTTCAAACCTGTGATGTGACTCCAGGATTGGCTGCACAGCACACGGGGAAGCTGGGACCACAGACACCTTGTTAAAGTTTTCCATATGCAAAGCTCAGGTTGGAAGTGATAAAGAGCTGGCAGTCAGAACACATGAGGACAAAGATTATGGGATTCTCCAAGTAATCTATGTGGACGGTAGACCAAAATTCAGAGTGCCCCTTCCCTATGTCTTGGTAATGGAGAAAGCTCTGGAAACAGTAGCAAAATGCTTATGGGTAGAGAAAAGCCAAGAAGTGACAGGTACAGTTTCCCACCTTCTGGATGAGTGGGCCTCAAAATAGAAATTAATTTGAGGAATACAAAATAACAAAGTGTAATGGTTTGGGAAAGAGTTTTGACCTTGTAGCAATCCTTCTCTTTCTTTTGCTAACATAACCTTGACCCCACTTGAGGACATTTACATCCCCCCATTGGAGGAGATGCAGTGTACTTGTTGGTCAAGTCTTCCAATAGCAGAGGAAGGGGGGCTCAGGCCCAAATTAGATCAGTCAGACTTCCCTCTTCTAGGACTTCGCTTCCGACGAGGAGAGATCCAGGTACCAAAGCTCTGTTGGATCTGACTGGTGCACACATCCGCTGCTGCCCAGCCTCTGTCCTCTGCAGGACCCGTTCTGCAGGTCTGCCTTCATTCTGAGAGCTGCTTCCTACACTTTCACCGCCTTCCCCTTCAGTTCAAAAGGTTTGGGGTAGAAACATAAGGTTAGGAAGAATTGGCATTTTTTGGTTACAACTCCTAAAACTGACAGTTCCAGTAACCGTCCTACTGTCCTATGGTATGTAGCTTTGGATTGAGGAACCAGTGACGAATTGCAGTCATAGTTGTCCTAGGCTTTTCGCCAAGATATGCATTTTGGCATTTCCTTCAGCTTTGCACACTGACCCTTCTAGTAAGAGGTGACCCATCTTTCCTCTTTCTCAGCCCAAGTGATGGAGTCCTTCCACTCCCCCTCTCCCAGAATCTGCTTCACAAGGAGGAGGACCAGGGAGGTGGCTGCCTCCTCCCAAATCTCCTGATCAATTAACAGATGATCCCTCATCTTCACTATGTCCCCATGAGTTTTGTTTCCTTAATATCCAGTTTTCAAAACATTAACATGAACCTATCTTGTTCAGATCAGTGGCTGACATCAAGAGCTGGATTCAGTTTTGTTCCAAAGACAAAGTGTTTTAATAATTTTTCTCTTATCCTTTTGTGTCATTTCCTTTTACGTGAGCTGCAACTTTGTTTACTATATAAATGCCACGCTGAAATTTTTATTTTATGAAAAATCATTCATCTCAAAAATTAGTGAATTCATAATTGCAATCCAATTTTGAATGTCATTTTTTTTACCAAAATTTAATTTGAATATATATCAGTGTTGGTTTGAATCATTTATCAATAATAAATTTAATTTTATATCTGTTAGATATATGTTTTCTTGATTTTTGAGTTTCATTTCTCTCCTTTTCTGTAATTTTATCATCTTAATATTTTAATACATAATTTAAAAGATAAAGAATTAAAATATACTCAATGTATTAATTTAAAAAATTTTTAACATTTTGTATTTGCAACTTACGTTGTAGCAGAAACCATTTTCAGAATAATAAAGCAAGTTAATCTAAAGTTTCCTTTACTTTTTCCCTCTGAATATACCTTTATCAAATCTTTTTGAATTTGTATTTTCTAAAGTTAAGTGATCAAATATTAGGAAATAGTCAAAACAAGCCAAGTGCCAACACACAGTAAATGGTTAATTAAATATTTATTGAATAAGTGAACAAGACAATTTGATTTGAATTTTTTTTTATTCACTGCAAACTATGTTAAAGGGCATTAAACCACACTTCTTCATCTGTCCCTTTTCACATATCGTGAGGGATTAACCCACAGGCTTATCAGTTAGGTCTGTTTCCACCATGTTCATACAGAAACGCTCTCTGCTCACCTGAAGTGTTCACGTGAGGTGAGACTCAGTCTTTACATAAAGCTTGTTGAGCATCTATAATGCGTTGGGCTTCAGGCTTACACAGAAATTCTGTGCATTATCTCTTCCTTCAAGGAGTTAGAAGGAGTTAAAGAGTAAACAGATGATAAGAGCAAAAAGTGGTGAAGTGCGGTCAGTGGTACACATTCAGAGGATAAGGATCAAATGGACATACATGTACATCTGTAAGGTGTCTGCGGATAGGAAAGGATTCACAGAAGATGAGCTCAGAAATTTCAAATCTGTGTTAAAAAATCCATAAAAATTTCCTTGCTCTGTTTGATGCTAAGAATATCCCAAGCATACTCTCTATCTTCAAGAGAAAGTTTATCGGATAAGGCTAAATAGAGCAATTAGGTAGCTTAACGAAAGTAGGGTTTTACAACACCAAAAGCATAATCCATAAAAGTAAAAAAAAAAAAAAAGATAAATTAGACTTTATCAAAATTAAAAAGGTTTTCTCTACAAAAGTGAATGAAAGACAAGCTGTCGACTGGGAGAAAATACTTGCAAATCACATATCTTATGAAGATTATCATGTCCGGAGATAAAGAGAACTCTCAAAATTCAAAAATAAGAAAAGAAACATCCTGGGGGGGGGCACCTGGGGGGCTTACTTGGTTAAGCATCCAACTCTTGATCTCAGGGTTGTGAGTTCAAGCCCTGTGTTGGGCTCCCAGCCCCAGGTTGGAGCCTGCTTAAAATAAAAAGGAAAAGAAAAGGAAAGGAAAGAGAAGATCCCAATTAAAAAAAGGGGGGGGGGCAAAAGATTTGAGCAGATACTTCACCAAAGAAGAAATACGGATGGCAAATAAACACATGAAAAGATTCAATGTGTTTCATTCAACATCATTATTTATTTAGAGAAATGCAAATTAAAACTCAGTGAGATACCACTCCATACCCATTAGAATGGCTAATACCATTCACCTTCTCCCTGCCAACAACACCAAGTGCCAGTGAGGATACAGAGCAATTAGAACTTTTATACACTGCTGGTGGGATTGCAACATTTTATAACCACTTTGGAAAACAGTTTGTCAGTTTCTCATGATGTCAAACATACACTTACCATATGACCCAGCAATCTACTTTTTAGCCAATAGAATGAGAACTTATATTTACATAAATGAAGGTTTATAGAATTGATTATTAACTGCCCAAAACTGGAGACTATTCAAATGTCCTTCCACCCACGAATGAATAAACCAACTGTGATACCCTCATATAATGGGTCACTACTCAGCAATGGAAACACACTACTAATATACTCAGTAATGTGGATGAATCTCAAATGTACTTTGCTAATTGAAAGAAGTCAGCCCCAAAAGGACACAAAATGTATATTTTCATTTATATGACATTCTAGAAGAGGCAAAACTTTTGGGACAGAGAGTAATAATCAACGGTTGCCAGGGGTTGGGATTGTTGGATAGTTGACTACAAAAGAAAGGCAGGAAGGGAATTTTCGGGATGACGGAATGGTTCTATTCCATGACTGTGTTCGTAAACATGATTATGTTTTTGTCAAAGCCATAAACTGTACACCACAAAGAATGAATTTTACTATATGTAAATTTTAAAAAAATGAAAAAAAGCAGGGTTTTACTTCCTAGTCTTTTGCTCAAAACTATAAATAAGAAGATAAAAATAAATTCAACCTTTAGTGTAAGGCCCTCAATATTGAGTTCCGTTCAGTCCATCAGAGTACAAACTATTCAGTTATACAGGTGTGCACATAGATCTCTACACTCAAAGTGCTCGATCTATACATGGATACCAACTATTTCAAGTATAAAAGGATGAACAGAGGAAATTAATTTAAAAACCATGAATTTCTGATAAGGCTGTGATGTAAAAATCCATAAAAATAGAGTAAGGACAACCCATATAAAGGTGCAAGGGCACCATCAAGAAATACCTGTGAATAGTGAGAGAGCAACTCTTTGCATTTGGTTTTACAGGAGCACTTTTGGGTTTAGTTCTTGCTTACCCCTGCTCCTGAAATTGTTGGAAAAGAGTAGGGACCTAAAAGTTCAGGTATCGTGTCCATTGGGAACTCTCAACAAATCCGATCTATCAAGTATTTTAGTGGCTCTACTAGTCAGGACTCCACAGGTGGCAAACGACAGAGACCTAACCTCAATTGGATTAAATAGAAGCATAGTTTACTGGCCCACAGAACCCAGAAGGTGAAAGAAAAAGGTGTAGAAAATGGGAAAACTACAAAAGGGAAAGAATTCACATGCATTTGACATCTTACTCTATGAAGCTTTACCAATAATTTCAAAGACACAAGTAATTGTGATAGATGAAGCAGGGAAATGTTTGGGGACCCCCACCCCCGACCACTGGTGCAAGGCCACACATCTTTTGTTATCACATCTGGATGCACTTTGGCCCAGATTATATATGTGTTCTAATGCGCGAGGCAATATTACTCACACGAAAGAATGTTGTTTTATTTAGGAATGTTTTGTACCCAAATAATTACATAGTTTGCATGAGATTTTCTGGGGAGCCATGCCCCATAAACTTATGGAGTCCAGATTTGCTTACTGTAAGTGATTCCACATAGACTGGGAACATCCTTCTAAAGACATTGCATAGATGAAAATTCTCCTCCTAGTAAATATCACTGGCCTGTTTTCTAGAAGGTCAGTCATTCGGGTGTTTATAAGGACATTTGACCAGATCGCCTTTCTCATTTCTTCCCTGGAGATGCCACTGCCCCAATGCCTACCTGAAAGTCAGAGGATGGGTACAGCCCTGCTCTTGTTTTCTTCTTGAAACCAAAGCCTTGAACTCTTCATAAGTTAGGGACTCAACCACATCAAGAGATTTTTTTTCTTTTTCTCTTCTTCGTTCACTGTCTCCCTCTGCTTGGCTTCATTTTGCAGATATAGTCTCTCCTTATCATTTGGAAGATGGCTGCCATCTCTAACAAAGATGTTAGAGACCATAGTAGAAAGAGTTATTTTGATTGTTTCACTCAGAATCCCAGGGAAAACCTTGATTGTCCCTGTTTGGGCATCTCACTGTTGTTAGGGAATTTAAGTCCTGTGTCAAGTGGAATCAGGGGAGCACGTCCTGTTATTTATGAAGAGATATGAGAAAACTTCCTGCACAGATAAAAATAATAGCCCACTAAACTGTCTGAATCCTTCTTGTCTTAAACACAACCAGAGTTTAGTCAGAATCATAGTATTTTGATAATAAATGTACTCCTGAAGATATTTTTGTCCATGTTTATTAGGTGTGATTTTAAAGTAAAACTTTTGTTTAGGGGCGTCTGGGTGGCTCAGTCAATTAAGTGTCCAACTCATGATTTTGGCTGAGGTCATGATCTCATGGGTCAGGCTCTGAGCTCAGCAGGGAGTTTGCTTGAGACTCTCTCCCTCTGCCCCTCCCCTCTCTCACACACTCTCTCTCTCTCTCTCTCTCTCTCAAATAAATAAATAAATAAATAAATAAATAAATAAATAAATCTTAAAAAAAGAACTTAAAAAAATAAAGTAAAACTTTTGTTTAAAAATACCACAGAAATTCATATCAAATGATTATTTTTCAACTTAGTTTTTCGGGGGAGGGTTTATTTAAAACATCCTGCAAACATGTAAAAGATTTTTGGAATTTTTAAAAAAGGTTTATCCACTTATTCTAGAAGGAGTAAGAATGTAATGCGGGGAGGGCAAGAAGGAAAGGGAGAAAGAGAATCTCACGCAGACTTCCTGCTAGGCACGGAGCCCAAGTCAGGCCTCGATCCCACCACCCTGAGATCACGACCTGAGCTGAAGTCAAGAGTTTAGCCGAAATTGAGAGTTGGGCACCCAACCAACCGAGCCACCAAGATGCCCCAGATATTTGGAATTTTTTATGAAAATGCTTTCAAAATCAGTTTATGACTTACATAGAAAATTATTCTCATTACTTTATAACATATTAAATTTTCTTGTCTGCAGTCAAATGTTTTGTCATTGGCGTTTGTCTTAGGAGAAAACTCTGAAAGTTATTAAGTATACAGTGGCAGAAAAATATTTCCACAAGTCCTTAGGGGTCAGACCACTTCCAAATTAACAAACAATAATATTTCACTCTGCAACTGTACCCTATTCCATAAAATGGAATGGCTGTAGAGGATGTAACGGCAATAAATCCTTAAAACAAGAGCATGCTGTTTGGCATGCATTTAAAAATAGAATTCATGTTTTCTGTGGAAATGCCAAAGGATTTATCCCAATTTTGTTTCGTAATATACATTTTGACTATATGACCACTCAGTTGAATACGTCTTCAGCAGTTTTTTGTTTATTTGTTTTGTTTTTCATTAAAAAGGATCATGGCACATTTATGCAGACAAAAAATGTGATTATATTGAAAAGTGTGGACTCTGATCATTCTGTGTGATTGAGAACTAATTATGTACCAGTCACCATTTCCCCAGATGCCAGCCCTTGGATAGACAAGGATCGCTTCTGTCTAATTTACTTCAGACCCAAAGGCACCGGGTCTGGCAAGGTTGCTCTCAGCCCTCCTGAACCTTTAGAGGTCTTTTCTTTGTACCTTTGCAAGTTAGCTGGGCATTGCCTTCAGGGGAGATTTTGTTTTGTTTTGTTTTGTTTTTGCTTTTGCCAACAGTGCTGCTGGGGTCTGAGGTGGATAGAGAAAACGCTGATTGAAAGGAGAGCTGTGGCTTTAGGCAGGTCAACTGCCACACGGTCACACGGCCCCAGGGCCACAAGTCAGCTCGGGTCTTCCTGGCATCTAATCACGAGAGTAGCAGACACATGCTCTCCCGAACACAGTGGGGGAAAAACAGAGCTCTTCTCTAGCCCTTCTCAGAGGGGTAACATTTCTGTTAGGGCTGGGTGGGGCTTGGTAGGAGGCACAGGAGAGTGGGGAGAGGACTCTAAGTCAAGGTGATACCATGGAAAACACAAACATTCAGGAACTGGACGCAGTTTGCGAAGGAATTTGGACTTCGCTCTGCGACCTATGAGGTCCATTTGAAATGGAGAAGCTCTCCGAGCAGGGTGCTGTTTGGAAGCACGGGTTGGTCTTGCTGCCACTAGAGGCCAGATGCAGGCAGATGAGATTGGAAGCAGGGACTCGGTCCGCCGCTGGGAATCTCCTGGGTGAGAGTAGGTGAAAGACCCGAGGGTATATGCAGGAGAGGTGAGAAGGGGAAAAAGGAGGTGACACGTAGGAGCTATTACTGACAACTTATGATTTATCGGATGTGAGGGTTGAAAGGGAGGTGATCTTCCTGCAGCGCCCAGAATGATCTCTGCAAAAAGTAATTATGATAATCTATTCACCTTGTTTAAAATGCCTTCATTAGCTTCTTGCTTTTAGACAAAAAGACAAAATTCCTTACCTATTCACTTATGCATCTTTGGTACTTAATATATGGTAGACACTTAATAAACACAAATACTGTCCACCCCACTTCCTCCCTGTTCTATGAATACGTGCCATTTAAATTGATCTATATTCTCCCCTGAAGGTGGAGAGAGATTTTAAGGGAGATAAAATGAGGTTACTGTTGGTGACAGAGCTGAAATCGTTCTTGGGACTCATAATGACGAACTTGACACTCATCTTGTCCAAATAAGGTAACTGAGGTGGAATTCTCAATAAACTTTAAATTGTAATACAAATATAAAGATTATGATTATGTTCTTTTGCACATTTTATACTAGCTGAGGTCCTCAGTCTTTGGTAGAATATTAATAAATGTTTTTAGGGTCAGAGATATAAATGTTCTAATCTCAGTGTAACCACAAGCTAAGACCATTTATTATTTTAAAGGACCTTTCTCATATAAGCAAAACCCAGGGGTATTTTTGAGCGTAGAATTTTGGCAAGGCCATCTGATATATTCCTATAAATGCATGCCTTGAGGTCTTTTCCGAACATAGTTAACCCATTTGGGATAAACATTCTTAAAATGATCTTACATCAAATAAATATTGACATGTTTTTAAGGTCATTTGACACAAGACTAGAATATTAACCAGAGGCTAAATTTGATATATTTTTAATTTTACCAGTAAGTGGAATTAAAATTCACTGCATTTATTGTATAATATAAATTTCAAGTATTAAGAAATCGTTTTGAGTTTTCTGTAGCCCCTCCATACCGTAGGTGACTAGTAAAGGTATACAGGCTATTCACTTACAATGCTTATAAAATGTTTTTCATATCCCATTTTTTCTTATAATGCTCTGAGACCAAAAGATCTGAGATGATAAAACAGAAATTTCTTTCAAGTTCTTATTTATCTCTGCATATTTAATTTTTTCCTTTCTAGACTATGCTTCATGGGTAATAGAGGAAACAGAAAGAATGAGAATTGGGCCTGGGAGGACAAAATTAGAGAAGAAAAATAGTTTCTATTATGGAGAAAGGTGATGAATTTATCAAGGCAGGACAATAGATTCAGTCATCCTTCTAATGAATATTTTTGTTCCACATCAAAGCACAAATATGTTTCAGGGTTTATGTGTGAGGGGGTATCCTTATGATGAGAAATATTTCTTCTTGAGAGCCAAATAGCAGGGAATATATTTCATATCACTGTAAAGCTAGACACTTATTTTGCTTATTTGACAAGAAAATTGGTGATGTCCTCACATCCCACAGAATGACCTCTTAATTTCTAGGTCCCAAGGAACAACTCCAAATTCCCCATTCACCTCAGATCAGACTTTTGGCAAAAACTGATTTTAAGAAATTACTGTGTTTTCCAATTTTGGCCACTTCCAGTGTGTGTGTGTGTGTGTGTGTGTGTGTTCGCTGGAAGGGAGGCTGCTCAATTAAAAAGAATTAATGTGTAATTGCTGGAGAAAGGAAGAAGCGGGTCTTAAATCTTAATTTTTAAAAAGGAAATCATTAAAGTGATTCCTTTATAAGTGGGTGCACTCTTTTTTCCAGGTCCGTTCATAATCACTGCTGGAGTTCTTGCTCTCGAAAGTCACCTGGGGTAGGCTTTGTTATTGTTTCTCTCCTACATCGGTAGTTCCTTTCCATCTCTCCTTGTCTTACTCCTACCTAAAGGGGTGTCTAGAAACCAAAATACCAAGCTAAAGAAGATGGCTGCCGTCAAAGGCGTATCATAAAGTTTCATGTGAGAATGTCAAATGAAGCATATGAAACAAATAACATTCACATTTTTAGATGGTGTGGCAGGCAGGCAGACTACCCCTCCCCACCCCAAGAGGTGATCATACCCTAATCTCGGGAACCTGTGAATATGTTATGTGACCTGGTGAAGGGGACTTCGCAGGTCTAATTAAAGATAAATTGAACTAAGGAGTTTATCCTGGATAATCTGGGTGGGTGTAGCAGAGAAGCTTCTCTGGTTGGAATCAGGGAGATGCAGAAGTTAGGAAGATGAGAAATGTGGGAAAGAAAATTCCTCAAGTCTGTCATTAGAGAGGGTCACATGGAAAGCATGAGAGTGAATGTGGTCAGTCTCAAGGAGTAGACACCAGTCCACACCCCACCACCCACCTCCGCCATGATGGCCAGCATGGACCCGAGGACCTTAGTCCTACAGCCACAGGGAACTGAAGTAAACCAACAAGCCAAATGAACTGGAAAAACTTTCTTCCCCACAGCCTCTACCAAGAAACACAACCCTGCCGACCCTCTAATTTTGGCTTGGTGAAACCCTATTTAACTCCACCTAGACTTTGGACCTACAGAAACTGTCAAATTAAAAAAAAAAAGTGTTATTTTAAGTCATTAAGTTTCGGACATTTGTTATGGCAGCAAGTAATTAACATATAGGGATATAGCTTTTAATAGAATCTTTAGTTCTATTTTTACTGTTCAAGTTCTGACAATGAAGTGGGGGGAACTAAAACCAATTTAGGAAAGCTTTTCCCAAATTAACCTTCCTTTATCAGGCAGGATTCAGTCAGGACAAGGGAAACCACTGCAGGTATTTCAAGCAGGAAGGCTACTAAGCATTTTAAAAGCAAAACCCAAAAAACGAAAAACATGGTCGAAGGAACAAAAGTGAGGAAAACCACGCGTAATGAAATATGGGAATTGAAGGAACCACAAGAACCCACTGCTGATGATCTCAGTTATTGGTGGCACCCAAATGAGTGCTTCTCAGAAGAATGACTGAAAGGGGTTGGCGAACGTTCATTTCTATTGTCTGCTACGGCTCTATGCCTGCCTTGCTCTGTTGGAGGGATAATAATGGCTTTTGCCTCTCTTCTGCTTTCAAACCTCATGTGATTGCCTCTCGCTGGTGGATTCAAAGTCAGAAGCCAGGCTTCCACTCCTGCAATCCAGAGATGAGCACAAAAGGAAAATGACTCCGAAGGGCTGGCACATCACCATATTTCAAGGTTTCCATTGTATTAATACCACCTGTAGGAAAAGAAAGGAGGGCTGGAAGAGGAAAGGACGACCATCTACCAAAGCACTTAATGATATAAGATTCAGATGCTTACAAAGTAAAACAGTAAAAGAGCCTCTAGTCTTCCTTGCAAGCTCTGTTTTATCTTTGCCTCCAGATCTTGGGGTATTTTTTTCTGTACTCACACAACATAGAATCATGGACTATTAGAAACTATTTACTTCACTTTTCTCCTTTTACGTAAGAGGAACAAGAAGGCTGTAGAGGTTGCTGAAAAGTCCACGTCAAGAGAGCTAGTGACTAAAGAGGGTCAGGGTCTTTTGAAGTCTTTCTAGTCTCTCGACTTATGTCAAGGTCCGTGAAGGATCTGGGATTTGACTTGACTTACAGGCTAGCAGGATAGCGTCTTACCATGGATGTTGGCAGAAGACGCAAGACTCTTGGGTCAGAGATGAAAGACTTGAGTCAGAGTGTAAATATGGTCGTCATATTGATTTCTCTTGGCTCCCAAATCTCATAGAAGTGATGCTGAGGGGCCACATGGATACTGTGCACATAGCAGGTTTGCTGCATAGCCCAAGAACATCGGGCTCCAGGAATTTACTGCCTTGTTCAGCGTGTGGAAGCAAGTCTGCTCTTTGTCCAGTGAAACATGTTACTTCAATCCTCAAGGTTGCTCATTGAAAACATAATCCCGAGAAATGGCCCTGCTAAAGGGCCTTGCATTCCTGGCACACGAGCAAAAATGGGCAGGTGAGGAGGGCCCATTGCCTCTCTCAACACCCACTCCATAGAAAGTATTGAGAGGACAGGATACAAAGCAATTATTCACTTATGATTTAAAATACATAATTTTTGCAACATCTAAAAAAATATGCAATATATATGTAAGCACTATATCTGAAATTATCTATGATTCCTCATATTGTTATACTTTGTTCTTTTCACTACCATAAAACATGGCATTGGGTGAATATGTAACAATTTACAGATCTGTTCTCCTGTTCATAAACTTTTGAGCTGGTCTGTAATATTTTGCTATTTATGCCACAATTAATATTTTTGCATACATTTATTGGTGCATATGTACAGAAGTTTCTTTAGAGTATTTAATTAGGTGTGAAATTACCTGATTATTAATGAGGCTAGAAATAACTTCATACATTTATTCACAATTTGTATTATCCTGTCTGTGAATTTCCAGTTCATATCTTTCACCCACTTTTCTATTGGGTTGTTAGTCTTTTTAAGTTTATTTTTAAGAATTCATGATTTCATCCCTGATTCATGGTTACCACAAAATCTCTTAGCAATAGAAAGGAACATTCTTATTCTGCCCCCTGCTGCCAAGAATTTTTTTTAAAGGTTATCTATTAAAATCTATAATTTCAAACATCATTTTAATGGCAATATCATAAAAACATTCTCTTTAAAATCAGAAACCAGATAAGAATCCTTCTGTCATGGTTTCCATTGAACATTGTATTGGATGTTCTCCCCAGCTCACTAAGGCAAGAAAAGGAAATAAAAGATATAAGGTGCTAGAGTGGCAGAAAGAAAAAGGTCACTGGTCATAGGTTATATAATTGTCTTATAAAAACTGAAACTACTCATGAGTTATCAGACATGGTCAGAGAATTTATAGGATGTATGGGTATATTTAGAATCACAAATAAATGATGAGCGAAATGTTTTTCTACAAATAATGAGATGACAATGTACTTTTTTGTCTTTAAGTGATTAATGGGATGAATCATTTGTAGATTTTGTGTGTGCGTGTGTGGCCATTAGGCCACTTCTGTGTGTATTTGTTTGTCTTTTATTGTGATCTCATGCTTGGTTGATTTTAATCCTTGGACAAGCTGGAGGCCTAAGTTGGCAATTCTTTCCTCCAGCTAGGATTTATGTTTACTTCTTGTTGAAGCTGGGGACACCACTGACCTGGGGCCATTTCAGCTGCCTTTAAGGATCCACGACATAACCTGAGCCTGCGATTGGGCTCCTTGAACTGGTTGCTGGCAAGAGGCGGAGTTTCATGTGTGCAGTGCTGATGTTGGTTTTGGCCCTGAGACAAACCCCCCCTTTCACATTTTAGTTTACTTTTTGAGCACTGGTTGCAGTTTCAGCTTTTGTTTTATAGGAAAGGGGGGTGTTTGTGTTGGAGATTCCCCTTACTTCCCATGAGCTGAAACCATTCCATTCCACTTTTTTCCCCAATCCATGCCTATAGTTTTCAAATTTCCTGTCTGGTGGAATATCAAATATCAAGTTGTGGCTAGAACTGCTAGTTTCCTACTTACTATCTAGTATCCATTTCCCCCTTAATAGCAGAACCTCAATTTTATGTAAGGATGCAATGTATCCAGATGAAAACATTGCCGGGCTTTCCTGCAGCTAGGCATGTTTATGTGATTCACTTCTGGTCAATTATCCAAACCCAGAGTCATTGGTTGGGCTTTTAGGAGAGCCACTGACAGGGGTTGGCTCAGCTGTTAGGGGTCCCTTTGCCTTTTTCCCCATCTTCAATTTTTCTGCCTAACCCGTTCCTTGATGGTGATTACTCTTGAGAGCTTGGCCAAAAGAATCCCAAAGACTTTGGCAGTAAAGTTCTTCAGATACTGAATTAGTTCTGGACTTCCTGTAACAGGAGAGAGAGAGAGAAAAAAAACCTATCTTGTTGAATCTACTATTATTGGAGTTTTCAGTTAGATGCAGCTGAATATAGTTCCCAACTGATGTATTTCATATCTAATTTTGATGTAATTTTTAATTGTTGTCTTCACATCTTTAAGTAGCAGACTTTAAAAAAAATCACAGTAACAAATCACAGTTTTTCACATGTTTGGTAATTTAAAGTGTTTTGCTTTATCATGCTTAATTATGGAAGCAGCTGGAGATTAGATGTATCTATGCTTGTTATTTCAAGACATCCTTACTGAAGTTATAATTTGATCTTAGTCGAAGAAAAATGAAACTATAATTTAAGTCAATACTATCTGATGTGAGATATCTATCATGATTAACATGCTGTCCTCTCCTAGTTAGGAAATTATCTGATTCCGTTATTATAATGTCTTGCTATTTCCTCCAGGTATTTAACTTACTGTACTTCAACTTTTATGATACTGAGTCTGTTTTAAAGGCCTTGAGGGTTTATCTACATGTTGTTCTTTCACTAGTTCCCAAGTAGAGAAGTGATAGAATCAACTAGCCTTTTAACTATTTGCATTTAATTTAATGTATCAATTTTTTTGGACGTGCGGTAATTATTGTCATCCAGATGGCTACACTGGCTAAAAACCATATTCTATGTTCAAAATTAATAATAATTGACTTCTCTGGTTTGGAAGATAGGGCAGTTTCACTTTGATGTATAATCTTTATTGTCAATATTTTCATCAATTTTTAAAAGTTTATTCCATCTGAAACTCCCTGCTCAGGCAGAGTCACAGTAATGATCATTCCTCAAATAGGGGGAAGTAACTAATAAGAGAGGAAACTAGAAAAAAAGTGAACGCTTTGCGCATTTTGAGTTGAGTCTTTATATTATAACCTGTAACTACCTTGTCAGATTTTTTTTGTTGTTTTCTTTTCCCCTTTATTTGTTTGTTTGTTTAGTTTCTGTACAATTAATGTACAGTATTATATTAATATTAGTTTCAGGTGTACAATATAGGGATTCGACAATTCTGTACATTACTCAGCACTCATCATGATAAATGTACTCTTAATCCCCTTCACCTGTTTCGCTATCCCCATCCACCTCTCCTTTGGTAACCACCAGTTTGTTCTCTATAGTTAGGGTCTGGGTTTTTTTTTTAATCTCTTCTTTTCTTTGTTCATTTGTTTTGTTTCTTAAATTCCATGTATGAGTGAAGTCATATGGTGCTTGTCTTTTTCTGAACTGACTTATTGCACCTAGCATTATATCCTGTAGATCCATCCGTGTTGTAAATGGCAAGATTTCATTCTTTTTATGGCTGAGTAGTATTGCGTGTGTGTGTGCGTTTGTGTGTGTGTGTGTGTGTGTGCGCGTGCTCATGTGTGTGTGTGTGTGTGAGTGTGTGTGTGTGTATACCACCTCTTCTTTACCCAGTCATCTATCAATGGACATGGAGCTGCTTCCATTGGGGGAGGGGCTATTGTAAATAATGCTGCAATAAACATAGGGCTGCATCTATCTCGTTGGATTAGTCTTTGCATATTCTATGGACTACTCTGTCTGATTTAAATGTCTCATGTCCATGCTCCTGGAGTCCCAAGTGCTACAAAGACAATATTTTACTGAATACTCTGGATGACCCTGTAGATACACTGGAGGCCTGTTGTCTAAAGCAGCATGGCACAGGACTATAGATGAGCTGGGCCTGTGGGTCCCCTAGAGCCAGGTACGCAAGGAAGAAGGCACTTCATACTATCTCCCCTGTGCCGGTCACTGTGCTGTGAGTTTCACACCCAGCATGTACTTAATCCCTTCCAGTTTTCCTGCGAGGAAGAGGCTTTGTTACTGCAGACCAGGGATGTCACACCTTGTGAATGTTCTGGAGCTTCTAACTTCCTTGTATTTGCTACCTTTATTTCACTATAGAATACAGTAGGAAAAGCCTTAAAATCAAACTAACAAATGCCTGAACGTTGAATGTGGGTTTGTCCTTAGGAATTCTCATGTGGTGTTTTTTTGTTTTTATTTTTTCCCACCCTACTAAGAGACAAAGGTGACACAGGGAATTGTCCCTATCACCTTCTTCTATGTGGCAAGAGGTTTTGGGGTTTTTTTTTAACCTTGTGTTCGCACTGAAGGTGTTGTCCTTTGTAAGGCCCAGCTTTGTGTCCGAGTCTTCATACAACATCCTACTCTTCTAGGCCACAGGGCCTTGTCTCAGTGCAGCTGGTACTCACTAGCATCCAAGTCTAGGTCACTCTAGCATCCAAGTCGGCTTAGCCATGCTGTGGAAAAATGGTGTTTGTTTGTTTGTTTGCTTTTGTTTTGTTTTATTCAGAATTTTGTGTGGTCTGTTCTTAGAGAGTTTCTCCAGACATCTTGCCAGAAATATATATCTTGACCTTATTGAGAGAATGAGCTTGGAAGATAATTTGGAGGTCATATTACACAGGCTTAATTACAAGAGTGATGGGCAGGAGAGAGGAGAGTGTTTGGGTTGACGCTCAGATTTCTGGCTTAAACAGTTGGATCAGTGCCTTGCGTTCACTGAGTTAGGACTCCAAGGAGGAGGCATCAGTTTTTGTAGAAAGATGTTGAATTCGATTTTGAACAGGTATCATTTGTCATGAGCGACACAACTAATTTACAGCTTTCTTATTTATAAAGTGGAGATAATACCTGCTTTACGACAGAGTTTTTATGGGTATTAAATATAATAATGAATGGGAAAATCTTAATAAACTGTAAAGGGCTATACAGGCATGAGATACTTAGAAACTAATTGGTCAGATAAAGGAGATACTTAGCGCCTCCCTTAAAAAAAAAAATTGGGCCAGTAGATAATAGGGTGTGATAACCAGTGAGAAAAGGAGAAATGAGCAGCTAGCTCATTCTAAACAGGGTAAGTCTTCTCCAAAACACACAAACCATTTGTTAAGGATCATTTATTAGCCTAATTGAAGAATTTGGTGCTTTAAAAGAACTGAGGGGGAATTGGTCAGGCAATCATTCTGTGAACCACCATTATTTCCCTTCTGATTCTTAATGACAGTGAAATACACAAAAGATGGACAACATTAGTTGTCTGGACCTGGAAAGTAATTTTTTCTGCGCTAGAAAATGTATTTTTTGTTTGCAGAATTAAAATTAAAAGAAGCCAAACTGAAGAACTCTTAAACGGATAGGGTAAGAAGTCCTGTGGTTCAAAGGTCCCCAAAGTATCTACCCAGTACACTTGTATGCTGCAAATGAGTTGTAAGTGTGCCTTACCCTAGGCCCTTGAGTTGTGGCCAGAAACAAAAAAAAGTCCATCTGCTTCTAGAAACAACGAGTATAAGAGTATAATTATGAAAATGCAAAGAATATTTCTTTCAGGAAGACAAACGAATAGAGATTTTACCTTTGCACTACAAAAAGGTGGGGTGAGTGGAGTAAAGTCACACACACACAAAGTGAAGGGAAGGAGAAAGTCTTCTCTACCCAGAGAGGTCTTCCAGCTGGACTAAGAATTAAATTTACATGAGACAGATTGATAGGAGGAAAAGCCAAAGGTTTATTACATGTTCATGGAAGCCCAATTATGAAATTAAGACCTAAAGAAATGACCAAGGCATTTATATTTTTAGACAAGACACAAGAGATCTTCAAGGAATTGACACAACCGAGAAAACTTAACTTTCGGAGCTTCAATTAGGAAGGAATTCTAAACAGAATTTGGGCTGGGATAGTAAATTAGTAATTAGCAAATTAGTAAAAAGTAACAAGCGTTGTTTATAAAGTCTTCTCTGTGCTAAATTTCCCATCTCTGGTCACAAGGATGTCTCTTTACCCCCTGTACAGGGAGGTTACCTTTTACAAGGGAGCTGTTTCCCTGCTTTCAGGGAGACAGAGGAGGGTCTGGTCCCTGCATAGGCAGTCTCCCAAGTAACTTTTATTTAAAATAATCAATATGCCACAGTGGCCCATCTTGGGGCTGCCTGCCCTTGGCCCCTACAGGAGTTAACTCTGGCAACAAATAGACCTGTCTGCTTACCCTCGTGTGCCCTTTAAGTATTATTTTCTATTTATGCCACAGCAAGGACGTGTTTGGGAAGGACTGCTGTAGATGGCTTCTTTTAAAACTTTCATCCAGATTTTCTGCTGTTATTTTTAATTGGAATTCCTTTAGAAAACTTGTAACAAAACATTGCTTGTATATGACATGAATCATAAATTTACAGATTGATGACTTTCACAGTTTGACTTTCCAGCACTCCCATTTATGACCCCTTCCAGTCGCTACCTTTTCCTGAAGGTGTTAAAAAGAAACAACAGGCCCCAAACGAAGTCACTTTTGTTACGTACCACGATGACTTAATGCCTAACCTAAATGTAGTTGCAGCCCCTCCCAGGAGTGGAGTTTTAAATCAAGCCATCTAGAAGCCCGGCCCCTCCCCCCACGGTCACCTTGCCTGCAGCAATCCTCTCTCTTCTTTTGCTAATAACTTCGTAGTCCGGCCATTTCTGCCTCTAAAAGCCTCCCAGTTTGGAGCGCCCTGCTGTTTATTAGCTGGGAGCTGCCCCATTCGTGAATCATTGAATAAAGCCAATCGGAGCTCTACATTTACTCAGTTGAATTTTTGTTCTGTAACAAAGGTAACCACTATACAGGATTCTAACCGCACGAATTTAGACTATTCTTTAACTTTATATAAACAGAATTATAATGTAATTCTTTTTTCATTGCCGACTTCTTCTTCTTTGCCAGCTTCATTTGCTAGTATGACTAGGACTTCCTTCGGGATCTGCCCCTAGCCTCCCTCCCAAAATCATTTTTGTGACATTTAACTATATTGTTATATGAAGTTGTCGTTTGTTCATTTTTTAAAAGATTTCTTACATTTATTTGAGAAACAGAGCGCATGGGTCGGGGGGTACGGGGGAGGGGCGGTGGCGAGGAGAGGGAGAGGGAGAAGCAGACTCCCTGCTGAGCAGGGAGCCCCATGGGGGCTCAATCCCAGAACCCTAAGATCAGGACCTGAGCCCAAGGCAGGTGCTTAACTGACTGAGCCACCCAGGCGCCCCTAGTTCATCCATTCTTGTTGGTGTACAGTATTTTGTTGTACGAATAAGTCATGATTCATTTATCCATTATGCTGTTGAAGGACAATTGTTTTTTTTTTTTCTAGTTTTAGGGTTAATTACAAATAGTGCTGCAATAAATATCCTTATTTTAGTATTTAGTAAATGCAGGTATGCATTTAATATATGACGCTAAATAGTTTACGAAGAGATAGTCCAAATTCACACTCCCCCAAACTGAATGAGAGTTCTGGTTGCTCCACAATTCTTTTTTAGAATTTCTCCCCCCTTTTCGAACTAGGCCCCATGTCCAGCGTGGAGCCCAAAATGGGACTTGAACTCATGACTCTGAGATCAAGACCTGAGCTGAAATCAAGAGTCATACACTTAACTGACTGAGCCACCCAGGCTGCCCCAGTTGCTCCATATTTTTATCTACACTTGGTGTTGTCAGTCTTTTTAATTTTAGCCATTCTAGTAAATGTGATATTGTTACCAGAAACTGGTCTCACCTCTTGGTGGGTGCTGAGCCGAAAGACACAACCAAACCAAAGAACAGGAAAAGGAAGGATTTTACTTGTAACAAGTAAAGGAGAACAATGGGAATATTTCTCAATGTTGTGTCTCCTTGAACAACAAAACTGGGGAAGTTTTAAGCTAATGGTACATATGTATTCACGATGGGGCTTGTACAATGGGGAGTTCAGCTTGAACCTGGGGCAAAAGTCATGGTAAGGTGATAGAATCCAGGTCGAAGTCACAACAGCCTAGTCAGCAAGGGTCACCAACAATTCTCTGGCTTATGTTGGTTTGGAACCTGAGTGCTCAAAGGGCTTTAGATCCTGGACAGGTAACTCAAAATAGTGCATCAGGTCAATCTTTACTTTTGAGCCAGCACTGGCAGTTGTACTGATAGAGCAGGCAGGTTGCAGATACGAGCAGGGAACAAGTGTGTTCTAGCTGATGAAAGGGCTCAGGCCCAGGGAACGTGGCTGGCTTAGTTTGTAGAGTATGTGACTCTTGATCTTGGGGCAGTAGGTTCGAGTCCCACGTTGCGTGTAGAGATTACTTAAAAATAACATTAAATAAAGAAAGGGCTGAGGCCAAGTTCCAAACAGCCTGGACAGACCCCGGGGGATGTATATGGATTCTCCCCTATGACCACTGCCCTAAAGTAACCTATAGCTTTATTATATATTTATATTGTGATTTTAATGCCTCCCCTCCCCCAGAGAATGGCTACCATTAACAGTTTCTGACAAGGGACATATAAGGCCAAAACCTTCCCACCACAACCGGTAGGAGGAGGCCTTTAGATGATTGGCTGCAACCTTAGTTAGACACTACCCTAGCCGTGACCTATCGAAACAGAAAAAGAAGCTGATCCCTGGTGCAGCTGCCACCTCTGGCCTGCCTGCTCTCCCACCTCAAGAGTGTACTTTTGCTCAAACTGTTATTAAACCCTTGCTTGCTTAAGAGTTTGTCCCTGAATTCTTTCTTGGCTGAACTCAAGGCCCAAGGTTAGGGATTGGGACTCGCCATTGCCATTACCACTGATTTATTGTCCCTGGTGTGATTAGGCTATCTCCCGACCTGATAGTGGCTGTTGGCTCTTACATTTACTTGCTCTTTTAAAATTATTACCTACTGGGGACTTTCCTCCTGTAATTTCAACATATCCCAGCAAGCTCTGCAAGGATTGTGCTTTGCTTTGGGCAGGTAGTGCCACTCAGGGGCCTAAAATGACTTTTCCTATGTCTCATCTTTCTTTTTCCAGGGACCCCTAACTCCTTCTGCTTATTAACAGTATTACTTATGTTTTTTGATTAGCATCGTTCTGATGAAATGATAGCTAATGCCTCATATCCATCTGTTCCCTTTTTCTCACCAGAGATAATCACGATCTGAAGTTAATATAATTTCTGTGGATGTTTTGATACTCTTACTAGGTATATATTTCTCCATAAATAATGTATACAATTGGTTTTTTTGCTTTTTCAATTTTATTAAATAGTATCTCAATTAGATTTCTCTTTAACATAATGTTTTGGGATGATCGATGTTGATGCTTATAGATTAAGTTCATGAATTTTAATTACTATATAAACAGCATATAATTTATTGCTTTCCCTAATAAAAGATAGGTAGTTTAAATTTTTTTGCTATTAAAATTGCTATTAAAACCTGCTACAGGTTTAACAATTTATGCTACCACCAGAATTGCTTGAAATCTGCTTTTCCACCTTTCCTCAATTTTTAGAATTGCTGGGATCTTTCATTTTGGCCCATCTGATGGACGTGAAATGGTATTTCATTGTGGTATTGATTTGGATATTTTCAATGCTAATTCAGATCTCCTCTTCTACAAAATTTCCTGTTTATATCTTTTGCCTACAATTCTTTTTGGGTGTTTGTGGGGTTTTTTTTTGTTTTGTTTTCACCAAATGGTTCTTAATTTATTCTACATGCAAATCTTTTGTCAGTTACATGCATGCCAAACTTATTTCTCTAATTTTTCTAATTTGTCTTTTCACTTTGGTGACTTTATTCATGCTGAAGTTTTAATCTTTAATTTAGTTACATCCATTATTTATTTTCTTTAATTTTTTGCTTTTTTGCATCTTATTTAAGAAATCATGTGTACCTCAGTATCATAAAAGCTTTCTCCTACACTTATAAGAGTTTTACATTTTTGCTTTGTATATTTAGGTCTTTAATCCACCAGGAATTTATTTGTATGTACACTGTTAAATAGGGATCTAATTTGGTTTCCTCCATATGGGTAGCCAATAGTCTCCACCCCATTTATTGAATAATACATCTCTTCTCACTAATACTAATGAAACCTATACCATTTATCAAGTATCCAAATATATGTGAGTCTCTCTCTGGGATTTATGTTCAGTAACATCTGTCTAGTTTTCAACATATGACTCTACACAACACTGCTTTAATGACTAGAACTTTACAATAATAAAGGTATCCTTCTTTTGCTGGTGTTTAAAATGGTCTTGGATGTTCATGGTTTTTTACTCACCCATATGAATTTTAGGATCAATTAATCAAATTCCATGAAAAAGTCCGTGTTGGGATTTGATTTGAATTGCATCAAATTTATTTTTATTTTTAATTTTTTTAGATTTATTTATTTGAGAGAGAGAGAAAGGGCACATGTGAATGGGCAGGGGGAGAGTGGCAGACAGCGGGTCAAGAAGACTCCCCTCTGAGCAGGGAGCCCAACTTGGGGTTCCATCTCAAGACCATGAGATCATGACCTGAGCCAAAATTAAGAGCAGGACGCTTAACCAACTGAGCTTCCTAGGCACCCCTGAACTGCATCGAATTTAGAGACAATTTCAGTTCCTCGTAGTTTTCATACCCAAAATTGTCTATCACAGTTCTGTTGTTTTGTACAGATGTTTTAGATTTACCCTATATGTTAAATGAATTAACGCTATTCATTGTTGCATCCCCCTCCTTTCTGAATTCCATTTTTATCTTCTTTGTCTTTGTCTGAATATTTCTTTATTTTGTCATCACTTTTTGTAGTGAATACTGGGAAGCACCACCCATATTTCTCTTCAGAAACAAAGGGCTTACTCCCTTTGCTGCTGGGAGATCAGTAAGCTAACAAATTTGAGATGTCAGCCCTCTTCAGTAGTAGTCTAGCCCAGGGTTATACTTGTTTTCCTTGTCAACTCACATCTAATGACTGTCACAGGTATATAAAGGCTGAGCCCACTTGCCTCAAGTCTGAAGGGACATCCCAGATTCAAAATTGAGGTGTTCACTGAGACTATAGTATAGGCCAACTCCTTCCTCTGTCCAGTCCTGCTACCATCCATTCCTCAGCTGTTGTTCCTAAAGCATTCCCCCATGAACTCTCTATACTTATCCCTGACTCAGAGTATGCCTCCAGAGAAACCAATCTAAGACAGCTGATGTTAGGGATGATTCAAGAAAGTTGAAGCTCATATGAGATTTTTGACTTGAATCATTGGCCACCTGGCTATCAGTGAGGACCTTCTCATTGGTGATAAATATAGGACAGACAGACCTTGGCACAAGGTAACAGGGCAATGGGTAAAACTTTCATCACTAGTGAACCGGGATGTACTCTAATGAAAGATAATATACCAGTGGGCACATTTGAGAAATACGAAGGAAACTGTAATCTTAAAGACGGAGGAATTGGCTGTTGCCAAGCAAAATCGATTCTTTGGAAAAAGCCAAACACTGAGATGGTTAATGGCTATTAAAAATCTAAGAGTAAAATTCACAAAGCTTCTTTGGTAGCAAATAAAGAGGCTTTTATCTCCTGTAGTGGGAGGGCAGAAAAAGCCAAGGAACAGGCTCGGCACTAAATCATAAGTGTGGCCGAGCTCCAAAGGAGATTAACAACCATACAGCTCAGCTCGGTCGGCTATGCCAAGGTCAGAATGCTGGATCGTAAAGGAAGAAACTCTGATGCAGTGGGCTGGGTTTTGACACCTGAAAATCTTGAATGCCCAGATTCTCCTGAACCCTCTCTTTCGGAACATGGTCCCATATTCCTGATTAATGGGTAATGTCCCCACCACACACACCTTGCTTAAATACCACGCAGAGGCTTCCTTCTGATAGGACAACTAGTACTCCCTTCAGGAACTATCCCCAACCTCCCTTCCAGGGGGTGAGAGAGAGAGAGAGAGAGTGAGGTTGGGGGAGGGAGAGTGGGACTCTTAAGCAGACTCTACACCCAGCCTGATGCTGGCCTCCATGTCAGGACCCAAAGATCACGACCTGAGCCAAACCAAGAATCAGATGCTTAACTGACTAAGCCACCCAGGCGCCCCCTGACACAATTATTATAATCACCGGCAAGGGCAGAGTGGCAGCAAGGGACCCTCAGGAGACTAGGAAGATGGATTAAAGAATATAGTGTCCCCAGGAGCAAAATGGACCCCCAGGCAGCAAGCAAGGATCCTGCTCAATACGTACAATCAAAATAAATCAAGGGAGTGCGTGAGCAGGAGCCTGAGAACATTACTCCGCTAATGAGTCATGATTCTTTGCTCAGGTTTCAAGTCTGAGCCAGTTTTGGGTCTGGAAACCACTGACGGCAAAAAGGTCAGATCCCCAGGAGAAAGACCCTGAAACCTCATAATGGTGTGTACTGTAATATCTCCCCCAGTCCTTTCCCAGAGGATTCTTTACAATTTCCTTGGCTAACTGTACATTGGGAAAATGAGAACATAAAAAAAAAATTCTCAGTAGAATGACAGATTTAGGAATTTACCTGCCTTCTATCAAGCTTTGCACTAAAGACATTTGCAAGACTGTAAAACAGTGCCATTCTTGTATGGTTTTTTGGGGAAAAGACAACATTTAAAAAAATATGCTAAGATGTAAGAGATGTATTATTTTTAATGAATTAATACAGTTTATCTCTTTCAATTTTTTGTGTGGTAAATAGCAATAGATATAGCCCACATAAACAAAGGTTGTTAGAGTCTTCAATTTTCAAGAGCTTTTAAGGGATCTTGAGACCAAAAGGTTTAAGAATTGCTGCAACAGACAAACATCTGTGTAATCTTGGGGCAAGTTTCACAGTCTCTGCTTGTTTCCTCATGTGTAAACTTAGGAGTTAGTACTACATATGTAAAGTAATTAGTTTGTCAGGAGCATACGATGAAATACAATCATTACTGAGAATTCTATTTTCCTCTGTGAAATACAATATCTGCTAAGATGGATGGAAAAAGTGATGAAAGGTTGAGGGAAGGGGAGAAGATTGAATAAAACCATGTGGACAATGGGAATGATAGATCTGATTAGGAACATACAGGAGGATGGAAGGGCAATTTTGAGAGCCTTGTGGAGGTTAGCAACTTTGTATTTAGAGTAAAATCATGGCTGTGTAAAATTTTTTCCCCTTAACAACACTCAGTCCAGCGTAGAAAAGAAGAGCTGTTGAATTAACAGAATAGGGAATGTTCCAGTTGGTTTGATCAGAAAGAAAATAAGGCAAATTGTGATTGATGTGATGAACTGTGTTTGATAAACTGGGGAAATGGGGGGGATAAAACAGAGAGATAATGGATAGGGAGAAAATAGAAGAGTTAAGAGATTTGAAGTTTTCATTAGGAGGCAAAATTGAGTGAGAGAGTTGGTAAAGTAGGACGTTAGAGAGTTTGTCTGAATTTTGGATTTCAGCGGTTAAGTAGACAAAAAGACCCGGCATGCGGTCATGAGAGTGGATGCCCGAAGTGGAGTAAAGGTGATGACTCCTGGAGATGAAATCAAGAACCCAAGAGAATGGGTTTGGATGGTAATGCGATTCTGGGTGATGGCAGAAGTTCTAAGTCAGGTTCCAAAGTTTTCCACCGATAAGGAGTGGGTAAAAAATAGCAACAATGAAGGAAAAAAGTGGCATAGCTATATAAAAAGGAAGAATAATTATCTGAATGAGGTACAGGGGAACAAGGGGACCGACCGTACCTCCTAACCAAAAGATGAAGGAAGTGTGCAAAAATGAGCACCTTTCACTTTATAGAAATTTAGAGCAAGTTGTCTTTGTAAGGGAGAGGATGTTAGGTTTCAATCAAGACACACTAGAGGCCCAGAATAGGGGAGAATTTGTTCACAAAAGAATGGAGTTCACAGTTTGCACATGAAAAGTTGCAAACATGAAAAGTAGGATGTGAGGCACAAAAAATGTGGGTAGCTGAAAGTTTCCAAAGAATTAGGCAAGAATTTTCTGCTTGAGTCAGTTAATGCAGTATCAAGTTGGTGAATTCATTTCCCTCTTCCTTTAGATTTCTCCTTTTCTTAAAAAAATAAAATTGACCGGGCCTTCCCGTTCCCTGTCCCCCTGTTCCATTCTTCCTTTTTATTCAGGTATTCCCTTTCTGCTCTGTAAAATCCGCCATCCATGAGTGGGAGCCCCGCCCCCCGCCGGAGTGGGCGGAACCGGGGCGGAGCAAACAGAAGTGGGCGGGCCCCTTCCTGTCGACGTGCTGCCGTAAGGACGCTGCCGTCGTAAGAGGACATCCGGTCCGGCTTCTAGTGTCGGAAATTGGCTGTGTCCACCCTCCTTCGGTTTTGGTAGCTTCTTTCTCGGAGTCGTGGCCCGCAAGTTGGATTTGCTGCTGCCGCGGGCTGGTCTCACGCTCTTTCTTGCCCCTCTGCCCCCGGAGTGATCCCGGCCTCCCCGCCAGGGTGAGCGAGGTCGGCCCGGAGCGCGCGTGAGGGAGGGTATCCCGCGGGCGGGTGATGGTTGTCAGTTCCCCGAACCGCGTGGCACCTCCGCTGTCGCCTCTGGATGCCCCATCACCCCGCTGGATCCTCCGATTGCAGGCTTTTCCTCCAAAGCCGCGCTGACCCTGCCTTTTCCTCATTTGGTGACACGGTCCACGTCTTGAGTTGAAGCGTTACGGGAGAAGAGCTTAAGCCCATATAAGGCGAGAAAAAGAATTCACTCTTTTAAGTTTCCAAAATAAATTGGAGGAAAAAAAATCGAGTCTCAGCCCGAGCCGATTCACACCTGGGGATGCAAAAATTTACCAGGATGATCACCCCGTGATTGTTTTCTGAGTTCCTTTGGTGGGAGACTACACAGTTTTTTTCACCCTCTAGATTTTTGTCATTTTAAATACTGAAAGGGTGATCTCGTGGGCTTGGAGGTTACTTAGCTGACCACCTACTAAACCTCCTGGCCTAATTTGTCTATATTTTTAAGTGTCATCTTCCCACCACTTGGTTTTTGCTTGGACAATTTAACGTAAGAGTTGAAACCCAAAATAGAAAAATTAATAAGATGAGCTAGCTGGTGCATGATTTCTTCCTGATGTAATAGGGCCTTTTAAATGACAAATGTGAATTTCTTCAAAGTGTGATTTCTTGGACTTCTCTCCATGTATCATGGACGTGTTTTGGTTTCTTTGAAGAGAATGTTCGTGTCTTGAGGGAGATTGTGTCACAGTCACCAGTGAAACTTAATCCTGTCCTTGGAAGTTTAGAATTTGTAGATCTTGAACAGGGCTTAGACGTGAAAATCTGTATTTTTTAGGAATTTCTACAGTTGGTTTTTGAGAATCACTCTTAGAATAAGACTTAAAAAGTAGTTATTTTGAAGACTATTAAGAAACTTGAGATTCATATTTTGAAGCAAGTACATAGACCCATTTATTCGTGTGTCTCTTCATTTATTGACTGCTTAATATATGTCAGGCAGGGCGGGGAGATAAACAGTGTTAAGAAAAGCGGGGCTGAAATCCTCAGGGAACTTGTGGTCTGCAGATTAGATGACTAGCCAAATAAAAATGTGTTATGTAGTAAAAACTACATTTTTCTGAATGTGGTAGTTCTTTCAACTAAGTGATGAAAAGATGAAAGCTAGTTTTAAAGCCCTTATTTATACAGGACTTTACATACGTACTTTTAAACATAAATTTGAACTCTGTTAAAATTATATGCTCACTTACATGTAGAGAGAAGGGCAGCTTCCCGAGTCAAAGCAACTATAATACCTTTAATATCTTTTCAGAGAGGTTTGGCTTTGTAGTTAATGTTGTCATTTGACTTGATTTGTTAGATGTTTTGTTTAGATATTACGCAGGAGAAATAAGACTTGTTATACTTCAAATCTTAACATCAAATTGAATATATAGCTCAAAAAATGATATAAACTGAGTAAATAATATACTTTTTAACTGTTTCTTATTAATGATATATACCTAATTTTTTAAAAATTTAGTACAGAGTAATTTTTATTTTTTATTTTTGTTGTTTTTTTAAAGATTTATTTATTTGAGAGAGGGAGAATGGGAACATGGGGGGGGTGCAGAAGGAGAGAGAATCCTCAAGCAGACTGCCCGCTGAGAGTGGAGTCTCAAGATGGGCTGGGGGGGAGCGGGGGGCACTTGATCTCAGTACTCAGCTACCTAGGCACCCCATGTGCCGAGTAATTTTGGGGTAGAAAACATTTGGCTTCTAGGATCAGTTGTCTTGATGTTTACATTTTTTTAGAATTGTTTGGTAGTGCAAATAAGTGCCTTATTTTAAAAGTCATCTATTTTATTTGGGATAGTGTATATTTAATATTTTGTAAAGGCTTAAAATGTGCTTACCAGTCAAAGTGACAGGATTGAGCTTAAAATTTAATGAGTAAATTGCTTCATTCTACTATTTCTTAGTTTATTTAAAATAGCAAATGCAACCAGGCAATCATATATTCTCTGTTCTCTTGTGTAGAAACAGGGGTAAAATGCCTAAAAAAAAGACTGGTGCAAGGAAGAAGGCAGAGAACCGCCGGGAACGTGAAAAACAGCTCAGAGCATCAAGAGGCACTATAGATTTAGCTAAACACCCATGCAATGCATCAATGGTAACAGCTTTTTTGGATACCTGTTGGTGGTTGAAAAACTGTATAATACTTATCTGAAAAATGCCTGAATAAAATTTTTGTGAATACGGTGTTGCTGCATATATTTTATTGAATTTCAAATCTGTGTTAGAGGCATGTCCGTTGTTTTCATTAATGCCGAGTAGCAATGATTTTGTTTGATTTTATGTTATTTATAAACCTAGCATATTACCTTGGCTGCTGTTAGTGATAAATAGATATGAAACAAGAATACATACTAGGGATTGTGTGATGTTTTCCAGCTTCTCTAGCATTATATTCATAACTTGTCTATCAGTTGGAGACTTTTCATTATTTCTCTTAGCAGTTCTTAACTCATTTGATTTCTCTTTTCTAAACTTTCAACTTTCCTTGACATCTCTTTTGGCTAACTGTTCTTCTTTTCCTGTGCTCAGTGGGTTAGTCCTGATCATTTCTGGGCTTGTTTGTTCAAAGTGTGAAAAAGCAAAATTATCATGTGATTATAACCCCTTTTCTTTCTTTGACGGTGTTTCTCTGAGTTGTCCCATATTTCCCTGTTTCTGGTCCTTTCTACTTTTTCTATTCTTGCTACTCTTTCTTCTTCTTCTTTTGTTTCATCTAAACATCATATGAAATCCTTAATATGACTTAATTCCCCGATGTTTCTTTTGCATCTGTGTTGTGCCATGTACTATTTTAGGCACTGTGGGGTATACAAAAATGAATGACACAGTCCTTGTTTTGACTAGTGTATAGGTCAGTTGTCTTGTGTCTTACTTAAGATTTGTTTGTTTATAAGTAACAAATCCAACTTAAGTAACTTTAGGGAGAAGTAGAGTTATCAACTAACGTATAGTTGGGAAGGGCAAGGATGTAGCTGGGACGCTGGGACACTGGGACCCAGGGACAACTGGAACCTGGAACAACCTTGTAGTTCCATCTTTTGTTTGTGTTTCTTTTTCCTTATTCGTTCCATTTTCTCAAATTGTCTTACCCCATTTGTTTGGGTTTGTAGATACTGGTAGTTTGTGTGTCTCATATCCCATAATGTTGTCAGAGAGGGAAAAGAACTCTGATAGATTAGACTTGGTCAGGTGCCCATCCCAGGGCTAACATTTATGACTGGCAGAAGGATTACATAACACAGATAGGGCAGATGGTAGAGATTCCCTTGAGGGTCATTTCTAGAGAAGTGGGGTATGGGACAGACAAAAGACACATACGTAAATACACAAAACGAAGGCTAGAGTTTGATAAGTGTTGTAATAAATGTGCAATTAAGACTAAGGTACATTTGGGCAAAGCAGGGGTAAACTTGAGTCCATGGATGGGGTATAGTTCATAGGGGAGGTATAGTTCATCACCAGAACTTTCAAAAGGTAAAGATTGTAAGGATAGACTTTTCAAGGAAAAGTATTAGAATGGTAAGGCATGGAAAAAGTACAAGACCTCGTTCATGAATGGCTGACAAATACAGACTTGAATCTAAAGAGAATAGGCCAGCAAGGTTTGAATGTGGTTAGGGACCAGATTGTTGAGAACTTTTGGTAGCATGTTTAAGATTCTAGATTTTCTGTGAGCTTCATCCTATTGTGTTCTCTACTATTTCTTGTGACCGTTCTGTAATATTTGTCTGATTAAAAAGCAACAGCAACAAAAAACACAACCAAAAAATAAACCATTGCTTTATTCATATAGCCTTTTGTGGAAATGCCACTCCTTTCTTTGGTGTGCTATGTCCAGGAACATACCTTTGTTATTAAAGTATGTATGGATGCTTGTATATGTGGGTGAAGTTGGAGGCTTTGGGGAAGTGTTATTTAAATTTTAACATGAAAAACGGTATTCTTTATAATATATAAGTAAATTTGCAGTTTTCAATCAGAAAATTAATGTTATGTTTTTATATTTTATAGGAATGCGACAAGTGTCAGAGGTAAATTTTTATTTCTTTTTCTATTTTTCTTTCTATTCTCTTTCTATTTTTCTATTTCTATTTATATGTAATAATATAGATCCTCTCACCTTTTATCTGATATTGACTGTATTTTAAAATTTTATTTCACATGACAAGGAGGCAGAAGAACCGAGCGTTTTGCTATTTTTGCAATTCTGTGCAGAAGTTACCAATTTGTGCACAGTGTGGTAAGTACTTCATAACTGAGGACCTAAGCCTTTTCTTTTATCAACCATTTTGTTTTTGCAATTAATCAGTTTGAACCTGCAGGTTTATCATTTTTTATAGTACTGTTAGATCTTACCATTAATCACAAATTGTTATTTGGTCTAACACTATCAAGTCTTGATTTTGTCTCTTTGATGTAATGTTGAAAAATAATTAAGAGGCAGTTTAGATACAGGTTGCTACCATGTTGTAAACATTAAAAGATCAGATTTCAGACTGATAATGTTTGGTGATCTGAATTTTTAGTTATACTAACTTTGTCTTGTTGATATCTGTTTATATACTATTCTAAGTTTTGATTCCTG
>NW_024423453.1:31577132-31631612 GCF_017311325.1 Ursus maritimus
TAGACCATTGAGAATAAATGTATTCCACATTTACTGGTGCCAGTTTTTTCTGTTTGGCACTTAGCATATCTGGAATTTCCTCATATGTTTTCCCAAGTGATTTCAGTAGAGTTCCTGAGGTATGTATTCAGTTCCCAGGTATTTATTCAGAGTAAATGATTATTCAAAGTAAACTAAATGGTAAAACTAAATGGTAGTCCGTACAAGAAGATTGGTGTTTCCCAAATAGCCTTCCACAGAATATTTGAGGTATTAATAGGTCTTGTCTTTTCTTTCTCTCTCTCTTTTCTTTCTTTCTTTCTCTTTCTTTTTTCTTTTTTCTTTCTTTCTTTCTTTCTTTCTTTCTTTCTTTCTTTCTTTCTTTCTCTTTCTCTTTCTCTTTCTCTTTCTCTCTTTTTCTCTCTCTCTCTTTCTCTCTCTCTTTCTCTTTTTTTTTGAGAGAGGGAGAGACAGAGGGAGGGGCAAAGGGAAAGGGAGAGACAGAATCCCAAGCATGCACCATGCCCAGCACAGAGCCTGATACAGGGCTCGATCTCGCAACAATGAGATCAGGACCTGAGCCAAAAGTAAGTCAGACACTTAACCAACTGAGTCACCCAGGAGTCCCTTAATAGGTATTTCTTAAAATAATGCATACATTTGAGAAATGCTGCTTACTCATCCCTGTGTTTCTATCTGGGAGATTTCTGTTACATATTTGTATGTTAAGGGTTCTGAAGACCTCCAGTAAAGAAACCTAATTAATTTTGTTCACACCACATTTACTCCCCAAACTTTTATTTGAACAAATATTCCCTTTGGTTATGGGGTGATAGTTTCAGGTGGAACACAGTTTGGGATATAGTCACATAAATGTGTTTATGTATGATAACATTGCAGAAAATTAGGAAAGTTTAGGGCTACATCCCTGAATATTTCTAGTGTAGTTTTGGTTTTCAAAGGGGCCATCCTTTGAGGTTTATCAGCTCAGGTCTTACTCTCAGAGTCATGAGTTTAAGCCCAGCATTAAGCAGGCCTAGCATGGAGCCTACTTAAAAAAAAAAAAAAAAAAAGAAAATACTGGCCTAGAGAGACTACTTGTCTGCCAGTTTTTGTATCCTTATTTTATAAAAGACGAATGAATCTAGAATGAGAAAATAGAGGGGTGCCTGGTTGGCTCAGTCAGTTAAGTGTCTGACTTCGGCTGGGATCCAGCCCTGTGTTGGGGTCCCTGCTGGGAGGGGGTGGCAGGGTCCAGTTGTCCGGCTCCCTCTGCCCCTCCCCCAGCTTGTGCATGCTCGCTCACTCTCTGTCAAATAAGTATAATCTTAAAAAAAAAAAAAGAGAAAATGGATTATGGAGATTGAGTTCTTGCTAGGACCATCCCATATTTTCAGTGTTGTCTGGGCTTGAATTATATAGTGCTATGTACGTGAATTTATTTCCCACTTACTGATTCTTGTACTTAGACATGGAACAGTTAGGTAGCTGGTGTCTCTCATTTCCAGTCTCTCTTCCCATTTCCTGTTGTCCTAGCTTTGTTCCTCAGATAATCAAGATAATGGAAAATTGTGCACCTTCTGTGTGTTTCACGTTCTACTTTGCAGAATCTGAGATGGGTGATTAATATGTCCCCATTAATCTTGACATAGTATATGAGTGAATTTCCTGATAGTGTTTCATGTTGGTGATTTGCTGCTAGAATAGAGCTTTTGTGGCTATATGGAGATTTTTAGCTCTATCACTGTATTCCTGTTTTTTCCGCTCATTTGGGCACTATTTCAAAATTCTTTTGGAAAAATGTTTATTTGGGGGCTATGTTTGTAAATTTTTACATATAGATAAACTAATAAGTGAACCAGGTAAATTGCATTCTCACTGTTTGGTTTGGTTTGAGATGTTCTGTGTAAAGAAAGAAACAATAACTTCAGACCAGGCTGTTTTTATGTGAAGTATAAACTGTAAAATTCATTTTAAGGCATAGCTTTTTAAAATCTGTATTCATTCATCTGAAAATTCACAAGATTTTAAACTGCTTTAATGATTGTTAGATTACAGACTAACTTGGAATTTCTGATTTTAGTGCAAACAATAATTAGCATATAATTTTATTGTGTAATACATTTTTATAGATTTACTAATAAATTTCTAATCTTAAAAGATCTGATTCAGGTTAGATCTGTGTTACATTGATCTCATTTTTTTTAGTAACATGAGCAGTAAACTGATTTGTATCCATTTTCAAGTTATTCCTGTAGGAATTGAGGCTAGATAAAAAGCGACATCAGTGAGTACTTACATGTACTACTTTGCAAGAATAATAATGCAAATTTGTCTCTTTACTAGGGAAAACAAAGTGCATGATGAAGTCTTCAGACTGTGTCATAAAGCATGCTGGTGTGTACAGTACTGGCCTTGCAATGGTGGTAAGTTTCTTGTCTTCCATCTCTTAGATGAGCAGGTTTCCAAGCATAAGAACCATTTCTGACCAATGGTTATTTTTTCTAAATAGCACTGTGTTCTCCGTGCGTGATTCAGTCAACCTGGAGTTTTCTGGATTATCTGCGGCATTTTCTTTGTATGATTTTCCTATATTACCCACTTATTTTTGGTTCCTTCCGTTTTTTCTTATTGGAAAACATATAAGAAATGGAAACTTTTTTAAAGTTGACTTAAACAAAAATTCATTTGTCAATGGTACCTTTCTAAAGTATCTTAATCAGACTTCATAGAATGTCATTTACTGTACTAAAAGCCCTGCTTAAGCAAGGTGCAAGCTTTTGGTTAAAAAGCAGCTTAGTTTCAAAAGAACCTAGTATCTGTAGCTTTTTTATAGCTTTACATTTCAAAAAAGAATACATATTTAACATAGACTTACATAGAATTTCCTCATTACATTAGAATTTTCTAAGGAAATTCATTGTTTTAAATAGGCATACCTCAGAGATACTGTGGGTTGGTTCCAGACAGTTGCAATAAAGCAAATACTGGAATAGAACAAGTCAAAATTAACTTTTTGATTTCCCAGTGCATGTAAAGGTTATGTTTACAGTACTTACTATACTGTAGTCTATTTAATGTATAATAGCATGAATCTAAAGAAACATTTTAAATACCTTAATTAAATATTGCTATAAAGTGCCATCATCTGATCTTTCAGTGAGTTGTAATCTTTTGCTGGTGGAGAGTCTTCCCTCAATGTTCTTGGCCGCTGATCAGGGCGGTGGTTGCTAAAGGTTGGGGTGGCTGTTGCAATTTCTTATAATAACAATTTCTCCATAGCCTGTGATACTATTTAATAGCATTTTACCCACAGGAGAACTTCTTTTAAAATTGAAGTCAGTCCTCTCAAACCCTGCTGGTGGTTTATAAACCAAGTTTATGTAATATTCTCAATCCTGGGTTGTCATTTCAACAGTCTTCACAGTGTCTTCACCAGGAGTAGATTTCATCTCAAGAAGTCACTTTCCTAGTTCATTCATAAGAAGCAACTCCTCATCTGTTTTATCATGAGATTGCAGCAATTCAGTCCCATCTTCAGGCTCCACTTTTTATTCTCTTGGTATTTCCACTACATCTGCAGTTACTTTCTCTAGAGAAGTCTCGAACCTGTCAAAGTGTTATCTAAGATGGTTGGAATCAATTCTTCCTAACTTCTGTTAATGTTGATATTTTGATCTGTTCCCATGAATCCCAGGTAATGTTCTTAAAGGCATCTAAGATTGTGAGTCTTCTCCAGGTTTTCAGTTTACTTTGCCCGGGTCCATTAGATGAATCACCATCTATGGCAGCTATAACCTTACAAAATGGCACCGGTGATGCAGGGTAGCCACATACCTTGAATTTATTAAAAATACACTAGCTGTGAAGTGCAGTACAATGAAGCACAATAAAATGCTGTAATAAAAAAAAATAAAAAAAATGTGTGATCCATTTTGCTCTCTTTTTCACGCAAAAATACCTCTTTAACCAATTTTACTGTATTCTGTTGTGTGGTTTATTTATTTTTTTTTAAAGATCTATTTATTTATTTGAGAGAGGAGTGGGTGCGGAGGAAGAGGGAGAGAGAAACCCACGCAGACTTGACACTTGAGTGTAGAGCCCGACGTGGGGCCAGTTTCATGACCCTGAGATCACAACATGAGCTGGAACCAAGAGTCAGATGCTTAAAAGACTGCGCCACCCAGGTGCCCCACTGTTGTGTGATTCTATGCTCAGGTCCAAATTTCATTCTCTAAGGAAAGTAATAGCACTTCTATGTCAAGCAGATACTTTATTTATAGCAACATCCCAAGAACATAATTTTCTATCTTGAAGCACACGTTTATATGATCTATTTCACGTGAGCATATCTTACAGAAGCAAGAAACTAGACATATTCATCAGTATCTTGTGAATTTCTCCACATTTTAAATATAGGATTGTCAGTGTTATCTTTATTCATAAATCAGTGTAATCTTCCTTGGTAGCTTGCTTATGTCCAAATTTATCAAATGCTTTTTAAAAAATTCACTAAGTTGTATGAATGTGAATGATCTCTTATATAAAACATTTCAGTAGACTCATGTATCATTAGCTGTAAATTCTAGAAAAGTGATTTTTCTGGGAATCTTCTAGTTTCCTGTTGAAATTCCCTCTCTCTTCCCTCTTCTCTACCCTGCTTTGCCCTGGGAACCTGGCCTCTGTGTATGGACTGGATCAATGGCTTTCTTACCTTCTGGCTTCCCTTTGGGTTCAGCCAGTGGAAAACCCTGGCAGGACACCTGTAGATGGGAGGACAGTACAGCCTGGGTTTTATTAGCTTATCCTAGTTTGGACATGGATTAGCCGCAGTTCCTCTCCGTATGGCCAGGTAATCCTCTCCACACTGCCCTCTCTCAAGGTTCTGGTAACTCCCTCCACTCCCCGTGTTTTAGGCTCAGGGGTGGTAACTGCATCATCCCTTATGTTTTTTCTAAGCCATTCCCTGTCCTTTGGAAATCATCTCTTGTAAATTCTCCTGGATTACTCAGTTTAGTGTGTCATCTTCTTGTTGCTAGAACTTTGGATGTTCCAAGAGATATATTTGAGGATTTACCATCCACAGTGATAATCCATTTTTACAGCTCAAAAAACATCTTTCCTATTTGTTCTTTACTACTTCTGTTACAGTCTCACTGAATTGAGATTCAGAGCACTGTGATTTAAATCCCAGCTCCACTGTAACGTAGCTCTGGGATTTGCACTTAAGCCTTGGGCCCCTATTTGTCACTTGTAAAGGAAAGACCAGCTAGTCCCATTTTCTTTCTTTCTTTTCTTTTTCTTTTCTTTTTTTTTTAGAATTTATTTATTTATTTGTCAGAGAAAAAGAGCACACACAAGCAGGGGGAGCAACAGGCAGAGGGAGAAGCAGGCTTCCCACTGAGAAAGGAGCCCAATGCGGGACTTGATCCCAGGACCCTGGGATCATGACCTGAGACAAAGGCAGACGCTTAACCGACTAAGTCACCCAGGTGTCCCTAGTTCCATTTTCTTAAGATCCTTTCTAGCAATTAATACTCTATAGATGTCACTGTGCTATTGAAAGATTTAGTCTATCTTATCTTGATGTAGAATTGGAGAGTCTTACCCTATTATTTAATTCTGTGTATTTTATTTTAATTTTTTTTCCACAAAGAAATGTAGTGATGATTCAAAGCATAAGTCGCCTTAACAGAAAAAAGATGCTGACAGAAGTTTAATATTTTTTCCCAGTAATTCTAGAAAAGCTATGTGACTCATTTTGTAAATGATTCAGGAAGGAATTAAGTCAGAAATATTTCTAATTAAAAAAAAATTCAGTTTGGTTACTGTAATTGCTGTAGATAAGAATTCTTTTTTTTTTTTTTTTTTAAAGATTTTATTTTATTTATTTATTTGACAGAGATAGAGACAGCCAGCGAGAGAGGGAACACAAGCAGGGGAAGTGGGAGAGGAAGAAGCAGGCTTCCAGTGGAGGAGCCTGATGTGGGGCTCGATCCCGGAACGCCAGGATCACGCCCTGAGCCTTAGGCAGACGCTTAATGACTGAGCCACCCAGGCGCCCCTGTAGATAAGAATTCTTAAATGTGGATTCTGGACACCATTCGAATTAGAATTCAGTTTGAAGGCAGCACTTTTAAATCCGTGACTTACTTTAATGATCAGTATTAGGATTAAGTATGTAGTTTCCCCCTTCTTTTTCTTTTGATTTATAGTCAGGTTTTTTTATATTGTAAATACCTGTTGGTGAAGTAATTTGATTTTCAGAGAACTTTCTTTAATTTTGGCTTAAACAAAATTTAATGAAGTTACCCACTATCACTGAGGGTTGATAAATTGCTAAATGTATACAGTTTTGATGGTTGCCATTGGCTAAACAATGGTTGCAGCCAGGCAAGTGACAGAGATTAATTTTGTGTGTTCCTTGGTTGCAAGGGTGCAATATGTGACTTCTGCGAAGCTTGGGTTTGCCACGGCAGGAAATGTCTCAGTACACACGCCTGTGCCTGCCCTCTTACTGACGCTGAGTGTGTGGAGTGTGAGCGAGGCGTCTGGGACCATGGTGAGTGATTACGTACGAGCAGTGAACTTTACTGTAAGCAAAGGCTGACTTTGAAATATTCTGGATGCTCTTTTTATATGAGTATCCACTTTTTTATGGTTGAGTTTGGCAGTTTTCATTGCAGCCTTTACCAGAACAAAAACTGTGTTACTTTGGTGTAATTCTGAAATAAATCGCTTGACTTCTTTAAATTGAAATTTGTCATGTTTACATTTGTGCGTTTTGTTTTTTAATTCATAGGAGGCAGAATATTCAGTTGTTCTTTTTGTCATAACTTTCTCTGTGAAGATGATCAGTTTGAACATCAAGCCAGCTGTCAGGTCTTAGAGGCGGAAACATTCAAATGTAAGTTTTTATAAATTAGATGTCCTTTATACCCAGGATTCTTGATAGTTTAAGTGTGAGACTCAAAAAAGAATCTAGTTTTTCATGCAGGCTTTTGTGGTCTGTAATTCAACTTAATATCTATTTTCTGTTTCTAAAAAAAATTCAGAACCACATGATGTTTTTTTCAGTAGGGATGCCACTGGCATTTTGGTTGGGTCAGTTCTTGGTTATGTGGGATTGATCAGACATTATAGGACTTGTAGCCTTCCTGGTCCTGGGTACGAAATATCATTTTCACCTCCAAGTTCGAGTTACTATAACAAGTCCCACCCCTACCAACCCCCAACCCACGTACATTTCCAAATGCCTTCAAGTAAGTGATATGTGATACTACCCCTGGTTTGTTCCTGCTAGTTGGTTTCGGTGACTGTTAGACAAAAGTATGCATTAGAAAGACCTGCGGAGGTTTTTTTGAGAACATAGGCACCCAGGCCTCATCTCTGGCGATTCTTTCAAGTCTGTGGTAGGTGCAGGCATATGTATTTTACCTACACACATAATTGTCATGTAACTTCCAGTTTGAAAACTAGTGTTACTGACTGGGTATTATCAATGGTATTATCTTTACTGATAGATTGTGTTTTATAATTTCTGCATTATTTTTGATTCTCAAAAGCTCAAGATTTAGAGTCAAACATTACTTAAATTCTACCTGCTGGTTATGTGATTTTGGGCAGATCACCAAATCTTCCTCAAGCTGAGTTTCCTTATATATTAAAGGAAGATGCTAATTTCTTTTTCAAAGAGTTAATTAAAATGAGAATCCATATAAAGTGTTATTATGGTACCTTTTACTTAGAAGGCCCTTATTAAATAGTTGATATCATTATAGAAAAGGCTGAAATTCCCCAGATACTTACTTCCTTGAGTTTGGTTTTTGTTTTGATATGAAATGCTAGTCTCTGTATTCTCCTATAAATTTAAAGTTGATAAGTTACCAGTTTTAATATATGTCTATATATAAATGCATATATATGTAATTCTTAAAATATTCCTATAGAAAAACTCTCAAAGGTTAAAGAACATCTCAAAGTAGATAGCAGTTTTGAGCCATTCTTAGGCTTCTGCAAAATGTATAATACAAAAATTGAATTACTTTATTTGGGGCTTGAGAGCTTTGAGTATTTTGTAGCATTTGAACCACAAAGATGGGCAACTGTGAGTGATAAGACTGTAATTTCATCAGAAAGTTTTAGTGATTCAGTAAAAGACAAAGGAAAAATACAAAAGCAGAATAGTTGACAGGATTTTAAGATAAATCTGTCATCATGTCTTTGATACCTGATATGAAGGTCATGCTCATTGCAGGTTCCCGGGTATCTTTGGTTTACTGTAATTTATCTTCTTTACTTCTTTTTTTCTTGCTTTATTTTTTTCTTGCCGTTCTTTCTTTGCCGGTTGCCATCCAGTGCTTGTTTTTTCTGAAATATTTTCCTAACCATACCCATAGGCCCCAAAGTTATAGCTTGTTTCCACCCCCTTAATTGGTCATATCTCATCATTTATAGGTTTGACTTTACTTAGGAATTGGGAGATCCAGAAGTTCTTTAAAATACTTATTTACCTGCATTATCAGTGGGAAGGATGTTTTAAGAAAAAACAAAAAAAATGTGTTGACTCTGCCTCTATTTTTTTAAATAATTAAAATGGCTCCGGGACTTCTAATTTAAAATGGCTTGTTATCAGCAGGTTTTCATGCATGGCAACCTGCTCTCTTTAAAAATACTCTGAAGACATAGAGATAGATTTAGAATGGAAACCATTCCCTAGTTTAAAACTAGGAAAGTCAAAGTGTTTTTAGAATCTGGGAGAAATGCATTGTTTATGTAAGTCCAAGATTGTAACTCTTGGGGAGAGGAATAACTGGGCAGTGAACTGGAGTGCATATGTGTGGCTTGAGGTAATTAGGGAAAGAAGAATGGTAGGGCCACGTTCCATCCTAGTTTGAGTTCCCAGAAGAAAGGATGAGGGTAAGATAGGCAACAACTAATTTCTTGGGATCATGTCTGTGGCATGTCGACGACTCAAGTAGTGGAGGTAGGAGAAGATTCTATATCAGAAATGCCTGGGGCTCCTGGGTGGCTCAGACGGTTAAGGTCTGCTCCGGTCATAATCCCAGGGTCCTGGGATCGAGTTCCGCATCAGGCTCTCTGCTCAGTGGGGAGCCCGCTTCTCCCTCTGCCTGCTGCTCTGCCTTCTTGTGCTCGCTTTTTTTCTCTCTCTGTCAAATAAATAAAATCTTAAAAAAAAAAAACAAAAAAAACAAAAAAAAAAACAAAGAGAAATGCCTGATGTACACTGGGAGATTGGGTTGGGAGCTTTGTACTTCCAGGATGTGTTCTGGCTATGTATTTAAAAGAGATTTATAACATTTTGGTTAAATATACCCCCCCCCTTTTTTTTTTGACCAAATGAAGAAGGAGCCAAAAAACTCTCTGGGCGTATCTTCAGGTGGAAATGATTGAGATTTCAGATTTTTGTCCCCACAGACTGAATGAAATAATATGGTTATTATTGGAGTAATTTGGTATACTTATATATGCCTAATATAGTTAACCCTTGAACAATATCAGGGTTAGGGGCACCAACCCTCTGCATAGTTGAAAATCTGCATATAACTTCTGACTTCCCCAAAACTTAACTGCTAATAGCCTACTGTTGACCAGAAGCCTTACTGATAACATAAATGGTTGATTAACACATATTTTGTATGTATTATATATTCTTACAATAAAGTAAGCTAGAGAAAGTAAAATGTTACTAAGGAAATCATAAGGAAGAGAAGATACATTTAAAGCACTGCACTGTATTTATTGAAAAAAATCTGCACATAAGCGGACTTGGACAGTTCAAACCCATGTTGTTCAAGGGTCAACTGTATATAGTAAATACTCAGTTGATTTTTAACTTTTATTATTAACACGTAGGACAAATAATACATATCCAACTGAATTACTGGCATTACTGTGGAAGAAAGCAGGATGGTTGGACAGAAGCAATAATAATACACATAATTAAGAGCATCATTTCTGAGTTTAAAAAAAATATTTGCCTGTTCATATTAAAAAGGCTACCCATGAACCATGCAAAACTAAGTAAGAGAATTCCCAAATTAGAAACATCTGGTCAAATATTTGCATTAAAAAGACAGGCTTCCTTTTATTTGTTTTCCTTTTTATTATTTCAAGACCTCTAAGTGAATTGGAAGTTAATGGTTTATATTCAGGCTTTATTAGGGTAAGGCTTAGTTTATTTTCTCTCTCTCTACCTCTGGTACTTTTTTTTTTCTTTTTCCATATCTGGCACAGTCAGTATGTGCCAGACATTCTGGCTTTTTTGATGTATTTGCATTTAAGTTTAGGTTTTTCCTCAGTAATTATAGGTGGTGACCAAAATTAACATGGCTTATTGACTAAAATAGGAATAAAATATTTTGGGATTTTTTCCCATCTTTTACTGCCCACTTGAACATTATTTTCTCTTCATAGCCATCCTTTCTACCTGACATATTCTCTTCCCTTATCAGAAGTTATGCAAAAAATGGCAATAGCCTGTGTCATCAGGAGAGATTATATATTAATGGAGAAAATTACTCTTTTAAAAATTTATTTATTAAAGATTTTATTTATTTGAGAGAGAGAGAGCGCGCAAGCAGGGGGAGGGGCAGAGGGAGAAGCAGACTCCCCACTAAGCGGGGAGCCCCACGCGGGACCCTGGGATCATGACCTGAGCCTCATGCAGGCAGACACTTCACCGACTGAGTCACCCAGGCGCCCCGTTTTTTAAGACTTAAGCATTATGTGATAAAGGGAAGAACTTCAGCCAGTGCCATGGAAAAAAGGATGTCTCACCATTTCAGTTTTCTAAATATAATTAATGAAGTTTGCCATCTCCTGGATCTGGAGAAATGGAAGATTGGAGAATCATTAGTGCCATACTAGCGAAAGAATGCTGGGTATGTGCACTTTGTTTTCTTCCTCCTGGCTGGGGATTCCATCCATTTTATGTGTCTTCTAGGTTATATTATGAGACAAGAAAAATGTTAATAATTGATCTAAATACCTCAAATATAAATCTGTGGAAAATAGTGTTTTTGTTCCAAGTTTGAATCTGGACATTATGTATTATGTATTTTTGCCCATAGGTGTTTCATGCAATCGACTTGGTCAGCATTCCTGTCTCCGTTGTAAGGTATACTTGTTTGTTTGTTATTTTTAGATTTTGTTTTTATTCCCAGTACTCCTCCACCTCAGATTATTTATAGCTGTAGCTATAAATTAATCTACGAGGGCCTTTAAACATTATGTAGTTTACTTCTTTAATTTGGAGATTGTGAAATTGAATTGGGAAAGCTGAGTGACTTTCCAAAGGTCATCCAGTTGGCTTATCTAATGTGACACTAATGCACATATCTCCTGAATCTTGGCTCAGTGTTTTTACACCTTAGGTTTATGGAGAATATTCTGACCAAAATGTTGAGGGTATATTTTAATTAGCATCAAAATTCACTTGCTTAGGAGAGTTTGAGTAAAGTGAGGATTTCCATAATGTTCTGTTTCCTTAGATCTTGTCTCCAGCATTTCCGTTTGTTAAAGATCACTGAACAGGTGCAGCCAATTCACTTCCTGTCAGAAACATGTCTCTGATTCTTCTGGTCCTAACCCTGTCTCTTCTTTCTCTCTCAGATCTGCCCCAATTTGACCAAATGGCTTTCAGGTGTTGTCTATGCTGTTTCCTCTGCCTTAGATTCCTCTTCCAATTTTGTTTACCCTCCTGTACCCTTGTTCTCCTTCAGATCTCAGCCAACATGTCATGTTTCCCAGGAAGCCTTTCCTGAATCCTGTAACTGGTTTGGTGCCCCTCCGCTGCTCTTCCCTTTCAGTGCACAGTGTCTCGCAATTACCTTTCCTCTTGTCTGTGTCCTGGTTAGGTTATATATCTGTGAGGGTGAATACGCTATTCACCATTATGTCATCAGGGGCTTTGTGTTATTTATGAATGAATCAGTGTGGCTAGTCATACCCTGTATATAGTTTCTGCTTTATGTTAGGTCATAGTTCAGAGAGGTCTGGCAAAGACTATTTCCCTTAAGAAATTTAAATCAGGAGTGTGACCAGTCCTAACAAAAGTCTTAATCTCTACCCTAACAAAACTGCCTTTAAATTTCCTGGAAATATTGAATGATAATTTTGTATATTTTTTGAATTATTTATTTACTTGCTTATTTTTACTTCTCCTATATAGGCTTGTTTCTGTGATGATCACACAAGGAGCAAAGTGTTTAAGCAAGAAAAAGGAAAACAGCCTCCCTGCCCCAAATGTGGACACGAAACTCAGGAAACTAAGGATCTCAGCATGTCAAGTAAGGCTCTTCTTAAAATATCAATAGAGTGATTTTACTTTCTTGCTTAGACAAGATTTATCTCTTTTTTTTCTCTTTCTATTTTTGTTTTTGACTCTTCTTCGTATATGAAAAGATGAATGTGTTCTCTTAAGCAAATGGAATTTTACAGCCTTGGAAAATTTGTGGGTGAAGTTTCTCAATTTAACTTAAGAAATACACCATCATTCACTTTGATATTTGGCATTTGACTCAGTTAATGACATAGTGAATACTGAAATTTAAGACCAAAAAGTGATTTTTCTGCCTTTGCTGAAGCTTTCCTTGTTAAATAATTGAGCAGCTATAAATCTTTAATATTCGAGTGCTGGTAATCTTCAGTGCTTGGAAGTAGGAATTCATTCTGAAGCTTTTTGTAGGTGTGTGGTATTTGAGCAGCTATGCGTATTATGTAATATATCACTACTATAGGAAATTGTTTTGTGGTTTTTATATAACTTTTCTATGAAGGAATAACACTACTACAAACAAGCTTGTAGTAACACAGCTTATAATTTTGTTAAAGAGAAACATAGAATGGATGGTTCCATAGAGTGGAACCAGAATTCTAAATGACTCTGACAGTACTTTTGTTTAATCAAAGATGTAGTTGTACAATGAGTCTCACACTGATGGTTTTGCTGATTTTTTGCACTAAACCATATTGCCTCTTAGAAGAAATGAAGGGCTTTGTCTTGTCGGACACCAGAAGTATAGAGTAGTTCTCTTAAGAAAAATGTAATGACATGAAATCAACAGTTCTGTGATTTGAAAATAAAATTTTAATCCATCAAATGAAGAGCATTTTAGTTTTTAACATGCCTTATTTGAATTCTGTTTAGAGAGTGCTGTTGTTCTTATTTTGTTTTCCAACTTTTTCTAGATTTAGTGAAATGACAGTGTTGTCTTTATTTTTTGTTATGTATGGTATGTATATAGACTCTGAGTAGGATAGAACTGATGGCTGTTACTAAGGTCTCCTTTCTTTCCAGTGAAGTACTAAGTGAGGAAATTAGGAAAATGGGAGTAAGAAGCAGCCAATCAAATTCATACAATTTTGTATACTGTAGAGGAAGGTGAAGATGTAAAGAATCGGAACAAGGTGCCATGTACATATCTGTCTTTTGCAGCACGCTCCCTGAAATTTGGCAGGCAGACTGGAGGCGAAGAGGGAGATGGAGCTTCTGGGTATGATGCCTATTGGAAGAACCTTTCTTCCGATAAGTATGGTGATAGCAGCTACCATGATGAAGAGGAAGATGAAGATGAAGCAGAGGATGATGAAGAGGAGGAAGATGAAGTTGGAAAGGATTCAGATGCTGAGTCATCAGATTTATTTACTAATTTGAATTTAGGAAGGACCTATGCCAGTGGTTATGCTCACTATGAGGAACAAGACAACTAGGAGAGCAGCTTGCCCGTGGGTGACCGTGTCTGAGAGGAGCCAGAATATGTGTGTTCGATGAATTGGGTGTGGATGTTCAGAAGTACTGTCACTTAGCCTTGTGCGGAAGACTAGTTCCACTCACGGGGGCAAGGAGTAGGGCATAGCATTTTTATAGGAACTGATAATCAGGCTTATAGTGTAAGAAAAAATGAATTCCGGATGTGAGATGTTTATTGATCCAAGCAATTGAAGCATCATGGATTGGAGTTTTACTGATTTCAGTAATCAGTAGGTTATGCCAATTAGATACATATACAGGATAAAAGAATAGGGTGGTAATATATTTGATTGAAATTAAATTGCTGTTTTTATTAAAAAACACTGCTTATATTCATTCTGTCTGATTTTGTAAGATGGTAATGGGTAAAACAAATTATTGCATTTTTCCTTGTAGGTCCACAGGATGAGAGTCAGATGTTAAATGCTGAATTTTCATTAAATATTCATATTATCTTAAGGAGTCATGATATGTATGTTTTAGCAATTACTCATTCATTTTTTTTTTCACAGTGTATGCCCTGAACAGTACCTGTTATTAATGCCTAACTGCGTAGACAAAGGTGACTACAGAGCTAGTTTTCAGAGACACAGAGACAGAGACGGTAGTATTACACAGATGCATTATGCATTTGTCTTTGAATAAATCTAGTATTTCACTTATATACTTTTGATAGTTCTTGTTCTAAACTTTTTAAACTTATTTTGGAAAGCATTTCCAATATTTTTGTATAAACTGCTTCATTTTTCATCTGCTGTGCAAAATCGGTAAGAGATTAATGGAGTGGTAGATGGCAGAGTTATGCGGCCAGACCCCATCACTTGTGGAAGTGGAGAACAGGCAGTTGCTGGCACAGGTTCCAATTGTACACCTTGCGCTGGCGATGGATTGGGATGGTGTCCTTGAGAGGAATGTGTTAGTGCGTCGGCTGGCATTTGAGAAGGATGGAGAAAATTGTAGCTGTGAGGATAAAAGGGTTGGATGGCTATTGCTAGGCCATTCTTATTCTATAGAAACGTAATGAACAGCTGAGGGCAATAACGGGCCGGGGGAAGCCAGGTGTTAAAGCCAGAGGGCCTCTGGATGCACAGGAGCTAGTTTTCATCTCTTGCAGCAGGGTTGCTGAGAAAGCTGAGGCCCAAGCACAGGACATGATAGTCTGTATGGATAGACTTCAAAGACAGTTGCCAAGAAGGCAGGTCTGTTATGCGGTGGTCAGGGCACTTTTTGGGCAAACCCAGGACCCTGACAAGCGAGGTGGAGGCATCTGAATGGATGCTGCTGAAGATGTTCACTGTGCAGACTGGTGAACTTCCTGAGCCTGTAGTCGTAGCCCACCCCTCTCTGGTAAGGGCAGACACTCCCGCCCCGCCTCCAAGCTGGCTGACAATGCAGAGCTCTCTCCCCAAGCAAAAGGTGCCCCGTTTAGGACTTGTCCTATCTCCAGGCTACTAGATCTTGATCAGGGTTAGGTAACTATCATTCAGGTTAAGGAAAACTCAGCTGGAGAGGTGCTGGGCCTGCAGAGAAGAACAGAGTCTACCCCAAAGGAGCTGCAAGAATTGGCTAGCATGAACTGGGAGGAGCTTGAGGAGTACATGAGACAGGAAGCAGGGTGAAGATCAAGAGAGTCAGGTCGTAAACTAGGGGAGAATTTAATAGAATTTTAATAGCACCCACATAGGGTCCTTGGGTTGCAGGATAAGAGCGATCTTAAATTAATAGTATTTAACGCCCTGGTTGGGATCCTGGGAGATGGTGTACACTCACTACCAGGATGGCTCCTAGAAGCATGGAAAAAGCAATGGCTAATTCCAAGCAAAGTTGAAATGTGAGCATATTATTGTGACAGAGTGTGGAGGAAGGATTAAAAGTTGAAGGAAGTGGGTATGCTGGAATGGATAGATTATCTTTGGTTGGACAGTTCACCAGATGATTATGTTTCATAGAAGTAGGCCCACCAGACAAACCATCTAACAAAGCCATAAAGACATGTAACTGCTGAGAGGGCCACAAGGGCTGCTAAGTAGTTGAGTGGTAACTGTAGGCTTCTGGTGACAATAGAAACAAACTATTACAAAGTTTAATGCTGTTGGTAATGGGTGATAAGAACCTGAACCTAATAGTGGCCCAGTGGCAGTGCCTAATTGCCAAAAGTCAGGGGGCACAATTATAATGACTACAGAGGTGAGAATGGTTAGCTATTGGGGGGTCTGGCCTGCAGAGAGTTAGGGAGAAGGTTAACAAAATAGACCACCCTTAGGGGCAAAATTATTGGGTAGCCAGTGAGAGTACTACTCCATTCGTACCATTAGACAAGATCAAGGATGGATAACACGGAGGCTGAAGGATGGTCATCCAATAAAAAATTGTCATCCACTGCTCAGTTTGTGAACTGAGTCAGCACGATGCCTGGTGAGGCTTCTGGGTTTTTGAGGCAGCAGATACTTCACATCTAAGGGTAGTGTTCTGATCCATTTACCGGATGATGCAAAAGGCTGCCCGTTCTGAGTAGGGCGCACAGCAGGAAAGAGCTCTGTCGCTGGTCTAGATTGCAGTGTCAGCAGCCCTGCTTTCTGCGTCACTGGGTAGGTGCTACTGTATTAGAGGTAACTGTGGGTCAAAGGTATCTTGCAGCATGTGTGGCAAGCTGCAGCAGGAGACTCAAATGCCACCCCCCTGGGGTTCTAGAGGAAGGTCATGTCATCTGCACCTACAGACTTAGACTCCTGGGCCAGCATGGACTCCAGCTTACCAAAGTGGGCGTAGTTACCCCCACAGCAAAATGTCACTGTGAGCAACAGATGAATGCATCCTTGCTTTATGAGGCAGGTCAAACCAGCCATTCTAGAAAGACCAGTGGTTCGTTCTCAGTGGAATAGACACACATTCTGAGAATGGGTTTGCTCTTCTTTCTGGAGGGCCTCATCCAACATCATCAGTACCTGAGGGCTTATGGAGTGTTCAGTTTACTGAGATGAGACACCAGCTAACACTATGTCAGGTTGGGGGATCATCTTGAAAGCAAAGGAAGAGCAGGAATAGGCCTGTAACCATGGGATCCCAAAGTATCACATACTCCGCCACCCAGAAACTTCTTCCCTGAGGGTATGTTGTCATGGTGTGTGTGGTGAAGACACACTGAGACAGCAGCTCAGAGGCAGTACTCTGCAAGGATTTTATATCACCCTTCAAGTCACAGATTCTCACTGAATCAAACATACTTCTCTTCCATTGTGTTCCCAATAGACGATCCATGTGTGATGGGTTGGATAGTGAACCATTTTTGGCTTTTTATCAGAGACCAAGAGGTGAGACGAGATCGGCTTGGGCAGAGATAAGTGCCCCTTCTCGTCAGGAGGATGTAAGGCTGTTTTTACATGATGGTGACAGGAATATGAGTGGCATTGGGTTTTCTAGGTGTTCCTTTGCCCCCTCGTGACCGTAAATGGACATGGCAATCCACCCAGCCTATGAAGGGCATGATGACTAGATCCCTGGGGGATGAGGGTCTGGGTTAAGCCACTGAGACAAGCAGAGGTAGTAGGAGCCCCTGGGGTCTGCTCTGCTGCCACAGCTGCCTTGGCTGGATCAAGCCCTCCCCAGAACAAAGCATGCAGCTAATGCCTGAGTAACTGGTTGGGCTTTTTGGGCTCAGTATGACCCAACTATGACAAATAGCTATTAAGCTAATATCTCTGTACAGAATTTAGGAGCTGACACTTAATGTGGGGCAGATATGTTTTTCTCCTCCTCATTTTGGTCATGGTTTGGCAAACTCTTTGCTGGGATATTGTAATGATGTGGGTGAGGGTGACCTTTATGAGTCACCTACAGGCTTCTGCTGCTGCGGAATGTATTGCTCCATTTCAGAATGTGAATAGTCCATACAGCATGCACGCCTGTGCTTTACGGGATGATCCTGGTTACTTCTGTTCCTAATGGGAACAATTCAAAGGATGAAAGTTAATATATTAAATCCTTAATCATATTCTGTGGAATCAGTACAATGATAAATTAGACATATTGAAGCATTTTTAAATAAGGAAGTAGAATGAAAACATAGTGTTTCTGATAAAGAATCTTTGTGGGAAGGCAAGATAATATGCTAACTGCAATATGCTAATTTTCCTGTGTTGCATGGAGAAGCCTAGCCACAGGTCTGTCCAGACTCAAGTCTTTCTCCTCCACTCAGGACGCCTGCGGGGCTCCTTCTGGCTCTCCTTCCCTGTGCGGTGACTTGTAAACTCTTAAGGCAGTCAGTTGGGGCAATTGTAAGGCTCATCTTGTTAGCTTCTTATCTCTTAGGGATCACCATCCCCTTCAATACTTGATGTCCTGTGACTTAGAAACTATTATTTCATGTATTTTGTCCTCCCTGCTCCCCCCTCCCCCCCGTTTTTCCAGGTGAGAGAGTAAATCTGGTTTTCGCTACTCCAGTTGGGCTGACGTGTAGTATCTAGTTCTGTAGAGCTGTCCCTACATCGACATATTATTTTCCATCCATGTTTAGAAGGATTCTTAATATTAGCGTTCTTAGTATTTTTAATCTACCAAGGAAAGAAGGGATGACCAAAATCTAGTTGTAGTATTGTATCTATTCCTAACTGTTAACATAGTTAGATCAGTCATCTTGCCTTAAAAAAATCTTGTCAGTGGTCTTCCATCTGTAAAATAAGAATAATTCTTACTACTAACTTTGCATCTAGGTGATAGCAATTATAAAAATTACATTCATTGCAGGTTTAATGTAAGTCCATGTTTTTATTTGTCAGGAGAAATCATGGCAACTAGTGATCTTTGTTTTTTTTTCCCTCAGAGATCATTTTAATGTGAAAAACTCTGACAGCAGAGATTTTGCCTTCACAAATAGTTTAATATAAGTCCTCCAGCATCTTTCCCTTATACATAAGGGAAAATATTTTGGCCCTATCTAGTAAAAACAGACCATGTGGTTAAATGACAGGTATATAGTCAGGTCCCCAGTTATAATTTGAGTCAATTCTTAAGTGGAGGCTTCACACAATGGGACCAGTGGTCCTACTCCCAAGGGCCCTGCTTCATACTGCCCTTATCTTAAAGCCAGAGTTCCTGATCTCTGATTTTGAATTAAAAAAAAAAAAAAAAAAGATGGTTAACCTAAATTAAGTTTTAATAAACAGAACTAATAACAGAAACATCCCTAATTAGATTCCAGAGAGAAAGCAAGAAACCACCTAGAGCCAAAGAGAACAAAAATGATCCCTTCAGGACTTTATTTTGGGCTTTCACACACATGTGACCACATGGATCCAGATACAAATTTATAAGGTGAATAAATATGTACTACTTAGCAATTAGATCAAGTTACATGTCTTCAGTATTAATAATTATTAATAATTATCTTATTTTTTTAGGAAATACAATTATTAAGTCATTGTCAGATCTCTCAATTTCCTGGAGACAATGTTTCCGGTTAAAATTTCAAAGAACATTTTTCTACAACGTAACTCCATCATTGCTGAGTATCATCACACCAAAACAGTTGATGGGATTCTCTTTTATCCAAGGCTTTAAAGTGAGTTTATTCCCTTTGCACCCATACTCACTCACACACACAAACATTACCAAGTAATGTTTACCTAATGTTTCCAAGTATCTCAGTGGGCATTTATACTTGCAGATCTAGTCCGAGGTATGAATACCCTGAACTTACTTGCCAAGAGCTATGTGTGTTGTTAAGGTTAACACCTGGAAACTGTGTTTAGAATCTGTCAATTACCAATATCCCCCTAAATAATTTTTTACTATGAGCCTGATTTCCCTAAATAAAGCATAGATGGTAAATATCCATCATAAAACTATTAGGAAATATCTGAAGTGCCATTAGATTTGATGGAGCCATTTGGTTAAGAAAATACAAAAACCCTAAGTTAAGCTAGCTGTCTTAAAATTACACTCAAAAAAAAAAAAAAAAAAAAAAGGACGACTACCCCTGGAGTTGTTTTGTAAACTCCATCATCTTCAAATGCTTTTGCGGTTTACAGTGATGTGTCACATGTTAGTTCCTTGCAGCCTATTTCACTCTGATCTGCATTTGTATCGGATAACTGAGTTTTCAGGGGTGTGGATCATGGTTGTATAAATCGCAGTGGGAAAGTATCCATCAATGAGATCAAATTCATACAACAAAGTGTAGTGGACCCGATTGTCTTGATCTGAACATGAGCAAAATTCTCCCCGGTACAACGATGATGCCCAGCTTCAAATGGCACGTAGGCAAACTTCTTTCCTGATGCTGGATTGTCCTGTAAGTAGCAGTCAGGATTGAAGTCCAGACGTTCTACCCAGGAGTGTTTAAGTCTTTGACAGACAGGGGGAGGAGTGTACACCTGCTGTCCTGGAGGAATGGTGTAGTCTGTCACAGTCTGAGGAGTTTTGGCCATTCTCATCATGGTCATCATAGGAAGTCAAAGTCTTAATGTTTCCTTTATACAGTGATCAAGGAAATTTTGATCCTTCAGCTGGTCATAAATTAAAGGAGGCAGATCTTCACAGACTGTTTTCTTTCTTTTTTTTTTTTTTAAAGATTTTATTTATTTATTCGACAGAGATAGAGACAGCCAGCGAGAGAGGGAACACAAGCAGGGGGAGTGGGAGAGGAAGAAGCAGGCTCATAGCGGAGGAGCCCGATGTGGGGCTTGATCCCAGATCCCTGGGATCACACCCTGAGCCGAAGGTAGACGCTTTAACCGCTGTGCCACCCAGGCGCCCCCACAGACTGTTTTCTAAGTAACATTTTTCTTGAACTGTTTTGTCTCTGGCCAAAAAGAAGCCCATCCAGGTGCCAGTGGTTGAGGACGTATGTCGCCCTGCCAGGAGCAGCCCCGTAAGCATGCCTGCCACCTCATCATCTGTCAAAGGACGCCCATCCTTGTAAGTAGAAGCTAGGAAAGTTTGGAGAGTGTCATCAATGTTTTCTACTGACTCTCTTTGTTTCTGGGTTGCTTTACAGAAAATATTCTTGATCTCTCAATGAGCTCTGTCCCTGTATCTGAAACTAGGCAAAGGGAGCCAGCCTGGCACCAGCCAGCCGCAAGGCTGAAACCTCCATCCAAATCTGCAGAGTTGTGCCACTCTCTCACTGAGTTGACTTCTGATTTCCTTTCCACTTAGGAATGACTGGCTGTTAAAATTATGAGCTCAGGAAGAGCTTCAAACCAGTTTTTTTCTCTACTTTATCCCCAACTTGGAAAGTATTCTTTTGTTCCCTTTTCACTTATAGAAACGTGCTGTCTAACGTGGGCCAAATTAAGACCACTTTTTAACATTTTCTTCTCCAAAAAAACCCTGGCTTAGATACATCCTGTGCAACTCCCTTCCCAAACACAGGTGTTGTAGGGCGACTGTAGACATCGTCTGCATTTAGGTCTTCATTTTTACCGTTAAGAAATAGTGCGGCAGCATCACTACCCGGAAGGTAAGTGAATATGTCTTGCTCACCATGGTAAAACTAAATACAGGTCCATACTTCTCATACATTTCCTAGGAATTCAGTTGGACTTTTCCCAAATGCTATGGCCTGTCTAAGGAATGGTGTTGGAGAGTAATGTACACTGGACTTTTCTCTGCAGTTGGCAGGGGGGCCAGGTGGCCGACTGCGGGGCAGAGCAGGTAGACTAGGCCAAGCATCGAGGCTCCGGCCATCAGCAGTGGTGATAGGGGGGTAGGAGTTTGCCGCCGCCCACCCGCTCCATGGTCTCCCCAGCACCACCAGCCCACCTGCAGGAAGCCCAGCACCAGCATCACCACCCTGCAGCAGGCACCATGGTTCACAGAAGACGCTGGAGGCCAAGGTCGCCCCACTCCTCCCAATCAGTGCAGCCAGAGAAAACAGCAGATGGGGGTCCAGAGGTGGCCTGGACCCCCAGGTCTCCAGATCTTTGATTAAAAAAAAAAAAGACTTTTAAAAGTTATATTTCCATATACAGAGAAGAAAAATCCTAAGGCTAATTTGGTGAGAATCCTGTAGCTTTGATGGATCTTTTGGGTAGCATTTTTTTTCTTATTTCTATACCCTAAAAAAGTTAAGCTCTATGGCTCTGTGGTGTCTGAGAGGAAGGGATAAATAGAAGAACAGCACTCTGTAGGTCCCCAGTGGATTTCAAAGAACCCTAAGGGCCTCTAGTTCTTCACCCTATTCAGGAGTCTTCCACAGAGCACTGCTAAGTTTATCCAAACTATTTAAACACTGTGCTCTTCTTCCTCCTCCCCTCCTCCTCCTCCTCCTCCTCCTTCCTCCCCCCTTCCTCCTCTTCTTCTTCTTTTAGAATTGTATATAGCTGTGCCTGTATCTTTACAGGAAATGAATACTATCATATAAACGTTTGTTAACTTAATCATACATACCTGACTCGTGGATGGATCTTTAGATTTTTGGCAGCATTAAGAATCCTAGGATGGTAGGCAGAACAATGGCTTCCCAAAGATGTCAACGTCTTAGTCCCAGGAAACTGAATATGTTAAGCTACATTGCAAGGAGGAATTGAAGTAGCAGATGGAATTAAGTTTGCTAACCAGCCGATTTTCAAATAGAGTATTTTTGATTATCTGGATGGGCCTAATGTAGTCAAAAAGGTTCTTAACGGTTGGAAGAGGGAGGCAGCAGAAGAGGTCACAGTGCTGTGGTGTGAAGAGGATGCCCTTTTTGGCTTTGAGTGTGAGGAAGGGGACCACGAGCCAGGCAATGCAGGCAGCATCTAGAAGCCAGACAAGGCAAGGAGACGGATACTCCCCTGGAGCCTCTGGAAAGGAAGGCTACCCCACCAACACCTCGATCTCAGTGTGGGGAGACCTGTGTCAGACTCCTAACCTGCAGAACCTCACGATAGTAAATTCGCATTGCTTTAAGCCACTAAGTTTGTGGCAACACAGAACTCACCCACTGAGTTCTCTCTGAAACCTCACTTTGGCCTGTTTCATGTGATAACAGGATCAACTGTGTTCACATAGAACAGTTATTATTGCCAAGCAAAATGTAAATGCTCCCAGAGTTGACTGTGAAGTAGTAATTGGCTAACCTCTAAGTTAGGTATGGAAATTTACAGCAGTACAACATGTCAAAAAGAAAAAGTAGAAGGTGGGACGCCTGGGTGGCTCAGTCGGTTAAGTGTCTGCCTTCAGCTCAGGTCTTGATCTCAGGTCTTAATCTCCTGGGATTGAGTCCCACATCAGGCTCCCTGGTCAAGGGGGAGTCTTCTTCTCCCTCTACCCTTGCCCCCTGCTCGTGATCTCTCTCTCTCTCTCTCTCAAATAAATAAAATTTAAAAAAAAGAAAAGAAAAAGAAAAAGTAGAGGGTAGAAAGCAGGAAGTCCCCCATAACATTAGCACATCTTTTGTGTTTACAGTCATGAAACTTGAAACTGACTCATGGAATGCTCTATTCTTTGGAATGCTATTCCCAGGCCACAATGCAAAAAAATGCCAAGTTGTCGATACCGACAGTCATCATGGCTGTTATATTTGGCTTCTGAAGTTCTTTATTCAGTATTACCAAGAGCTTTTTGTAGACTAAGGACTAAGTTATTAAAGAAATCTCAAAACAAACTCGTTCTAAACATTGGAGAAGTAAGATTTCATTACTTAAGAGTTTCCCTGGGCTGATGTGTGTGAGAATCACACTTGAGTGAATATAAGACAATGTGCAGAGAGAGAAGAAATGCTCTGTGACTGGTTTTCATATTTGAGACTTGCACAGCCCTGAGAATGTAATCGTGGACCCCCACAGGTCCATGGGATCTACCAGTTGGAGGGCATAGCTCTTTTTGTGCAAAACCTATGAGCTAAGCATAGATATAAAAGACAGTAAAAGTAGCAACAGACTCTTTAAATAGCTCATGCAACTGTACAGAGAAAAATAGTTTCACAGAGTTGATGCCAGAAATGACTACAATATAGTAGAATCAAAATTATAAATATTCTGGGTGCACACACACATAATGCTGTTTTAAAATTTGAGATTTACATGTTGCCCATGTAATAACTTTATAAGCTGGTATATTGTGTATTATACAAAGTTAGTATAAAGGGTTCTTTGTTTACTTGATTCTAATCTTTGATTTCAAGTTTTTCTTCACCTCTGAGAGAAGAAGAGTGTTTTAGAAACACAAGGAAAGCAGGGTTCACGTAGTCTGTATAGTTTTGACCTGTAAGGATGTGGGGAAACCGCCTTCTAAGCCCATGAGTGTACAATGTACTGGATGAGCTCATCGAATTATCTTACTCTGGTGACGGGATCTCTCTCTTTTTTTTTTCTTTCTTCCATTTATTTATTTCTTTAAATTAACATACAACGTATTATTTGTTTCAGGGGTACAGGTCTGTGGTTCATCAGTCTTCCACAATTCACAGTGCTCACCATGGCACATACGCTCCCCAATGTCCATCACCCAGCCACCCCATCCTTCCCACCCCTCTCCACTCCAGCAGGATCTCTATTTTTAAAAAGAAATGTTGTACTTAATGCCACTAGACAATCACTAAAAAACAGTGTTACTGAAGCTTTATTGTCCTGGAAACTCTTTTTGTTGGATAAAAGAAAAGTTTAAAGAAAAGATTTTTTTTTCCCCTAGAATTTCAGTCTCATATGCCGCCCAGGCCTCTCAACCCAGCTTTGAACTTGAGTCTAAAGAAAACGTTTGATCTTCTTTGTCTTTCAACTTGACAAAATGTCCTTCTTCGTTGAAATCCCTGTTTTGTTTTATGTGTGCTTGTCAATGTGTTTTAAAAATGAAAAGCTCTTGGGGGTAAGGTACGAGTCTTTTTTGTTGAACTTTTGAATGTCCTCCTAAGTGCCTACTCCACTAGCTTGGCGTTCCAAAAATATTGCTCATTAAAACGCTCATCTTCCGATAGTGGTTTGGAAGTGGTAGTAGTAGGTACTGGGTTTAGCTTCTTCACTTAGAGGTTTTTAAAAGCAAAAACATTTCATTCCCTTCAACAAATATTCTTAAGGCCCTTGTGCATGGCAGTAACTAATGTGCATTGATAGATGAACTCACATAGCCTGTAATATGACCAAGTCGTGCGGTTGAAACATAAGAAACTTAAGTGATTCATGGATTAAAAAAATTTTATTCACTTACTTGGACAAGAAAACCTAACCTGTTGCCAAATGATGTTACTTGGTGAAGTGACCAAGCTGTACCAGAATCTAGCATTATAATAGCTACCCTCACTGAATAAAATAAATATACAGAGAAAAAAGCAAAGTTATACTTTCTTAATCAGGTAGGGATTTTGCTTTAATTCTGTGCAGAACCCTAGTGACCTAGGCTGAACCCCATGAAAAATTCTTTCTTAAGCACTACCAGCCTGAAATGCCCACTCAGTGTCTCTCTTCCGTGAAAGTAGGGTGTGTGGACAGGGCAGGCGGGTGAAGAAAAGCCCAAACAGGAACCAAATGGTCATGGTAGAGAACAATACAGGAAAGAAATATCGTTTATTAAAATGTGTCCCATAAGTCTACATAGAATAGCAACGATATCCCAGTCCTTGTTCTTAATGATCTTCTCCAACTCAAGGATTAACTTTTAATAGGAAGCCTCTGATGTTGCCTTCACTTTTTAGAAATAAAGTAGAAGTATGTCTGTTCTCATTTGAGATCAAACAACTTGTCCATCAGCTTTCTGCCTTGGCAGGAATCCTATTCCAGCTGAAAACTCGCCATTAGAAAGAATGTATTAGCTGCTAAGAGAGCCATTAATAAGTAAGGATATAATCATGTGTAGTTCAAGTAAATGCATTTGCATAACACTTTAGACTACCTCTTGAATAATAAGGCATTCACTGATAAAATCAGAGATTTTTTTTCTCCCTGGCATTTGTCATTTACTCACTTTTCATTTTAAAAAGGCACTTACTTTGGCTGGCCTTCAGAGAATTTCTGACTGTTTAGCCTGCTGATGTCTTTTAATGCCAGAGTGCAGCACTGCCGGTGACCTTCGTTTATATTTCAACCATGAGCTAAATCTAGAAATAGACATCAGAGCACACTGCTATGTTAGCAAACTACATCACAGAGACATCATTTTTAAGGATAACTGAAGAGTTTTGTTCTTTACACCACGGGAAAATAAGGAAAACCAACATGACTGCGGCAGACAGTGAGGAAGACCGGCTACCCATAAGAAGAGGAAGAACTGGATCCCCCAGGGCTCCCTGGTCCAGTCGGGGGGCTGCTGGGGGAACCTTAAAGCCTATGGCAGAAATGGTTGGTGGCGTCGCGGCCACACATGCAGCTTTTAGCAGTGGGAGCAAATACGTCAAAGAGACTGTTAGAGTCTGTGATGTCACCCCCCTCATCCCTTTTTCTTAATGCCAGTCTGGCTTTTACCCTTTCCTTGTGCCCATTTCTCAGAGACTACTTTGGACAAGTGTACCAGGGATCACCAATGCTGCTCCCAAGGATCAGCTCCTTGTTTGTGTCCTTAGCCTATATCAGCATTTTACACTGATGACTACTGTCATTTTCCTCCGGCATTTGTCCTTTGTTTTCTACCATATCACACTCCTCCAGTTTTCCTCTTGCCTCACTGACCGTCCCTTCCCCATCCCCATTCCTGGCCATTGCTCCCCAGTGAGAAGATCAAAAGAAAAAGTATTTAAAATTTATTTTAGGAACTGAAATATACACACTTTGAGGGATATAGATAAACTAGCTAAATATATGCTTGCTTGTTAATTTGATTGCCCATATTAATAATCACACAATTAATAGAATAATATATGAATGGAGAGATATTAATTTTTCCATTCTCGCATTTCATGAAATAATTCTATGCAAAATCTTCACTTGTGGCCTTCGATGTCGGTCGCTGTTTTCAGTAGAGCCACTTTCAAGTCCTTGAATATAGTTTCCCTGAGTACATCCATTTAAGATTTAGCCCTTTTGGAATTTTGAATGATACTATCACTGAAAGTGTTATTATCCCATTAGGGACATTGGTACAACATTATTTGCACAACATTGGGACAGCAATTTTTTCATTTGTCTTGTAGATGCCTATTCATGATCTCCACAATGTAATCACTATCTTTCTTTTAGTAATTGCGGCAGGGTTGCTTATAAGGATATCTAACACTTGTAATTGTGAAATCCTACCTTCCGTAATAATTAAATCGGTATTTTATTTCTAAGGCCTGCATTTTATGCAAGGTGGCTTCCAGTAGCACGTAAAACTGGAATTAATTGAAGTCCTTTGTGCCTGGACATAAGATCAATTTTCCTAAATATTACTTTGATTTTCAAATGGAGTTATCTGCTTATCTGAGTTTTTGGTGTCCTTGAGATTAGTTTGTTGTCATTTTGCACAGAAATTGTGTTGATTTCTGGCTTAAAAATGCAATATTTAATATGTTGACTTACCATATTGTCATGCACTTTTGTTCCTTAAAGTTCAGCTTTTAAATCTCTTCATTCTATTTATAATATAGCAAATGTTAATCTCTTTTAAGGAGTTTTTGAAAAATGTTTGTTTCTGTTTATAAGCTTAGTTAATAAAACATCTTCAAATATTTTAAGTAGCATTTATAAATTTAATCTATTAATTTCATTTTGTATGACTTTAATTACCTGGCTTTAAAAGATAAACATTCTCAAGTACTAAAAAACTGTATAAATCTAACAAAACAAACTTATACATATGATGAAACTCAAGTTTCAGATGGTCCAATACTATCATGTAGTAAAATGCAAACTCCAAACCCCAAAATATAAATTACTCAGCTATGGATTTTAAATTGTCAACTCAAATAGGTCAAATTTTTGTGATCATTACAACCACGTTATATCACCACATATGCAGAGTCTTTTTTTTTTTTTTAAGAATTATTTATCTTACAGAGAGAAAGGGAGAGAGAGAAAGAGAGCGAGCAGGGAGAGGAGCAGAGGGAGAGGGACAGAGAGAATCTCAAGCAGGCTCTCTGCTGAGCGCAGAGCCCAGTGCGGGGCTCCGTCCCATGACTCTGAGATCACGACCTGAGCTGAAATCAGGAGTTGGTGGCTTAACTAACTGAGCCCCCCAGGCGCCCCACAGATTCCTTCTTAAAAACAAAAACAACAATACTCTGGACTTGATTCTCCAATCTTCTTAAACTTAATTTTATATCTTACTGGTATTGAAAAATAAGTGTTTATTTAGGAAGACAGTTACTGAGATTATTTAATATAAACCCAGTTAATATATCTGGGTTTTATGAACTGACTAAAGCCAATTCGTTATTTTTGGTAAATGTTTATTGTCACTTATTGTCACCAGGATATAATGCAAACAAGTGTCAGGAGAGATTCTACCTGCCACACCAATGTCTTTTAGTGAGCAATCACGTCACAGTAATGTTACCCGTTCTGTAAGTCTCTTGAAGTCATATAGCCCTGTTCTTTTTGGTGCTTAACAGCTTTTTATAGCAAGGCTTACCTAAGGCAAATTTGGCAGTATTCTCGTATCAGGAATTGGCCAATCATCTTAGATTCTAGCAACCGGGAATCTTCAGAACCAGCAGCTGGACAGATTATTTTGGGATCCAGTCTAGGGTGCTATACCTAAATGTATAGGTTACCAGAGTCTGGATTTTCACTCAAACAAATGTTGGGAAATGTCTTTATAAGATTCCAATCAGTCTAAACAATATTCTTTTTTTTTTTTTTAAAGATTTTATTTATTTATTCGACAGGATAGAGACAGCCAGCGAGAGAGGGAGCACAAGCAGGGGGAGTGGGAGAGGAAGAAGCAGGCTCATAGCGGAGGAGCCTGATGTGGGGCTCGATCCCATAACGCCGGGATCACGCCCTGAGCCGAAGGCAGACGCTTAACCGCTGTGCCACCCAGGCGCCCCCTAAACAATATTCTAAACAGCCCTGTACTTATCCTGCATATCACTAATTTTTACCGATGAGAGGCCTGTTTCTTACATGCATTATGTCAATTTTCAAAGCCCTGGCTATTGCTAAGAGCTAAACATAGTTGAAGTACATTTATTAGTCATCCCAAGAATGTGAACTTTCCAATTAAATGATGGCTAACCACATTTGAAATGTAAATTCCTGATTTGAGCAACTGGCCTCTCCTAGATGTAGACTGAAACTAACATAAATTTTTATCACACTGGTTATATTCAACAATATAAAATAAATTATAGGGACACCTGGGTGGCTCAGTTGGTTAAGCATCTGCCTTTGGCTCAGGTCACAATCCCAGGGTCCTGGAATTGAGCCCTACATCAGGCTCCCTGTTCAGCGGGGAGCCTGCTTTACCCTCTCCTTCTGCCACTACCCTCTGCTTGTGCTCTCTCCCTCTCTCTCAAATAAATAAATAAAATCTTAAAAAAATAAATTATAAATACAGAGGTGAAAGATGCATACTCATTAAGGAAGTCAATTACCATCCTAGTTAATTGAGTTTATGTACATTCTAGCCATGCAACTGTCAGTCACTACAATGGGATATACTGAACTTCATTTTTGGTTGCTATCTCAGTGACTCTAAAAATCAAAGTAGATACATAACTTTGTTCTATGGATTCATATTATACATACTGCATAACTCTTTTTTGTACTCAAGGAAGTTAGCATGTCCTATTTGGCTTGATCACTTGACTGGATTTTCCATTTGGGGGCTCTTTGGGATCATAAGAAATGCAAATACTGTTTTACTTTATTACTCTTTAACTTTCAATTTGATAGAATCCTTTGTTCCTACATGTAATCTCAGGATTCTCGAACTCTTATGGATATTTCCATTAATTCTACATATTTCTCATGGTTTTGTCTGACTTTTGATTACAACTTATAAGGTCGGATATGATTGCTATTATGTGCCATCCTATGAGACATTCAATATAGGAATGCCTTCTTTTCTGAGTGATCATTTTTATAAAGAAAATAAACCAGGTTATATTTACGTACATATGGTATATAGCAAAAATCCCCAAACTTATATGGCCAACCCTAACACCTTCCTGAATTCTAGAGTTGTATTTCCAACCATCCAACCATTGAATTTTGCACCCACCTCTTCAACCACTCCTCCCTGTGTCTTTCCCCTGTCAGCACAAAACCACCACATTCAAGCATTTCCTTAGGCCAAATACTTATGAGTTGTTCTTCATTCCTGTCTTTCTCTTTTTCATTCCTCCCACCCTGCCCGTCACCAAGTTCTGTTGCTTCAGCCTGTAGAACAGATCCTAAGTCACCCTTGTACAAGTCACCATCTTTCTCAGCAGTACTATTTCAACATCCCATAACTGGCCTTGCTGCTCCCCTCTTGCCCCTTTATCATCCTTTCTTCATGCAGTGTTTGTTACAATTGAGATTAGATCTTTCTCCTCTGCCCAAAACCCTCAAAAATTTTCTTACCACACATGAAATGAAATCCAGACTCCTTACCTTGTGTTATAAGATGAGACCTTTGCAGTTTCTCTGACCTCATTTCCTAGCCCTTTCCTCACTCACTAGACACCAGCCAAAGAGCTTTTATTTTCCTCAAACTCACTGAGCTGATTTCTGCCACAGGGCCTTTGCCCTAGCCCTTCCCTCTGAACAGAACACCATTTCTCTTATTTAGGAAGATTGATTCTGTTTGGATAATTAGAATTTCAATGTAAATTTATCTCCTTAGATAAATTCTCCTGCCCATCTAATCCAAAGTAGCCCCTAGTCACTCTCTTTCATTTCACTCTATTTTAATTCTGTCCATTACACTTAGCAATAGTTATCTTTTTCATGTTCACCATTTTTTATCTCTAATAATACATGCAGATGATGTTTATTTCGTTCACTACCATAATGCCAGGGCATGTGGGTTGTGATAGGCATCCAGTGTAAAATTTTTTGTTTGTTTAAAGATTTTATTAATTTATTGTTGTGTGAGAGACAGAGAGAGAGAGAGAGAGAGAGAGAGCTTGCAAGAGCAGAGGGGGAGGGGCAGAGGGAGAAGCAGACTCCCCGCTGAGCAGGGAGCCCCATGCGGAACTTGATCCCTGAACCCTGGGATCAGGACCTGAGCTGAAGGCAGACGCTTAAGGGACTGAGCCACCCAGGTGCCCTTCAGTGCATATCTTTAAAAGAATAAACATTCAGAATATAATCCAGGTCTCAAGATGTCTATTGACAACCTCCGTTGCATATCCCGAAGGTACCTTGTCATGTAATCCATAATTGCTTTCTCCTGTGGCCCCTGTGATAAAGACCATAAATCACCTGTCAATGCAATATTTTTGGATGCCCTCATAGATTAGGGGGCCCAGAAAAGATTATTCAGAGGCTACATTTTCTTAATATATATTTTATTTTATCTTATTTTTTAAAGATTTTATTTATTTATTTTACAGAGAGAGAGACAGAGAATGCAAGCAAGGAGAGTAGCAGAGGAAGAGGGAGAAGTAGGCTTTCCGCTGAGCAGGAAACCCGAAGCGGGGCTGGATCCCAGGACCCTGGATCATGACTTGAGCCAAAGGCAGCTGCTTAACCAACTGAGCCACCCAGGTGTCCCAGAGGTTACATTTTCTTAATATTTTCTTTTTGATCTAGTCTACACATTCAGTTATTATTATATTTATTAATATGGCAATTTTAACCACTTACATTTATTTTAACCATTTATTTACATTTTTTAAATATTCCGAACTACATTTAAATATCTATATTAAATTTCTTTTAAATGTACTTCATCTGACTCACTAACAAGCAAAACCTTCCCAAGTACTTAATAAATTCTTGTAAGTCTAGAAAATAACGCTTATACATAAGCTGAATTAAGATTCCACATTCTTGGAAACATTCCATTATTGTTACGAAACTAGTAAAATTGTAATGTAAAACCCCAAATCTAAGTCAACTATCATTTACACATTTTTGTTAGAATTACAAAATTAATCAAAGAAGAAAAATTCCCTTAAACCTAAAATATCTAATATGCACAGGTTTTTCTCCTTCACCCAAAAAATGGTAACATTACAAGTAGATTTTATTTACTTCATAATTTTGATACTTAAGTCAACTCTTCCCAGGGTTGAGAATATAATTATGTAATGTCATACAGTTTTGAGGTTACCACCCCAAGCGATTTTCAGGGTTCGCTTCTCAGCTGGCTGAGGTTGCATACCAATAAGCAGTCTGGGCTGGAAGTGAGGCCTTACACTGCAAATGTGCAAGGTGAACTTTTGTTTTTTTATGCCACCACCTGTCAGTCCAAGACTTCGAATGGTGATGTTAATGCCCTCCAGATGGGTCAGACTTGATGTCTTTTCCTTGGACTCCACTGACACATTACATAATTCTCACATGAGATGAATTTGCTACCCCCTCCCAATATTTGCAGCTCATTTTCTTCTCTGAATAAATTGGATTGTTTCTTTCTTTGCCTTCTAAAATATTTAATTGTCATCTGATTGGATCCTGCATCTATTTTAAATATTTTTCTTGCTCTCCTTCTACAATTTCAAGGTCATAATAATATCACCCCAAGGCAGAAACATGAAAATAAGCCTGCATTTTCATCCAACTTCCCCATATCACCTCTCTTGATTTTCTCATTGATCTCAAATTTATTCCCTCCTCACTCCCACTGCCGTTGCCTTAGTTCAGGTTGTGATTTTTTTTCCCCCTCACTTGGACTCTTGTTCTTCTCCAAAACTATTCAGCCCCACTTAGCATTCCACACATCTGTCAAAGCGATTTTCCTTAAATGCAAATCTGCTCATATCATTATGCTTGAAGTCTTTTCATGGTTGTAGGTAACCTTCAAGAGGAAGTTTAAACTTCTTGGCATGGCATTTTCATCCACCCATTTATTTTCCATCCGTTCTCTATCCACCAAAGAGATAGTTCCTACTTGCTGCTGGGTGTTCCATTTTCTCTGTCCTATTTCTATCTGTAAAACCTTGCTTATCCTTAATTTTTTTTTTATTCCCTTACTTTCCCAACCACCCTATCTTTAGATAGATTGACCTATGTCCTGTTCCTCAAATATGCTATGATCTCTCATATCTTGGTTTTCCTCTAGAAGTTCCTTCTGTCCAGAATTCCTCTCCTTTCTCAGCCACTGGACTTCATTGGACTCATTTCTCAAAGTCTAACTCAAGCAACACTTTCTCTAAGATGTCTTACATGATTTGCTTCCTTATTTGGGATCAGCTATAACTTTCTAAGCTACCATGTACCCTTATGCATTTACACACATATTAGCATTAATTAGTGTTGTAATTCATGATTTTGTTGTCCATCTCTTCAAATTCACTGTTTTTATCTCTACATCTCTAGTGTATAGAACAAATTAGGCATCCTAAAAACTTTAAAAATAGGTGAATAAATAAATAAATAAGTGAGTGAGTGAATAAAAGAAACCCATCTTTCAAGTTGATTATGTTTGGTCACCAAGCCACCCCTAGGGATAATCTTTAACTGTCACTTGACAGTTCAAAAAGTTCATCTTCAGTTAGGGTGTCAAGTTGGGTCTCAATCGCTCATTTGAACAAACAAGATATAGTCTGCAAAATCTTGAGGGAAAACTTGTATTTCTTTTCTGATTTTTTAAAAGATTTTATTTTTTGTAAACTGTACACCCAATGTGGGGCTCAAACCCACAACTCCGAGATCAAGAGTTGCGTGCCTACTGACTGAAGCAGACAGGCACCCGAAAACTTGTATTCCTTGAAAGCATTAGCACAAGAACCAAAGGTAGGAGACTACTTTCTTCTTTATCATTCATATACATTCTAAAGGCCTTAAAAAATGCAACATAGATTCAGAAAACCACACAAATCAAATATGTGGACAGATGGATTATTATAAACCAAACAACCACGTCAAGACATTTTTCTAGTTACCACAGAAAACCCTTCCATGTATTCCATCCTAATCACAATTTGCTCCCACCCCCAAAAGTAGGTAATCATTTAGGTAATCACTTATGTTTTAAAAAGTAATTTTATTATCCCAACATGCATACCTAGATACTGTATTTTAGCTTTGCCCATTTTTTTAAACTTTGATGTATCTTTTAAATGTCTTTTCATCTCTAGGCTCCTCTTCCACCCCTTTTATTTGCTGGCAACTTATCTGTTGAAGAAGTAAGGCCGTGTGACATGTAGAGTTTCATACCATCTGGGTTTTTCTGATTTCATATTCTTGGTGAGGCTGTGTGTATTTTTGTGTCTTTGATGTTTCCTGAAATTGGCGGCTGGATCCAAAGGCTTGATCAGACTCACATTTGATCTCTTTGGCAAGATTGTAGGTGGCTTTATGTTCTCTCACCAAGAAACACATATTTTTGGTGGCCTTTCTTTTGGACATGTCAGCAACGATTGATACACATTAATTCATTAGATGTTGCAATTCTTTTTTTTTCTTTTTTAAATTTACTGGAATAGTTTCGTAAAGAGACATTTCCCTCCTTTACAGTGGCACAGCTCATGTAAGAAATATATAATAAATGCTTGATTCTTTCCCTTCATTTTCTAGTTTTCAAAACAAATAGTTGATTTCCTGTTATCCTTTGAAACTGACCAATTAATTAAAATAAAAACATATCATTGTGAACTTTTGGATTTAAACATGTTACGGTTTTCATCTATGCATTACTTACTCTTGTTGAAGCTCAAAGTAACCAATCTTTGGCCAGCAGGGACCACTTCAGTTTGGCTCCCAAGTCGTTTGGATACGACCCTTGTTTTCTTTGATAGCCTTCTAGTATGTGGAATGAAAGACTGTTCCTGGCTTCTCTAGCACATTTCCTGCCTTGCGTCTAAAATACCTCCCTCCGGTGAGAAATGATATTTCGAAACCACTATTTAGGTGCTAGAGATGCTTATTGCTACTGGAATGGTCACTGTTTCTGACCAAAAAGACTCTATTTTTTAAAGAGCCAAGTTCTAAGAGTACTCAGTTTGTTATCCCAAGTGGATAGGGTTAGAAGGATTGGGATACACTGCTTTCCTCTACCCTAAATTACTTTAGCTAGCTGAGAATTGGTTGAAAATTTGTACCTCATTTTTGTCTACTTTTAAAATATGAATGCATTTAGTAACACCATGTCCCAGACAGCTATCTTCACGGTCATTACCAACCTGTGCTGGTCAGAGGCTATCAGGTTGAGAGTGAATTTAATGAATAACATAGCCCAGGGTTATCTCAGAGGCTGTCTTAAAACTTGCAGAGCTTTGCTCCTGAGTAAATTTTTTCTGGAAGCCTCAGGGCAATGCTTCCTCAACAAGAACTCTAATATAAATTTGAATTAAGCAAACATATACAGTGCAAGGGGAACAAGTGTTTAGCTTATCACTTCATGAATACAAACAAACATGACAGAATGAACAATCCTTGCCACAATCGTTTCACCATTTGTATGGTTTTTACTAAATAAATCTGTTTTAAAGAAATCAAATTTCTCATTTGGAAGAAACTTAACTTCTCATTTCTTATACAACTGTTATGTCCTTGAGGCAGATATAAATATCCAAATGAATCTTTTTTTTTTAGTAATAGCCCGTACATTGGCTTGAGTCATATTGAGTCTCAATTAGAGGTTGAGATTAGTTGTTGAACAAATACTAACGGCTATGATTTATTAAGGCCCTACTAAGTGCTGACTATTTTATACATGTTTTGTTTTGTGTTGGTTTGTTTCTGTTATTCTCACAATAACCCTGAAATATATGTAGTCATTTTTCCTTTTTATGGACTAGAAAATGGAGGGGCGCGTGGGTGGCTCAGTTAGTTAAGCATCTGACTCGATCTCAACTCAGGTCTTGATCTCAGGGTTGTGAGTTCAAGCCCTGCACTGGGCTCCACGATGGGTGTGGGGCCTACTTTAAAAAAAAAAAAAAAAGGAGGATGATGGATTTGAAGAAACATAGCTAGCAATTTTGGATCTGAGGATTCATTTTAGGGCTCTTTGCTTTCAGAGTCCCATTTTTATCTACTTTACCACACAGCTAGCCAGCCTTTGACCCCACAAACAGAAGAAATTACATCTCCTTTCATGAGTAAAACACGAATGGTCTTTGTAGACAATTTGTTTTTGATGTCTCTTCTACCTCCTTGGTACCACTGATAGGAATAAAAAAAATAGTTGTAACTTTTCAACAAATTATAAGAGGAATAGATCTTAATATTCTAAGTGGATAATAACTTCAAGTTAAAAACATTTCACAGGGGTACCTGAGTGGCTCAGTCAGTTAAGCATCTGCCTTCAGCTCAGGTCATGATCCCAGGGTCCTGGAATCGAGTCCTGCATCAGGCTTCCTGCTCAGTGGGGAGCCTGCTTCTCCCTCTCCCTCTGCCTGCCGCTCCCTCTGCTTGTGCTCTCTTCCTCTCTCTCTCTCTCTGTCAAATAAGTAAATAAAATCTTAAAAAACAAAAAACGGTTCACAAACATTATTGAGTAGAGAGGTGTGCATCTGCTAAATACTGGGCACTGTGGGAGATACCAGGAAAAAGGCATGATGTCTGCTCTTTAAAGATACCATAACCTAATGAAGAAATAGATATCTCATGAATAACACAAGGTGTTTCCTTGCTGTCAGAAACTTCAGGCAAAAATTGCTGTGTGAAGGCTGTCTGCCCAGATTAAAAGGATGTCTACACTGGCGTTGATGGGGGTGGGGGGTGGCTCGTGAGGGATTTTGACGGGATAGACATGGGTGATTTGAGGCTGGGATAGGAGTGTGAGTGAAGGAGCAGGGTCTTTCACTAGGAGGAATGAGCCATTCAGAGAGTTGAGAGAGGTCCTGGTTTCAGAGTCACACCAGGGAGGAAAACGGTCACAATTACAGGTGGCCGAGCCTACACTGCACCCCTTATTGTCGCCACTCCTCAACTTTTGGATTCTTGCTCCATCTCACTCTCAGCAGATAAGCTTGATCGACTTTAAAGAGGAAAGGCGGTCTTAGATTTTGGTACGAAATGAACAAACCCACCTGTATATGTACTCCTCGGCTCCTCCTTTTTCTGAGGGAAATAGAAAAATTGTCTCTTCTAAGATGAATTCCTCTGCCTGCTTTAAATCTAATTTCCTCCCCCCCACCCCCAATCCTTGCACCTTGTTTCTCTCTCTTCCTTTCAACCTCCCTCTCTCAGCTGGATTCTTCTCAGGCCAATTCTTCCCTATTTACACATTCCCAATAAAAATGAAAGCTTCCCTGGATTCTTGATCCCTGACCAGCTCCACCCTATCCCTCCTGCTCTGCCCTTCATAACAAAATTACTGGAAATAGTTGTCTATACATCTGCCTTGACGTCCTCATACTCAGTCCTCTCATATCTGGCTTCCTCAAGCATCTCTTCACTGAAACAACTCTCCCTAAGGTCACCAATGACTTCATTGTTGCTAAGCCCTGTTGAGGATTTTCATTGCCATCTGTACTCGTCAAGGTAGTGAATGCAAACTTGTCCGTGGACAGACCCCTACATATCAGCGGCATAACATAGTCAAATGTTCCTTTCTCGACCACGCACAGTCTGATGCTGGTCAGATGGCCCCTTCCATCCTGTAGCTATGCCATATGGAATATAGAAGTGCTCTAATTATTTACTGCTGCTTAACAAACAACTCCAAATGTACTGGCTTAAAACAATGTCAATATTCATTTGTTCATGGCTCTGCAATCTGGACAGGGATTTACAGATCTAGTTTTTCTCTGTTCCGCTCAGCATCTACTGGAGTAGCTCCAAGGCCAAGGACTAGGGTCATCCAGAGATACACACTCTCACGTGTCTGGAGGTTGGTACTGGCTGTAGCTGGGACCTCGGTGGCGCTGTTGCTGGAACGTGGTCTTCCCACGTGGTTGCTGGGCTTCCTCACTGCATGATGTCTTGGCAGGCGTGACAGGAAAGTGCAAGGCGTAGCTGAATGCTCTTTCCTGACCCGCTGCTAGAGGTCGTGCTGCATCACTGAGGCTGGCTCCACACCGCTGACTTGACTCCTTAGCAGCACTGATGCATTAACTCTGTTTCCTTATGAAACTTTCTCTTTCCTTCTTCTTTTTGTCCTATATTCTCTTAGCTCTAATTTTATATTTTCGTTCTTAGGGCAAAACCCCAAATCCAGGATATGGTCTGGCCCCGTATACTTTTCCACTCTTCTCTTGAACCCTGTTCTCTCTCTCTCTTTTAAAAGATTTATTTATTTATTTTAGAGAAGGAGAGAGAGAGAGAGGAGGGGAGAAAGAATCCCAAGCAGACTGAGCTGAGCATGGAGCCCCAAATGGGTCTTGACCCCAGGACACTGACATCATGACCTGAGCTGAAATCAAGAGTTGGATTCTCAACTGACTGGGCCATGCAGGTGCTCTTTTGATTTTTCTGTTGCAGCCACATGAACTGTATTTAGTCTTTTATCTAGGCCACATCCCCTAAGACACTGGGGCCTCTTCCCTAGCTGTTTTCTCTTCCTGAAATGCCTTCCTTAGCTCTTGTGTGTCTTCTATAGGTAGCTTCCCTTGCCCTTCAAAATTAGTTCAAATCCATCTATTATAGAACTTCTAATACAAGCATATATAGCCACCTTCAAAGCATTCCTATCAGTTCCCTTATTTACGTTGGTCTTCATCTCTACAATATACGCTCATTGAAAGGGACCTACACGCTTTGCTTACCAGATTATCCCTACTGTCTACTTAGCACAGTGCCTGGCACATAATAAATATTTGTGAATAAGTGAATATGCCACTCAGCCTAAGAATCTTGGGTAGCAAGAAATACAGTCCAAGCTTTATTAATATTTCTTAAGTTTGGAAATGTGTGTGTGTGCATGCGTGCCCATGTATTATGTGTGTATCCAGGATCCTGACATTTACCACGCAGGGTCAGATATGCTTACCATCCTGCAGTGAATGGAACAGTATAATACAATTAAGAATTACCCAACATCATACACAAATAGTGCCCCTCCCCTGCTTTGAGAAATCATAAATCAGTGGTTTGACTAACCTTCTTAGCTGACCTTTTGTATTAGAATAAGCAAATATTAAAACCTGGCAGTGATAAAGGGAAGTTCTGTGGCTGAGTCTCTTCACCCCATTTTCTCTATTCTGTAGAATGCCAACTTCCTGGGTCTCCACTTAAGAGTATGACTATAATAGGAAGTTGTGGCTCCTTGGCCTTGCAGACTGTGGAGACCTGTGTACCTCCAGCAAGTAAGCCCACCAGGCCTCTGAAATTCAATTGAGTTGCCTTTATATGCTGGCAAGGGGACAAGTTCACTGGCTCGGTGGGTCAGTGCTATACCTGTCGAGTGTAGCAAAAAGTGAGCAACTGACAGACATCAGATTAGCTCTCTTAAATTGTGTTATTGTGACTGAAATGGCAGAACAGAGAGGATGAAAACTTGTCATGATCAAAGTGCTTGTGGAAGAATTTGAATGCATATGGCTAAGTGCGAGAAGCTAATCTGAATAGGCTGCATACTGTTTGACTCCAACTATATGACATTCTAAAAAAGGCAAAACTATGGAGACAGTAAAAAGATGAGTGGGTTGCCAGGGGTGCAGAGAGGGATGAATAGACAGAGCACAGAGGATTTTTAGGACAGTGAAAATATTTTGTATGATCTGTGTGATATTGTAACAATGGATATATGTCATTATACATTTATCCAAACCCACTGAGAGTGTCTGACATCAAGGGTAAACCCTTGGGTAACCCATGGACTTTGGATGATCATAATGGGTCAGTGAAGATTCATCCTTGGTAACACATATACCATCATGGTGAGTGATGTTGACAACAAGATAGATTATGCATGTGGGGGGGGGGCAGGGTGTATATGGGAAACCTCTGCCTTCCTTTCAATTTTGATGTAAATCTAAAACTGCTCTAAAAAAATGAGTCTTTTTAAAAAATTCTAATGACATCATCAGTTATAATGGGATGATATTAAGTACTGGCTGAGCATTTTTTCTATCCCTAGGAGTTAAGTCTGAGGATTACATTGGAGATATGACTGTATTCATTATCTCTTGCTGCAGAACAAATTACCCAAAAACGAGTGGCTTAAGACTATAAATATTTACTATCTCTCAGTTTCTGTAGGTCGGGAATTCCAGGGTGGCTCACTTGGATGCTTTTAACTGAGTGTTTCTTGTGAATTTGCAGTCAGATATCATCTGATAGCTTGACTGGGGTGAAGGATCCATATTATGTGGCCAGAAAGTTGGTGCTGACTGTTGGTGAGAAGCCTCACTTCCCTCCCACATGGGCCTCCCATAGGACTCCTTGAGTGTCTTCTGGATTTCCCCTAAGAGGGCATTCCAAGAGACCAAAGGAGAAGTGAACCTTTTTTTTTTTTTTTGTATTCAGTGGTCACACAGCTTCCTTGATTCAATGTAGGAGAAGCCCTCATACAAAGGCGTAAATAACAAGAGATGAGGATCATCGAGGATATCTCCGAGGTTGGCTACTATAGTGACTTATCCAATTTTCCAAGGCTGAGTTGGAGAGCTCTGATTATTGGCATAGGAATCCTAATTGCCTGAGGTTCTGCACTAGAGTCCATGATGGTCTGATGACTTTGGACATCAGAGGGAAAATGGGAGTGGGATAGACACAATTATGTCCCTGCCAACTCCTAGAACTTGTGGATATATTAATTCACAAGGCAAAAGTGATTTTGCAGATATAATTAACTTAAGGATCTTGAGACGGGGAGAGTGTCCTGGATTACCCAGTTGGGCTCAATGTAATCACAAAGGTCATGCACAACAGAGGCAGGAGAGACAGAGGGGATTTGGCAACAGAAGCTTGGGTTTGAGTGATTCATTGTCATGATGAAAAGAAAATAGCCTCTGAGAGCCTGGAAAAACCCGGATTCATCCCTAGAGCCATCAGAAAGAGCACAGCCTGGCTGACACTTTGATTTTAGCTCCATAAGACTGCTTTAGACTTTTGACCTCTAGAACTGTAAGGTAGCACATTTGTTTTGCTGTACGCTTCTGTTTGTGGTAATAGGAACAATAGGAAATAATGCAGTGAGTGAGAAGGAGGAGACTTTTTTTTGGGGGGAGAAAGTGGGGTATGCTTTTCAGCTTGTTCCTCCTCTGAAAGCTACAAGGCTGTCTTGGTAAACTCTGTGTGAAGAGAAGTAAACATTTCCCCCCATTGATTGCATGTTTGCTGAGCTTCCACACTTGTGGTCTTGTTCTGCTACTCCCAGAGCCTGGGAAAAAAATATGGGGGAAGGAACCATGGCAGCACAGGGACCCTGAATGGGGAAAGAGTGCCCCCCTGAGTTCCTTGTTCCCAGGGTAAGGAAGAGCAGCGCTGTTGGAGCACAAAGACCCTGAGGCAGGGAGGCAGGGGATGCATGGGACTAGACACTCCCTGCTGCTGACATTGTCAAAGCAGTGCGGCAGCCAAAGGTTGTAACCAGGTCTCACAAGGGACTTCCGGTTCCCAGGAGAGCTACTTGAGATTGAGCGTGGCCCCCAACAATAGATTGCAACTTCAAAATGGAGAGGATGACGTCTTTGTAACCAAACTGCGACTGCCTTAATTATTAAAAATGACAAAAAATTCAAGACCCACACTGAGCTGCTCAGGAGGTAGCCCACTGAGAGTGGGTTTGCACTGAGCGGACTTGGTGTAAGTTCCTGGCACATTGGAATATATTTGGCATCCACCTCAGTAGGTCCAGATGCTTCAACCATGCTCGTTATAGAACCATTCTTACACTGAATAACATTATGGCAGGGCAAGTAATGATAACCATCCAATTAAAGATACACTGTTGGTGTCAGAGGCTAAATTTTCCGCATTAATAAACATTCGTAAGTCTCAGTTGTGCTGCGCCTCTCTTGACCAGAGCCGTGAGGCCTAGGTAAATTACAGGGCTGTGCGTGCAGCCTCCTGGATCACGGGAATGATTGCAAAGCATGGAGCACCATAGTGAGCTTCTAATGACTGTTATCATCCTGGTTAAATCAGGAAGGAAGTGGAGGAAAATGAGCATCCAAATGTTGCTCGTGGAAAAAATAATTGTGTGTTGTGGCAGAAGATGTACAAAAGACAAATGACAAGTTCAAGAGTAGGAGGAAGTGAGGTTTGATTTGAATGTCTCTTTGGGATACTTGTTTTAAAATATTCAGATGTTTATATAGGTGGAATTGAGAGAACTTTCTCAGAATTTAGCAATCAACCCATTTCCCTGTTATTCTTTTAAAACTGCAAAAAGTGTGAGATTTAAATTTTTTATATGATGTCTTCTGTAAAGCAGAGCCTTTAAAATTACATATAATGTTTGATTTTTAGCAACAAATTGCAAACCAGATTAATCAGAGCTTTCATGTTTTATGCATCCTTTTAAAAAACATGCGTAATTTTCTGATGATATTAGTTAGAATTTGATAAGCCTTCTACATTTCAGCCAGCCTATGCATATTTATTCAAGCATTAAAAATATATAAGAAGAGACAAAGCAACCTTAAACCATATTTTTTAGTGTCTTAACTTGTGCAAAGTCCCAGGGCGGTGGATGGAGTCCTGTCTCCATGAGAGATGTGGGGCAGAGGGGACACGACCTGGGTTTTGTAGTCAGAGGACCTTAGTTCAGGCTTAAATCTTTGATTTTGTCTCTTTTTGGCTGCGTGAACTTGGAAAGTTACAGCCTCTCTTTGAAGATACAGTTTCCCATCTATAGAGTGAGTGCAACCCTTCACGCTTATGTGGGATTCAATGTTACAGATGAGATATCTATTTTGTCTCTTCTCCTTAAGTACTTTAAAAGTTTACATAGATATGATGACAAAAGGATGAAAAAATTAAAACCTAAATGCTTTAAACTTCCAAAATATTTTATATACTATACTATATATGAAAGGATATTCTTGTTCTTGTTTTTTTAAATGTAGGTTCTTGCAAATTAGTACACCATTCTTTTTTTTATTGAGGCATAATTAACGTACAACATTAAATAAGTTTTGGGTGTACATAATGATTCAAAATTTTTCTAACTTTTTTTTTTTTTAATGCATTTGACAGAGAGAGAGAGCACCAGCAGGGGGAGCAGCAGAGGGAGAAGCTGGCTTCACACTGAATAGGGAGCCTGATGCAGGGCTCAATCCCAGGACCCTGAAATCATGACCTGAGCTGGGGGCAGACGCTTAACCAATTGAGCTACCCAGGTGCCTCTATGGTTCGATATTTGTATACATTGTGAAATGACCACCACAGTAAGTCCAGTTAATATCCGTCACCACACATAGTGACAGATTTTTTTTTTTTTTTTGTGATGAGAACTTTTAAGATGTGAACTCTCTAAGCAACTTTCAGATATTATGGTGTACATCCCATCCCCATGACTTCATTATTTTATAACTGGAAATTTGAACCTTTTAACCCCCCTTCACCCATTTTGCCCACCCCTAACCCTACCTCTGGCAACCATCAATATACTCTCTAATACATCATTATTTCTAAATTTGAATAGTACATCACATTTTATTATGATAAATGTGTTAGTATTCCTTGTAAGACTCTAAAAAAGATTGCATAGATGTAGGGCTTAATATATAAGGTATATAAAGCAGGTAAGGGAGAGCATGTAGATGAGTATGATAAAAGACTAGTTATAATTACGTTATCATTAAAAATACAATTCAACAAAACTTCTTTTGAAAATCTGTTGTGTATCAGGTATTGTCCTAAGTATGCCAGATTAAATGGTGAATAAAATATACACAATATTTATTCTGATGGACGTTGTATTTTACAAACAGGAACTTGTGAGGTTATCAGGAAAACTAAAGCTAGAAATTGGAAAATCCTAAAATAAATAAAATATAACCAGTAAAATGAAATTTTATTCTGAAGGAAGAACTTTTCGGAGGAAGACTGTAAAGGAAGGCAGAGTTAAGGTGGAACTAATTACATGCTACATTACTGCATACCTGTTAGCATTGTCTTAGGCTACTCTGGTTGTTCATTTTGGAAAATGATACCTATTAAACACCTGGCAGTACTAAGCAAGGGTTGGAAAGTAATATTCACCGGTCTTCTCTAGAGAATCTTATAGTCTGGTATAAGGATAAGATAATTACTGGAGACAATATATGATATAGGTTATATTCCATAAAAGAGGGATAAACAAACTAACAATAAAACAACAGCAGAACAACAAACCAGATAGGAATTTAAAGGAAAGGGGGGATTCAATTTGCTTTAACTAGAAATGACTTGCTGCAGAGGGGAGGCAAATGTGAGAGACGTTGAGGGCTGGGTAGGGTTTGTTCACGTAGAGATGCTGGTGAGGGTGTTCCAACAGAAGAGGAGCCTTCTATGTAGGAATCTGGGGCCAGTTAGAGAATAGAAAGAGCTTCACTGAGTTTTTCACTGAATTGGGGAGCATATATATATAAAATGTTCTTTTTAAAAAAAGATTATTTATTTATTTTAGAGAGAGAGAGAGAAAGTGAGAGAGAGAAAACTTGAGTGGGGGGAGGGGCAAATGGAGAGGGAGAGAAGCAGACTCCCCACTAAGCCCAGAGCCCTATGTTCTCTCAGGGCTCGATCCCAGGACCCTGAGATCATGACCTGAGCAGAAATCAAGAGTTGGCCGCTTATCTGACTGAGCCACCCAGGCACCCCATATGTATAAAATATTCTTTTTGGGGTTTTTTTAGATTTTTTAAAAAAAATTTATTTGTTTGACAAAGAGAGAGACAGCCAGCAAAAGAGGGAACACAAGCAGTGGGAGTGGGAGAGGGAGAAGCAGGCTCCCAGTGGAGGAGCCTGATGCGGGACTCGATCCCAGGACTCCGGGATCATGCCTTGAGCTGAAGGCAGACGCTTAATGACTGAGCCACCCAGGAGCCCACTATGTATAAAATATTCTGATCAGCTTGACTGTCCACTTTAATCGCCAGAATATTTGGGACCTCACATTTTAAAAGGAATATGGATGAAATAGAAACTATTCCAAGGATGATGAGGGAGCCTGAAATGCCATTTGAGGAAGGGTTGGCAGAGTCATAAACTTATCCAGAAAGAAGAAGCCTGGAGGACACAATGGAAACGGAATTTAAGTAGGCAGAGGGGTGTCTCATGGAACTGGGCAGAACTAGAGTCTAAAGGTGGATGGAATTTACAGCTGTCAAATCTTAACTGTCTTTGGAGATGTTTAGACAAATAGGGATGATGTTTGGCTGGGGCAGTTGTTCCTCACTGGATTGGCAGGTGAATTAAATAAAGCCCAAGGCTCTTCCAAAATCAGTATTCTATAATCCTATTTGCAATTGTGATCCTATTACTTGAAAATGTATTTGGAGTTACTTGCAGAAAGATGAACATAGTAGTGTTATATTTAAGCGTGGGGAAAAACTTTTTGAGTGGGTACTTCTTCTTGTGCTTCCCAGCACACATTCACCCTCTGTGCACCTGCTGCTTCTGAATCTCTATGGACTGGTGATGGTGACCCCACTTTAGCTCTGGAGGCGATGCCCATGATCCAGACTTCGAGAATCAGGCTATCCAATTGCCCTGGCCGCCATGATTGCTTCAGGAGGGGGAGCATGACCCATTCAAGCCAAAACTATAAAACAAGAGTTTCAGTAGGATTTCTGGGAAGGATCATCTCTCTTCCACGCTGGATATAATGCTGAGAAAAGTGTGGAGCTGCCACCATTATCTACCATGTGAAGCTCATGACAGAAGCCACACATGGGAGGTAAGAACCAAGTGATGGAAACTCAGTCCCAGGGACGTCATTTGAATCCTCAAAATCACCATGTTTGAAGACAAACAGAGGTAACTCTGGACTTTTCAGGGTACGTAAATTAAGAGATTTTGTTTTTGTGAACTGGTTTGCAAAGGGTGGTCTATCACTTGCAACTCTGGGGTCCTAACTGATTCAGAGCTAATGGTGCAACAATTTAAAAATGGACACGTAAAGCTTGGCATAGCTACTCCATAGCTTGTAGGTGGTCACTACAAGTTATTCTTATGCAGACTGTATCACAACATGGACAGAGACAGGATATACAAAATGCAGCCAATCCTCATTACTGGTGGATTCCATATTTACACATTTGCTGACTTCCAAAAATTTCTTTGTAATTCCCAAATCAATACCTGCAGCTCTTTTGCAGTCATCCATGGCCACGTGTGGAGTGGAGACCCCGTCAAGTTGCCTGTTGCACATTTCCCAGCCCAGCTCGAGCCCGACGGTGCTCTGCCATCTTGGTTCAGCGCTCCTGCTCTCAACACGTGCTCTTCCTGAGGTTAGTTTAGTGACATGGTTTCTACATTTGGGTGCTTTTTCTTGAAGCTTTTACTATTTCAAAGGGCCCCTGAGTGTGCTGGGGAAGCACGGTCTACTGTTCTTCAGCACAAGAGAGCTGTGATGTGCCTTAGGGAGAAAATACATGTGTTAGATAAACTTGGTTCAGGCATGAGTTCTAGTGCTCTTGGCTGTGAGTCCAATGTTAGCAAGTCGACAATATATATTGAATAAGGTATCTTTAGACAGAAATACACATAAAACATGGTTATCTATGGTTGGTGAAAATGTTATGACCAGAGGCTCACAGGAACTTAGGTTCCTGTATTTCCCCAAGGACTGCAGTTTGGTATTAAAACTTAATAGAATATCATTACAATCAATAACTGAATATAGGTAAAAAGTACACTCAACAGGAAAAGATTGGGAAAAAGGTGAATTGAAATGACAGTGGTTGTTGTTAGAGTGATAGGAATGTAAATTTTTAAATCTTTCTCCTGGTTTTCAAATGTTTAAAAATAAGATAATAACACTATGGTGAAAGACATATTGTACATTAAAAAAGCCCACAGAAATCAAGAAAACCAACAAAACAATGCAAAAAACATCTTGGGCATTCTATTCAGAGCCAGTTTAAAGCAATATATTAAAATTAGTTCATTACTTTAGAGTCTCGCTTGATTTAAACATACAACCGCCCCCCCACATACTAAAATCATTGTTATAACTCAATTTGATTGTCCACTTAAATCACCCAATTTGGCTCTTAATGATTTTTTTCCCTCCCAAATCAAATTTACATCTAAGAAATGTGTCAAAGCTCTAAATGTATAGATTGTAATAATTAGAGCATTAGAAAGGATGCTGGGATTTATTTCATCCAACTTCCCATTCAATATAAATCTCTTTACAGCATCCCCAAAAGAAAAGCATCCAATTTTTAAAATGTTTTCTATAAAAAAATGTACTACCAAATAATCTTTCTGGTCAGTTATAACTATTACGAATATTTCTTGTATTTATCCATATTCCCATCCAGTCTATCCTTCCCAACTGCAGAGACTAAATCAAATCCTTTTTATAGAATAGAGATTTTAAATATCATAAGAGAGCCACCACGTTACTCCTGTGGCTTTTCTCCCCCTCTGGGTTCAATATCCCCAGGAATTTTACTCATTTTTCCTAAGAGTATTTCTCTAAATCCTTTGTTGTCTTGCTCACCTCCCCCCCCCCAACTTTCTTGAGCTCCAGCTTATTGATTTGCCTTTCTTGATTTGAAAGCAGGACTGAAGAAAATGCCGGATTTGCAGGCCCAGTAATACCACTGCCCCCACTGCACGTGGCATCTTCAACATAGGAAATCTGAAGTGGGGCTGAGAGTGTGGCTTCTGGAATGAGTACCCTGCCTCACAGTGTGACCACTGCAAAGGGCTAACACTCATTGTGAGGAATAGCAGCGTTCACTGGTAATTGCTAATTCAGTGTTTGCTACAACTTAATAGAACATCATTACCGTCAATAACTGAATATATGTAAAAAGTACACTCAAAAGGAAAAGATTGGGGAAAAGGTGAATTGAAATAACAGTGGTTGTTATTAGAGTGATAGGAATGTAAATTTTTTAATCTTTTCCCTGCTTTTCAATTAAGAATCAATTTAGAGGCACAGTTCATATTTCTTGTGTTTTAAGCTTTTCATCTCTATTTGCTAGTTCTTTCTCTAACTTTCATCAATAATATATTCAAACAAATTATTCCATTTCAATCCCACTCGACCTTTTTATTTTTAGGTTCTGCTCTGTCCATTTTTATGGAAGTTGTAGATTTCTTTAACAGTGGTGTTTATACAAGCTGTAATTAAAACTTTTTCAAATTATTAGAAGTACTTTTGTCATAGTACAGTGAAAAAGTTTTCTGAAGATTTATTTATTTTTAAAGATTTTATTTATTTGAGAGAGAGAATGAGAGAGAGAGCAAGTGAGAGGGGGGAGGAGAGGGAGAAGCAGACTCCCCATTGAGCAGGCAGCCTGATAGGGGACTTGATCCTGGAATTCTGGGATCATGACCTGAGCCGAAGGCAGTCGCTTAACCAACTGAGCCACCCAGGCACCCCAAGATTTATTTTTTATTTGAAAGAGAGCAAGAGGAGGACGGGGGGTGGAGGGGTGGGGGGAGAGGAGGGGCAGAGGGAGAGGCAGACTCCCCGCTGAGCAGGGAGTCCATGCTGGGCTCAGTCCCAGGATCCTGAGATCATGACCTGAGATGCAGGCAGACACTTAACCAACTGAGCCACCCAGGCATCCTGTACATAGTGAAAATTTTTTGTTCTGGGTTTGTTACCCTTTTTTTTATACCATATTTTTATTTCACACACATAGTGCCAATGTTTTCATCTGTTAAAGCTGCTGATGATATAATGCAATTTTTAATTCTTCTAACACTAGTCACTTAATAATAAAAAAATCATCTATAGGATACTGGATGATACAGAGGAGTATGCAAAGATTTTTGTTAATTGTGCTCTAAAAAATCTTTGTGCATCCAGCTAGCCCTAGTGGTAAATTATGTATTTTAGATTTTTCTTACAAATAATCTTATTGTTGAATAAAACACCTGTCTTAATATGATGTCTACAATTTAGTTATATATTTTATCAAAATCATAATAATTTTGGATTTAGGAATAGAAGCATGAACATTGCTTTACATTTTTATTTCTATACCCTTTTCAACTCAATTATTTCTTAGTTCACTTTAATAAAAGAGGATAATTTTACCCATCAAAATTCATTGAAAAGAAATATCTCTCAATTTCTTTTTTTTCTTTTCTGCCTTTATATTAGCTATAAAATATTCCTAACTATCTTCTGTGTAAATATTCACCCCACCATTATTCATTTACCTATCTCCTCCATTCATATTTCCATGATGATTTATATCCCATAATTCCACAGACATTTATTGGTAAAGAACCGATTAGGACAGAGTATATAAGCTGGGGATTGTATAGCTTGATATCTAGAAGGGAAATTTGATTCATTTGATTTCCATGTTGTGGAAAATATTTGGATTGTTGGCCAGTGTTTCTGGTTCTACTTTTTCTGGACATACGAGGTTGGGGCATAGGGGTGGGAAAGGCATTGTATTTCTATGCTCCCTCAAGGTTTGGTAAGATCTTGTGACTCCTTTATCCAATAAAATGTGAGTAGAGGTACCATGTGATGCTTTGGGGCAAAAGTACTTAGCTACCCTTATCCTTGTGAGACTGCCTAGCAAGCACACTCATTTCCTGCTTTGTGATCTTGGGTACTGTGAGTGTTGGTCTGCAAATGGGCTCCCATACACCGAGAACAAGGAGAGGATGAGAGAGGCAGAGCACTCCAGATTGGTTGGTGGCAGGTTTCATAAGCAAGGGGACTTAGGTATGAGGCTTGTCTTCTGCCACCGCAAGACAAGCAGATCTCCGCCCATGCCCGCTAGAGTCTTAGAAGATTATGTAGAGCCTTCACTGGGTTCAGCTGGGTATACTGCCCACATGCTCTCAGTAGCACATTGCTGTCTCAAGGCTGCATTTTTGAAAATAGCTCCCACTGTGGGAAAGGTGGACAGAGTACACATTCCAAGACAAGGGAGGGGCTGGGGAGGTTCTGATTGCCTCTCCCAGCTTGGGGGTCAACTAACTAGCAGTCACCTCCACTTGATGACCTCCCTCAACAATGAGAAGAAGGCGGTCAGCAAAGCTGAGATCATGCATCCAGGACAGACGGCGAAAGACTTTGGGTGAGTAACACGTTTACTGTGCTAAGCCCTTGATATTTTAGAATTTATGTTACCACAGCATAAACTAGCCAATCCTGACTGAAGTACATGGCTGCCATTTTTTGTTTTAATTTGTCTGTACCTTAACCGGCAGTCATTCCAATTTCTCCATACCTATCTTTGACTGGTTTTTGATAATCAGTTGTCTTTTTTTTTTCCTAAGGAGTGTGAAGTTTGGGAACCTGTCTTTACCTTCTCAAATGAAATGGACTAGACATAGTGTCCAGCTACAATGCTTCCTAATCCATTTGTGTTGGTTCTAACAAGAACATTTTTTTAAGCATAGGGAGGCCATTTCCCCATTTGTTTGATTTTATGGAGGAACACAATGCACTATAGCAATAGTGAATGGGACACCAACCAGAGAGTAGAAAAGAACTATAGAACTGCTGAAAAAATTGAAAACCATTAGCAAACAGCATGCTTGTCTAGCTTTGATAAAAATGACTGAGGATTTGACGTTCTCTCTTTTCTAGAAATCTTTGTTCTTGAATAAGTGAGTGAAGAAGTACTAGTTTGATGTGCAGACTTCCTTAAAATTCTTTTTCCTTGGACACTTATTTTATACTATAATCCTTGTACTAAAGTGGCCTCTGGAAAGAAGAATTCAAGGTACTATATGGAGGAGGAGGGGACACAGTGGTTCATTTAACTTGAATGCTTATCAGGTCTTTGGAAATCTTAGCCTGGCACTCCCCGAGCAAGGAAAGGATAATTTCTGATGGAGAATCAGGGACATATGAGAATTCTGAAAAAAAAAAAAATCCATTTATAAAATACATTTGATCCATTTATAAAATACACTCATCCAAAGCAAATTCATTTAGAGTCTAAATGAGGCTTGAATTGATCCAACAAAGAATGTACAGTAGTTGCAGTGCCAGATCTCAAATGCAGAGTGCTGGGCAGTGCTTTAATCTGCCGGTGCTGTCATTATATATTGTAATCACCATGATGGCACCTGCTCATTAGGAATTCATTGCGTGCTCATGTGGCTATAATGCACTTCCATTTGTATTCAGAAACAATTTAGCATTGGAGACTTAAAAGTCATTTGATCAATCTTGTGTGGAGCTCTTGTTTTTACTCCAGGCAAATTAATGTGAAGATCATTGTAACATATTAAACAGATTTAATTGTTCATTGATCAAGCAGTAACTCTGAAATGCACAAACTTTAAGATGTAATATTTCCTCAAATTTCGAAGGTGTGAAAAAATGTTATTTTCCTAGTTAGACCGAGTGACAAAGACGGAGGAAGATGAACATTGAAATATATGTAAAACTTATTAATTCCTTTTTTTGACATGAGATTACTTTGGTTTGGGAATACAAAGGGTGTATTATATATGTATGGCTTGCTCATAAAATCATAGTTTCTTATATATTCAAGAGATGATTTTTTTTGAAGATTAGCTTTTCCCTTTATTTTAATGCATTTTAAATGATTTCAACAGGTGCTTCAAGCTGTTGAACTTGGGAATTTAGTATCTGTTCGCATTTTTGCCAAGCTATGTGAAGCTGTCAAAACTTGAGAATAGATATCATCAAAGTAATAGTAAAACATAGGAAATAATGATGGGAACTGGGCTTTTGTGAACTTCACTATGTCATGCAATAGAGAAAGCACTTATTTTCAGAGAAGAGGCTGAAGGACAGAAAAAGAGAAATCCCTCCCCTCTCAAACTTACTACATGCAAATGTTACCACATGAAATTCTTCTAAACATTGTTTTATGAATAAGAATATGATCTTTATCGATAGATTCTACTTCATCCTCTTAAATTTTTAATAATTCCAAACGTCTGTAAATCATGTGTGGAATTGCAACCCCTTGGAGGAGATCATTGTAATGATCTAGCACAATCCCCTCATCATACTGGTGAGGAAGCTGAAACCTAGTTATCAAATTAAAAAGTATTTTTACTGTCAAGACCTTACAGAAAGAAGAGTACTAAAGAATGACATTACTAGGAACAATTTAATGATCTGAATATTTATTTCATAGTAATCTAAGTGCTCCAATCTCGAATGGAACCATTTTAAAGTCCTATAATTATTTTAGGTTTTCTTATTTTTTTTTTTTTTAGAAGGACGGGGAGAGAGAGAATCTTTTTTTTTTTTTTCCTGTTAGAGAGAGAGAGAGAGAGAGAGAGAAAGAATCTTAAGCAGGCTCCATGCCCAGTGCAGAGCCTGGTTCAGGGCTCAGTCTCAGAACCCTGAGATCATGACCTGAGCCGAAATCAAGAGTCAGATGCTTAACTGACGGAGCCACTCAGGTGCCCCAAGGTTTTCTTAGTCTTAATTTGCATGGTTACTCTAAAAGAAACCAGATTACTGAGTGAACACTGAGGATTGAAACAAGCATGCAGCTTTACTCACTCATTTATTTATTGACAATTATCTTTTGAGAACAAATAGAAGACTAGGTATTATTCTAGATGCTTGGGATATATTAGTGCTTATACAAACAAAAAGTTCAGCTCTTGTAGGGGAAGACAGACAATAAATAATAAACCTAATAAATAAGTTGGAAGCTAGAAGGTGGTTGTGCTATGGGAAATAATAGAGAATTGGAAGCATGGGGTGGGGGTTAGTGAAAGCTGGTTGCATCTTTCAATATGGTGGTCAAGGTGAAACTTTAGAAAGGTGACCTATGAGCAAAAATCTGAAGGCAGGGAGGGAGTTAGCCAAGTGGAAATCTGGTGGAAGTGCATTCCAGGCAGAGAGAGGGAACAGCTAGCATGAAGTTCTAAGGTGAGACTGTGTTCGGTGAATTAGACAAATAGAAAGGAAGTCAGTGTGGGGTGGAGGAAGAAATAGGGATCCGAGGAGGAGAGACTGACAGAGGGTCAGACCACATGGGACCGTGTAAAGAATTTGGTTCACTGTGAATGAAATAGATTTGCCTGGGGGAGTGGCATAATCTGGTACGGTGTTCTTAAAAGATCCTTTTGGCCATGTTGATGAGAACCTCATCTTTAAGTGGAGCTTTATCTTCATATACAGGCTTCCTTAAAACCTATTTCCTTTGAGCTCTTTCGTGTTGTTCCTCTGTCACCTGTGCGTTCGCTTGACGTGAAAGACTTGGAGTATTTTATGACTCTTCTCAATTCAAGGCTCCTCCTGTTCCCAGACCAGCAAACCCTCTCCTGCCCTGCTTTGCCGTGTGCGCCACACCTGTGTGGCTCCTGGCTTTGGTCACAATGGCTGGGCCTCTCTCGCTTCTCTTCCCACTGGGAGCATTGTTTTTAGCCGTCCAAGGGCTCTACGAATAGCTACTCTATGTCTGAGATTCCCACACATGTGCCAATGGCTTTGAGAAAGTTAAAAACAAAATCCGCCATGTTCTACTTTTCAGACTTGTTGTTGTTCTCCGTTACATCATTTTAAAAGTTATTTTTTTTTCCACTTTGGGGAATCTGTGTTCCTTTTAATAGGAAAATGGTTATTTCCACGGGTCTCTCCTCTAAAATACACACAAGTTCTATCCCAGTACGTGGGTCTTTTCTAAAGATTTTTTTGTGAACCCCTAAGAGAGAGATATACTACGTATGACAAAGCAAACTTCTTGGAAATTCTCCCTTCTCCAAAGTTCTGCTGATTATAGCAGTTGCTGAGTACTCATCTCTGTCTTTCCTCTTGCCCCTCTTTTCTATTTCTTTGTCTTGGTCTTGTACTCTCTTTCTGTATGTCTCTTTCCAGGATCATAGTTTTTTCTCTTCTGGGTAGCATCATGTAGGGTCTATGTAGAGAAGTCCAGTCCTCTCTCATCGCATCCAGTTTGTCCTCACCCTTACACCTGCAGCAAAATGAAGCATCTTTCTCAGTATCTATTCTCCTTAGGAGGTGGGAGGAAGATGGGTGTATAAATGTCTATAATTTCATATGTTTTGTCCTGGTCCCATAATTTTTATTTTTATTTTTCTAATTATAAAGGCAGCATATTTTCAATGTTGAACATTAGAAAATAGAGACACACAGTCCCCAGCAAAAAAAAAAAAAAAAAATTTCATAATCCTGTCACCCAGTGATAACTTCAACACATTTTTTTGTATTTTTCCAAGATTTGTGTGTGTGTGTGTGCATTTTTTTAACAAAAATGGATTCCTCCTATGCCTAAATTTGTAATCTTATTAAATGTAATATATCATGCCTAAATCCATGTCAGTTAACAAATGTTTCTTTATTAACAATGTTTTAATGATTTAATAATATTTTATTATATGAATGCACTATTATTTATTTACTCATTACCAGATACATAGATATTTAGATGGTATTGTAGATAATGTTTCCCATATCCTAAATTTTTCTTTAGAGTAAATGTCTAGAATGTGTATTTTAGGTTGAAAAATATACACATTTTTATATTTTTGGGTGTATGTTGTCACGTTGTGCTGAGAGTGATAATACCAATTCTTCCATTCTCACCCAGCTCTTCCTCTCCTTCCAAACCCTCTTCAATACAGAATTTTATTTTTTAAAAAAAATGATTGCAAATAATAACATACACACAAGTTGCATATTATTATTGGTTTACCTTTTTGATTGCTTGGATCATTAATGAAATAAAAATATGTCAACAGCCTTCAGGTTTCATCTTGGACATCCTTTTTTCTCCTGGAAAGAGTTTCTGACCCCTCCAGTTTGGGTTGACTCTTTCC
>NW_024423453.1:31631620-31785901 GCF_017311325.1 Ursus maritimus
GTGTCTTCCCATAGAGCACTGTACTTTGAGTACCGCATTCTAATCTCTGATTTACTCTTCTTTTTGCTTCACTGGACTTTAAGTTCTGTGACAATAGGTATCCTGCTGTCTTGCTCATCACATGCCAGTAACTGACACATCATAGCATCTAAAGAAGTCATTGTTAGTCAAACCCCAAACCATGATTTTTTTTTTTTTGCTTTGTTTTTTAAAAAATAGGCTATACATTATTGAAGTGTGTTTGCATGTCTGTGTGTCTGGGAACCATGATTTTTAATTTTTTTTTCTTTTTACAGATTTATTTATTTATTTGAGAGAGAGAAAGAGCGAGCATAAAGGGGAGGGGCAGAGGCAGAGGGAGAGAGAGAATTTCAAGCAAATTCCATGCTGAGTGCAGAGCCCACTGTGGGCTTGATCCCACAACCCTGAGATCATGACCTGAGCCAAACTCAGAAGTCGGACACCCAACTGACTAAGCCACCCAGGAGACTCTGGAAACCATGATTTTTTATAATCAGTGGTGAATATCTTCTTCCCCTTGTTAATGAACATATGTTTTACTTAACTATTTTAAAAGCAAAACATGAGCTTTTTTTTTTTTTTTCCTCTAATTTCCAGAGACTAGAAACAAATATGCACATATTTGCTCTGGAATATGGATGGGTGGATGGATGGATGGATGGATGGATAGCTAAAAGGAAGTTCTTTGTATTGTCTGCTCTATTTCTAATCCCTTGAAATCTACTTAGCTGGTTGAGAATGTACCCCCACCCTTTAGACTGAAATTTGACATAAAAACACCCAAACAAAGCAAAACACAGGTAAAGAGGAAACTAAGTAAAGAGTGTTTGGTACCTCAAAATGGATTCTCCTCTACTTTATAAATTAATTCAAACTTGGAGTTCTACCTTTGGGTTGGTTTTCAGGGAATCCTTGTTTTTTCGAGTTATCTAGATATTACGTGTTGTCCTGTCCTAAATGAATAATGAGAAAAAGGGATGTCTGTATTGAAAACTCCAGATCTTAACCTTTTTCTACCATATATTCCAGAAATTTCCAACTGAGTTTCTACAAAAATCTATTCTAAGCCTCAAATGATTGGTTACTTTATTAATAGATACTTCAAATTAATTTTTTTTAAAGATTTTATTTATTTATTCAACAGAGATAGAGACAGCCAGCGAGAGAGGGAACACAAACAGGGGGAGTGGGAGAGGAAGAAGCAGGCTCATAGCAGAGAAGCCTGATGCGGGGCTCGATCCCGGAACGCTGGGATCACGCCCTGAGCCGAAGGCAGACGCTTAACCGCCGTGCCACCCAGGTGCCCCTCAAATTAATTTTTATATAGCAGATATGCTGTTTGGCTTAGCTAAATTAATAAAATTTATTATTATTCAAACATTAATTAAGAGGTAAATGATGTTCATAATTTTAATATAACTGTTGGGAAAGCAGAGAAATGGTCTTGGTAAAAGTTCAAATGAGTTTTGATTATTTAGATATCTTTGTTCAACTAATGTGAATACAGTAGGAAGGGAACAGATTTAGAAGACTTATAGTTATCTCAATTACTGGTAAAACAACTACCGAAGGACATTTGCTTGTGTGACAGCAATATAAATAATCTTCTATTAAAATAAATTTTTGAACATAATGAAAGTATGTTGGGGATTAAGAGTTGGATGTGAAGCACTAAAGGAAAGAGCTTGAAATAACTCAGAGATAATGTTTTTAATTTGTCCCTACTTCTAATTTTTAGGCTGGGCAACGGCCAAAGCTCATACATAGTCTAAGTATAAATAGCACAATTGCCTGGTGTGTGGATTGTTAAAAAGAGAAGACTCTGTTCTCCTGGAGATCTGTTTATTTTTTCAGTTAACAAAGAGTGAAAGTCCTCTTCTGACTTTTTTGCTTGGGTGACTAGATTAAAAAGTATGCCATTTATGTTTGGTACATTTAATTAAATGTTTGGCTTGAGCTTATAAGGAACTTCTATTTATTTTAGTGACTTCAGACTGCAATAGATCATTAAAAATTCCATTAGAGATTGTTGTTGACGTTCTGATTTTTAAAAAGTTTATCTAACAGGATAAAACTTCTCTATTACCAAAGTTTTGACTCTCCTTTCATATATTTTTGCACTTGGTGAATGTCTTAATCTTATCATCTCTTAGTGGTTTCCTGATTTTGTACTTTGTGACTCAGATAATGCTATTTAATCAGTGGGCCTGACTAATAAACCCAAGCTGATGCTCACTAATATCTCAGCATAAACAGATTTGAATGAATGTGCTATCAATCTTTTGTCAGCACATTGCTTTTTTTGTGCAATTGCCCATATAGTTATTGCCCATTTTATGTTGTAAGCTTCGGGAAAATGAGAAGTGTGTCTGTGCAACTTGATCTGAAAAGTTATTAATAACATATGAAGCCTGGTTAGATTAAATAATGATGACAATAATGATATTAGTAACAATTTTAACAATTAAATAAAAAACCTATTTATTTCACTCCTGCTTTATGCCTGGCACTGTGCTAAAAATTATATACACATTATCTGTGTGAGATTATTATGTGGATTTTATTTTATTTTTATTTTTTAAAAAGATTTTATTTATTTATTCGACAGAGTGAGAGATAGCCAGCGAGAGAGGGAACACAAGCAGGGGGAGTGGGAGAGGAAGAAGCAGGCTCCCAGTGGAGGAGCCTGTTGCGGGGCTCGATCCCAGAACGGCGGGATCACTCCCTGGGCCAAAGGCAGATGCTTAATAACTGAGCCACCCAGGCACCCCTATTATCTGGATTTTACACATGAGATATTTGAGGTTCCAGGAGGTTAAATAATTTGCTGAAGATTCAGAGTTATTAAATGTTAGAAATAAAAAGCAACCCACTTTACTCCAGGGATCATAATATGCTATTACATGTATTGTTACTGCTAGATAGTTGAATGACAGACATCTATACTGTCAGGTGTGTTGTGTCTTAACTGAATTCCTATCATGATAGAGCAGTGCTTCTCAGACTTGAATGTAAGCAACTAGTTACAATGTAGATTCTGATTCAATGGGTCTAGAGTGAGGGCCTGAGGGCCTGCATTTCCAGCAAGCTCCCAGTGATGCCAGTGTTGGAGGCAAATGAACCACCACTTTGGGAAGCAAGCTCTAGAGCAGAGATGCCCAACATGATTGGGCAGGAATAGTAGGAAACATGCCCTTCAGCTGTTCATTGAAAGCATTCAGAAGTTTTCAGCCTACAGAATTTTTCTCTTCCTAGAAGAATCTCACATGCCGTTCTACACCTCCTAAAATCAGTGCCGAGGAGAGCCATGAATACTGGTGAACACCTGCTACATCCCTCACATAGTTCGGAATAGAATAGGATTGAAAATGACTGAGCCAGCCAGTTCAGAAGCTAGAATACTAAAAGCCAGTTTGAGGCCCAGGTGACAATGTCAATGCTAAGGCAGACGGGAAAGAAAACACAAAGACAGGGAGCTGAGTTAGGTGAAGAAGAGAGGCTAGAGGAGAAAGATGGGTGAACGTGGGGGGAAATAACCGATTATAGACGGCGGTGAGTGTTGGGAATGCACCAGAGATGGCCAGAAGGAGCCCATCTGACATCGTGGCAGAGCACACTGTCCTCATGTTGTCACGGGGCCTCTGATGATAGTTTTGACTCATGGCAATCTCCAAGAGAATATCCTATGTCCGTTAGTCTCTCCTATCCACTGGCAATTTCAGGATGAATATTCTGAGCTGGGTAAAAAATAATCTTTCACCTTCACTTTAAGCTTTGAAAGAACTCTTCTAGAATGATCTTGTCTTTATAACTTAGCTAATGCCTTTGTGTAATTGGAAAGAGTGAGATGAAGTAGAGGTCGTCAAATTCCATCAGTTACTTTGTTCTTGAGAAGTGGGTGTGTACATGTGTGCCCATGCAGACATATACACATCCCCGCCCACCTACACCCACACACACCACCTCTCCTTTCATATCAGCAGACTGTTGAAGAATGAAAGCTACATTTCTTCAGTTGTGTGTTAAACAAATCCCAGCTTTGCATTTATAATTCCTTGTTTGCAAAGACAATTAGGTGAATATACCTTGGCCAAGTTATAGAGGTAGATGCCAGATGGAATTATTATAGAGGGCACCAGGTAGCTTATGAAATATAAATGTTATTACAAGTTTGTTATTGCTTCTGCAAACCCTCTTGTAAAATAAAAACTTGCAGGAGGTTCTGGTAATATAGATAGTAACAAGGGAAAACTGTGGGTTAAAGGCACTATGGCTTACAAATAATGATGAAGACATGAACCCAGATTTTGAGGGTCACCAGCAAGGTTCTCATTTCAAAATGCATTAAGCCAATAGCAACCGCCCCAGACTTTTTTGATACAAGCCTTCTCAAATAATCCCCTGTTCATGTGCTCACATATGGAACAGCTGATTAACACACTGAAGCTGTCTAACTAAAACTTAAATAAATTTTCGGAAGAAAAAAATTCAAAACTGTGTTTTATGACTTAGTACACAGATAAATATATTAATATCATATATTTATATATGAAGATATTTTCTTCAACCTAAAAAGTTCATTTTCTTTTTTTTTAAAGATTTTGTTTATTTATTTGACAGAAATAGACAGCCAGTGAGAGAGGGAACACAAGCAGGGGGAGTGGGAGAGGAAGAAGCAGGCTCATAGCAGAAGAGCCTGATGTGGGGCTCAATCCCATAATGCCGGGATCACGCCCTGAGCCGAAGGCAGACGCTTAACGACTGAGCCACCCAGGCGCCCCTAAAAAGTTCATTTTCTATTTTAAAAGTAATGTAAACATTTTCATGAACCCCTCCAAAATATTGTGGACCCCTATGAACTGTGTCTACTGTGCCAAATGGATAAGTGGGCCCTGATTGGGTCTTCATTGAAGACTTCATGCTTTATTAATAGAAAAGATCCCTCTTCTGTTTACTGAAAACACACACACACGCGCACACACACAAACACACACACACAAACACTGAAGCTCACTAAAGCCACCAGTGAGGATTTTATGCCACTGTATCTCTGATGGGAGTTTTCTAAGCCTTACAAGTGTGTTTACTCTCATCAGGTGTTTGGTATGTATGGTTCCATCTGGATGGAATCTGTGCGATCTATCTCAAAATTTCAAAGAGATTTCCTGAATTACTGATTCATTAATTTCCATATTTTCAACCTACTATCCATGCTGGTTTCCTCCTTAAGAAATTGCAAGCAAGTATTTTTTTAGCCTGGTAGTTTATGTGAAAGGTATCTAGAATCAGAGTCACACTTATTCCACTATTTAAAAGAATTTTTTATTTAAATTCCAGATTCACCACTTCCATACACCACCCAGTGCTCATCACAAGTGCCCTCTTTAATCCCCATCACTAGTTCATGAATCCCCCCCTGCCCGCCTCCCCTCTGGTAAACATCAGACCTCTGTAGTTAAGAGTCTGTTACTTGGTTTGCCTCCCCCACCCCGTCTTTGCCCCCACCTTTGCTTGTTTGTTTTGTTTCTTAAATTCCACATATGAACTTATTTCACTATTAATTGTTGCTCTGGACCTTATCACTTGGTGGCGAAAACTAGCAGGAATGACATAAGATTGTTCGCAACATTTATTGGTAATTACGGAGCCTTTAACTTTATGGAGAATAGATATCATGGTCCAGGCTTCACAAACTTCTAATTAAACCCGAGTTACTGATGATTCTCCAGAAGTTGCATCTTAATAGCTTTAGCTGGTTGGGATCAGGTGTGACCTCTCTTAAGGATCAGAGATGAATTTAGTACCTTTTCTTTCAGATTTAATTCTAAACGACTTGCTTTGGGATTGGTTGGATTCATGTTCCCCACTGTACAGAATGTTTTTTTAAAGATTTTATTTATTTATTTGAAAGAGAGAGAGAGACAGAGATAGTGACAGCAGAAGCAGGGAGGAGAGGGAGAAGCAGGCTCCGCACTGAGCAGGGAGTCCGATGTGGGACTTGATCCCGGGGCCCTGGGATCATGACCTGAGCCGAAGGCAGACACTTAACCGACTGAGCCACCCAGGCCCCCCTACAGAATTAAATATAAGTACTTTATTGTCTTCTATATAGATGACATAGTTTGATTTATCCCAAATCATAAAGGACTTAAGATTCAACCAGTATTTCTGTTGCACTATAAGGTCTGGAAAAGATGCATTTGAGATAAACTGGTTTAGAGTTTGAATTATGATTTTTAGAATATGTACTCTAGAAAATACTTTGTTTTTCTCTATCAGCTCTATATTGTTTGTATTGCTAGTCAATTTATGAAGTCCATCCATCACATTGCTTTCTCTATCGGGAGAACATTTCCTGACCAGGTTTATTATTTGATTGAAATTTTAAATTTTGTCCTAATGGATTGAATTATCATAATTTAAACTATTATGGTTATTAGCTTTCTAATTCTATCCTTAAGTGATAAAAGATAATCAATTCTGGTTTAGTGATAGTCTATTAAACACATGAAATGTGGGTTGAAATTAACATATTATTATTAGATACTAGTCTAAATTAGTATTTGGTGTTATTGATTTTATTCATAGTTTTCTGACTGAATAGCTTTATACAATTTTATTTAAAATTTCATAATTTGAAAAATTCGGCTTGGGATGTTATATTTTCCTCATTTTTCTAGAGAATATATTTGTGAAAAGAAATATAGGAGTTTATATTTTTGTAGTAATGTTGGGCCTGGCTGAAGTTTTCATTTAAGTGGTGATTAATTTTTTCTTTCTGCCCCAATATGAAAATTGAAGAGCTTTCTTTCTTTCTTTCTTTCTTTCTTTCTTTCTTTCTTTCTTTCTTTCTTTCTTTCTTATTAACTAAAGGCAAATTGATTCTCAAATAAAAAAACCAAAAACTCCAAATACACAAGGAGAACCTTTCTTCGTAGAGTTCCACTACTGATAAATAAAATTATATGAAATAAGAGATACAAGCCAATGAGTCTCCATTATAAATAGCTAAGTCTGAACTGGATCTTCATAAAACACTTCTGACTTTTTCTCACTTCTTCCAAAAAAAAAAAAACCATCCCCATGTTTTTCTATAATTACTTTGTAGATATGTATTCACTCAAAATAAAGGCATATGGAATCAGAGAGCCATAACTTTTGAATCTTTAAGATGTATTATCTTTTAAAATACATATAATGATGTCAATGTAGACTGTTAAAGAAACTTCTTTGGGTTTTAAAGCAGTAAATTGGGAATGGAATCCTAGCTTCTTGAGTGAAATGCCATGAAGGGAAAAGTAATTTTCCTAAAACCTTTACACCCCCTGAGGCAGTTTGGTCCATGCAGGGGGCTGAGGGACATGGCACTAGCTGCGTTTTCCCTGTGCACTCAGTTCTACCCCTGGGAGATAGAGAAAGTATAAGACACAATCCCAGCTCCAGAGGAGTTTCCAATTTCAGTGAGAAGTCAAGATCAACACATACACATAGATACATACATACAACCGAGCCCCCCTTGAGGAAAAAGAATAAATTAAAAAAAAAAAAACTACAAATACAGGATTGGGAACAAAAATGAATACTTACAACCAGAAAAGAAAATTCTGATAAATTATTGGAAACTTAGAGACTTGGGTGTCTTTTTTTCTGAGAACTTTCTAGGCAACTTACCAGAATTGCCTACATAGGGAAGCTTCCTGAGTTCAGCCAGCCTTTCCCTTCCCACCTGGAACATTCCACAGCTCTAGGGTTTCCCGGCCCTCACAAGAGCCTGCACAGATGAAGAACTCTGGGGTTTTAGTTTCACTGCCTTGCTACTCCCATCAGTCTGGGCAGACACCTAGTTCAAATAGCCATTAAGAAAACTGTAAAAGACACCAGCAACACCAAGGGATGTTAAACATTCAAAAAATATATTTGAAATTCTTTCTGCATTCGTCTATTTTTTTAAATGATCTCATTCAGCATCCAGTAATGTAGCAGAACAGGCAGAGTAGACGTTCCTTCTTTATATATAACGCTGGATTCTCCAAGTAGACTCCAATGGATTCTACCTATATCGTATTACCCAGAGTCCCCATCCGTGAAATCCCCGTGTTCATTCCTTCAGTATTATATGCCTCGCACCGCTCTAGCTGCTGCAACTGAGGAATGCACGCGACAGATGAAGCCGCTGCTCTCACCAAGACACAAATATAGCATGTGCTGTGCGGTGAGTGACAAAGGAGAAACAGAGGACAGAAGATGACAGGGTCTAGGGCACTCAAGGAGAGCCTCTCTTTAAGGTGATGGTGAAATGAAAGTACAAGCAGGAAGGTATTTGCTAGAAGAGCATTCCAGTCAAAGGGATCAGAAAGTGCAAAGGCTCTGGGGTGAGCCACACTGAGTATCTTAGAAGTACAGCAAGGATGTCATTGTGTCTGGAGTGGAGAGGGAGAAGGAAAGAGGTGATGAGGTTAGGGAAGTAGCTAAGAACAAGGTGACGTAGGGCCTTGTAGGTCATGGTCAGGAATTGGGAGGGTACTGAGCAGAGGGATAACAGTATTCTGACTTGGGCTTCAGAAGGGCCACTGTGATGGCTGTGTTGGAGTGAGGACACCAGTGAGGAGGCCAGTACAAGAGAGTGCAGGTAAGAGACAGTGGAAGCTGAGAGTAGGGTTTTGCTAATTGGGGATGTTAAAACTTGGTTGGATTCTTTGTTCTCTAACATAGTGTCTGGAATCCTAGCTCAAAGAACACTTGCAACTTTTCTTTCTTTCTTTCTTTCTTTCTTTCTTTCTTTCTTTCTTTTTAAGATTTTATTTATTTATTTGACAGAGAGAGAGAAAGAGAGCACACAAGTAGGGACAGCAGCAGAGGGAGAGAGAGAAGCAGGCTCTCCCCTGAGCAGGGAGCCCGATGTGGCGGTCGATCCCAGGACCCTGGGATCATGACCTGAGACGAAGGCAGACACTTAACCATCTGAGCCACCAGGCGCCCCTGATTCACAACTTTACAAGGGGTTAATTGAAGGAGCCCTACTCTCTGCTGCACAAGTGTTCATTCAAGTGCACGGTGGGCCACCTGCAGTAGGACCCCCTGTGGCTTTCGTTAAAATGAAGATTTCTTGGCCTTGCCCCAGACCTCCATGGGAGCTCTGGCAAAGGAGGTCCAGGAATCCGAAATTTTAACAACTCTTCGTGTAGATTCCTACGTAGGATAAATTTTGAACTACTGCCTGGTCCTTATAAAAAAGATAGTTGAGCCCTTGCAAAGGCTTGTGTCTCGTTAGACATTTTGAGTTCACACTTTAAATCCCTGCAGGCCAGAACTGAGAACATATTGTGAGCTTAATAATGAGAATTGTAAAAAAGCTCGCTGTTTTTGCCTGAATGCTCAATGTGGAATGCCTCCAGCAAACTGCCATATTTGAGCCTTATCAGGGGTTTCATGAAACTCTGTCATTTTTAGATTGATTTTCATTTTGCTGAACCTTCTGGGTAAACTTGATTTTTAGCCTTAGATTAGAGCTTATAAATACTAACAAATGGACCTAGAATTTTCTTAGGCTGTTTCTCTATGAGCCAAAAGTGTGAAGCTGTATGTTTAAGAGATGAGAAAGGAAATCTGGCATAGCTTTCTAAAGCTATTTTGCTTTCTTACATATGAACAAGCAAATATCCTCTATTAACAAACTATTAGTATAATAAAATAAATTTCCTTGGCTTCCAAAACAGAAGATGATGCTTTGAGATGACTGAAGCTTGAGATAACAGCTAACAGTTTTTTTTCTGTCTGGCTTTCTCTCCCTCTCCTCCGTTTCTTTATTGTTTTATACTTGATCATTTGTATAGGTTAGAGTGTATATTAAACTCTATTCACTGTACAATCTTTTGCCATGGCATTCGCTTGCACTGTAGTCAGGGTAGGAACGTCATTTTGTCTTCTGCGTTTTTCAGCATTATGCTTGTCCCTGAAACTGCGATGTTGATTGACTTTATAGTAAAGCATTATAAAACCATGCTATACTTCATATAACCATTTCTTTCCTGCTTGCCACTTGTATGTGAGTTTTTACAGTTTTATACTATAAAATAATGAAATATGACACTGCTCTAAACATCTTTATACATAGTACTTCATTTCCTTTGGGTCTGTTTTCTTAGGAAATGTTCCCAAATATAAGATTACTGGGCTAACATATAAGAGATTTTTAAAAAAATTGTAACTTATTGCCAGATTGTTTCTCAGAAAACTTAAACTGATATTCTATGCCATGCCAAGAATAATACTTCCTCTTCATCACAGCAATATAAAATTTAAGCACTTTAATTTTTTTTTTTTTTTGCCACTTTGATAGATGGGACTTACCCTATTATTTAAATCTTTTCATCATCTTTTCTACAGTTAAAATAGGATACTTATAAAATTGGGACATGAATTTAGGGCAGAGTCAGAGTGACAGCTTTCTTACAAATGGCTCCCTGGCTCAGCAGTGGTATTTATCAGTTTCTTTGGCCCGTTTTGCAAGACCCATCCTGACCTAACAAAAATTCCAGTTACTCTGGGGCTGTTGCTTTGTAGAGAAGTTCCGCTGCCGGGCAGAAGAGGGCACTCTTTGTTTGTACCAAGGAGGGACAAACCTGTGTGACCCATTTAGGGAGAGTGATCGCTGCCAGAGACAGCCCTTCACATTGAGGTTCGAGGACCATGGTGGTGGCGACCGCAGCTCACTCCATGCCTGATGCAGTCTGTTAAGTATTCGATTTGCTATTACTCACTGAGTTCTACAGAGTTCCAGCTGTCAAGATGGAGACCGCTGGAGTCATTTACCTCGCCGCCACCAAGGCCTTGTCACCCCAGCAGGTGTCTGTCTCACAATGGTGTGCTGGTTTGTTCTGTGCAGTCATCAGAATGTCTGGTGGTACTAAACAGAAGAAAGTCTTGAAAGAATTCTGTGGGCCAGAACTTGACTGGGCCGATAGATTATTCTGTTTGTATAGTTGTATTTCCTTCGCTCCAATTAGAGCATTATAAACTCTTTTTTAAATGAGATTCTTGGGACTGGCATGGAGACTTTGTAAACTGTGATGGCCCTTTGCTGTGTTTTATCAGCTGTGAGCAGAGGGTTGGGATAAAGGAAGGGGCCAAGAATCTTCTTGACCCTATAGGAGGGGTGGGGCGGGGAAAGTTCCACCCAGTTGGGTGGGCCGTGGAAAGCGTCTTTGTAACTGAAGAGCCTCACATCTGTTCTTGTCCCCCCAACATCCACTCTAGATTCTAAAGTACACATTAGATGATGTTACTCCCCTGCTGAAAGCTTTCCAATGGACCCCCCCCAATGCAGTTGGAATAAAATCCAAAGTCCCTACTTTCCCTCATTAGGCCCCTTTTAAAATTTTATTTATTTATTTGACAGTGTGAGCACAAACAGGGGAAGCAGGAGGCAGAAGGAGAAGCAGACTCCCCACTGAACAGGGAGCCTGATGTGGGGCTCAATCCCAGGACCCTGAGATCATGACCTGAGCTGAAGGCAGATGCTTAACGACTGAGCCAACAGGTACCCCTTATTAGGCCCTTCTATACTCTGACTTCTGCCCCCATGACCTTATCTCCTACTCACCCTCGTGGTCCACTCTATTCCACCCACACTGGCCTCATTCTGCCACTAAACACATCAAGCATCTACTTGAGACCCTGGAGGGCTCTGAACTGTGTCCTCGGACTTATATGGCCTGATAAGGTTAAGAGAGGCTGCACTGAGTGTGACTGGGGCCAGGAATTTGAAAGAACAATAAAAGGCCCAAGTGCTTATGTGGTAGAGCTTGGATGGCCTGCTTCCGGGGATGTACCGATGTTTTCCTGGACCAGATGTGGGCCAGAGGGGAGAGACGTCATCTTGAGACTCACACAGGAGCAAAGACTCCTCAGACAAAAGAGGCTGGTGTGGACTGCAGGATGCAAAATAGCCGGGGAAGGAGTTCAAAACCAGGAAAACTTCAGGGCAGAGCTATCCCAACATGGAAATCTCTGAGACTACAAAAGAGCCTCATTTAGAAGAGAGACAGCTCAACGTCTGCTGACCCAGTAGGAACTTTACCGTCTGCCAGGCCCTCGAAGTCCAAAGAAACCTCCCAGTCAAATCAGAACCATTCTAGCTCCTCATCTCCCCCCACCTCTTCTGTCTCCCACCCCTGCCTCTGTGCAAGCAGAACAAAGTGTGAGAGCAGGTGGGCAGAGCAAGTTAGAGCAGGGACGGGACCCACCACTCCTCATCCCCCAGCCCCGTGAGCTGAGGGAGGGGAAGGATTAAATGCTAAGATAAAAAGAGATGTTGAGATGCTTGGTATCTGTAAAAGATTGGATCTTCAAATTACTGAACTGAGACTGTTTTACACAAAAGTGAGCAAAAAGGCTCTTTCATCTCAGAGCTTCCAGGAAGGCAAGGATTCCCCCAAACCTTGATTCAGTCACAGAGTGCCCCCACTGCATAGTGGGTAGAGCTGGGTTCTCAATCTTGACTTTACATTAGCGTCACCAGGGAACTTTCAAAAATCCCAAGGCCCATGGCATGTCTTGGATCTTTGAGGGTAGGGCCCAAGCATCAGAATCTTTAAAGCTTCCCACGTGATTTCAATGTGCAACCAAACAGAGAGAAAATAAAGTTGCATTTTGATCATTATCAAGAGACTGTTCCCTATACTGGCAATACTTTTGTTTTGTTTATGTGTTAATTTCAGGGTCTTTATAATCCTTGAACTTCTTCAAGAGCTGATGTATAAACTACAGATTTAAAAGTAAATTTTAAACTTTACCTAACTCTACAAAAGAGACTTTAAAATAAATATATAGGGGCAAGGGTTTATTATACACAAGAATCTAAACTGTGTCCTACATTGAGTTGTGAGACGGCTGTCTACAACCCAAACTATTAAAGTTGAAAAATGCATGAGGACTTTATAAATATTACCGGTACAATGTGATGCATTCTTGATTAACATTTTTGATGGGACATATACTCTAATTTACCAATATATATCCAGCTTGATTAAGATTTGAATATCACAGGGCTTAAGGAACATTGCAGAAAGTTTTGGTTGGGTTTGATCGTCTTGCTTCAATACCAAGACGATGAACCTTGAAGAAAATTGTAGCTTGGCAGAAAAGGCAAAATCCTCACTTGTGATTTTTTGTGTGATTTTTTTTTTTTCATACAAATCTTCTTCCTTGTGGTGTTTATTGAGTCCCAAAAGCCAAGTGTTTGGACGGCCTGCCTCAGAGTCACTTTGGGAGTCTGTTAAAAGTATTGATTTCCTGGCCTAACCCAGACCTCCAGAACAACCTTTCTGTGGGTGAAGTGTGGGCAGCAATCTTTTAACAACGGCTCCCGGGTGGTTCTGATGCCCAGCCAAGATTGGGCAGCATTGGCAAATGCCATCTGATAATGAGACCTTAGACTAAGTATAAAACCCACAGTGGGGAGAGGTAAGTTCTCAATTAGGAAGCAAACTCCTAGCTGTTAAAAAGAAGTGTGAGCAATTGTGTGCTGTGTTTTTGCAGAGCTGGCCACCTGCGGTGCCATCTGAAAGATTCCTTAGCAAATAGTTTAAGTCATTTTAGGGCCTTTGGGAGAGTGTCCTGTATTTTCAGTGGGTTGGAGTTGGAGTCATATGGAAAATGTCCACAAAGTTTTCTTCATTGGGTTGCTTGTTAAAACAACTATTTAGGGAAAGAGGAAAGAGGAAGCAGCCTGCTCTCTTATGTGGGTTCAGTCATCTTAAAGGACATGAAATTGCTCATGTCTTCCATGAATTTTTCACCATCATTCAACCCCATGTGGCACAGGGAAGGAGGAATAGGCTGAGAGGCCGGGCAGTTATGAAATGAAATCCTGGTGCAGCTATGTGAATTTAGCCAAGTTCCATAACCTCTCTGAGCATCAGTGAATTCATCAGTCAAGTTAGAGTTAACTCCTCGTTGGTTTTGTGAGTGAACCCATTTAAGTGTGCATTCACCCAGTACTGAATACTTTCTATAAATGTTTGTCCCTTGCTCCTGGGGTACAGCAGGTGCTCACTGAATAATAGCCAGAGAGGTCCAGCCAGTACATTGCACAGGCTAAAATGTTTCTGGAAATGTTCTGACTTAGAGAGAAATGGGATTCCCGAAAGTCATTTCAAGGAGTATTTTATGTGGTTGGAAGAAATTCTTTCGTGAGGGGTCTGGAATGGCAGGGGAATGGAGGAGGGGTGCCGATGGGTAAGACTCTGCATCCTTCTGTGCCCGAGACAGTCCCAGTGGCTACCTGTTGTAATAGCACCCCCTTTTATTCTCAGAGGTGGCCCAGGCTAGAAGCCAAATCATATGATCATCCTATTCAAATATCATGTTCAATGGCCACTGAAACATTCTTGGGGCAGAGGGTTTCCTGCAGAGCTTTGGTGGTCCTGGTTGGAATGTGCAAGCCCAGGGCTGGAAGGGTGCTGCTTGGATCCTCAGGAGAGGCTGGGCATTGCCTCTGGCATGTTTCTCCATGTAGAACTCGGTCCTTTTTCTAAAACACGTTAAACAAAAATAGTAGTCTTTGAAGAAGCGCTGACAGAACCACGGCTCAGGCTGGTCCAGCTGGAACTACATATACCTATCACCTCCATGATAAGGTGGGAGAATCATTTATCAGGAAGAGAAATGGACTAAGAACCAGGAAGTCCAGGCTTTAGTCTTCATAACTATTTAAGCTGTATCAGATTCATGTTTCTCAGTACTTCTAGCTGTTGTCATTGTACATGTCTCTCATAGGCTCTTGCTACCTTCTGATTAGCCATATGCTGGACATGAGATCACATGATTTGGTAAGTAAGTTTTTTTAAAAAAGTCCTGAGTGATGATCCAAGGGTCTCTCCTGTGAGTTGTAGTGAGTGCATTTTGAGCCATCTTTTAGCAGCTCGGAGGTTGCTCTACTCCTTCCTTCAAGAATTTCCCCAATACTGGAGGCTGCTAGGTAAGTGTGGCCTTGGCTGTATTGGTAAGGCGTGGCTGCAGTTTAAAGCTGCTCTACATTCTGGCAGAGCGCCAGGAATAGAGACGTGTGGCCTCTCCTCTTTTCTATCCGTGCTCACTCCTTTGATAATCTCTTCTGGTCTCATGGATTCCATGTCCTCTCCATTTGGATGACTCCCAAATTTGCATCCTCCGTGTGGACTCTAGATCTGTATACACCAGATGCATATTGGACTTTTCCTTTTTGGTGTCTAACGGGCATTTCAAAATATGTCCAAAATTAAACTCTTAGACTTCTCTAAATCTGTTTTTCCTGGAGTCTTCTCCAGCTCACTAGCTGGGAATTCCATTTTTCCAGTTGCACAGGCAAAAAGTCTTAGAGTCATCATTGCTGCCTTTCACTCATACTACATTCATTATGTCAGAAGACCTATCTGTTTTACCTTCAAAATATGTCCACAATTCAACCACTTTGTGTTGTCTCCACTGCTGCTGCTTTGGTCTAAGCCAGCCTCATGTCCTGTCTAGATTATTTCAGTAGTCTCCCAATTGAGACTGGCTCCCATCCCCACCTTTTTTTCATTCTTGGTCCTATTATAGTCAGTTGCAGCCAGAGCGATCGTGTTAAATATAACTCAGATCATGTTACTTTTCCTCTTTCTTTTATTCTTTCTTTCTTTCCTTCTTTCTTTTTTTCTCTTTCTTTCTTCCTCTTTCTTTCTTTTTGTCTGTCAAACTCCTCCAATGATTTCACAGTTCACTCAGAGTAAAAGCCAGAGCCCTTCCCATGACCTAAGAGATGCTATTCAATGCATTCTCCAACCCCCTCCACTATCCCACCTCTGTAAGATCATCGAGCAAGAGACAATTCTCTTGTTCTGCTCTGGCTGCATCGGCCTCCTTGCTGTTCATAGAACACAAACATGTACACCCACTCCCTGCCTCCTGCCAGGCAGGCTTCCACCCTGGTCATTGCCCTTGACCTCTCCTCTGTCTGGAATGTCTTTCTCAGAGATATCCATTTGGCTCGTTCCCCTCAGTTCCTTTATGCCCTTACTCAACTGGTTCCTTCCCACTAAGGCCCTGGCCTCACCTCCCCCTGTAGTCCCTTCCTTCTCTCCTCTTTCCCTTCCTGGCTTTATTGTGCCTCTCAGCACTGATCACCATTTGACATACTTAGTGTTTTACTTATTTTATCTTTTCTTTTTTAATTGCCTGTGTTCCTCAACTTGAATGTAAACTCTGAGCAAGTGGGTTTTTTTTTACTGCTTCTCAATCTTTTCCGATAACTGTGAACAGTTATCTAATCTAGAAGAATATCTAACCCAGTCCTTCCTCCAATGTATTTGCTGAAGAAATGAACCAAGGAATAAATGAAATAATGAGCCCTGTTGATGTCAACTGAGACTGACTGAGCAAGGCCTCAACAAATTTTACCACCATTTTTTTTTCTACTTAGAGTTATGTTAAAATAAAGGATCTGCAAGCATTCTCCTTCTGACTAGCCCAACCTTTCTTTTTGGGTGGGTTCAAAGCTCTTTCTAGTATCATTAATCTATGTGTTATGTTTTGGTATGAGAAGTGTCAGGGAGCCAATAGAAAGGAACACTTTTCTTTCTTTTTTTTCTTGGTAGAAACTTCGATCTGGTTCTCTAAGTAAGCAGGGACTGTGAGCCCTCTGGAAGCATTTTGGTGTTCCACTTGCTGTCTTTGTCATGAAAACATGAGGTGGGTTGGTTCTGTTGCCTTGGGCAAAAAGTGCACGACTCCCCTTGTGGCGTTTCTGCGGCAGCAAAAATCTCTTGTCTTCCCTTGGTTTGGGAACTCTGGAGAGAATGATGGATTAATTTGGATAAGGGGCGCAGGGGCTGTTTGAAAAGGAAGGAACTGAGTCTCTAACTTAGAGGTCAGCAAACATTTTTCTGAAAAAGCCAGATAGTAAATATTTTAGACTTGAGGGGCCGTGTGATTTCTATTACAATAGCTCAAGAAGCAACGTGGCTATTGTAATGCCAAGGCAGCCATAAACAATACTTAAGTGAATAAGCACGGCTGTATTCCAATAAGACTCTGTTTATAGACAATGAAATTTGAAATTCACATAATTTTCCCACGTCACTAAATAGTGTTCTTCTTTTGATATACATTATTTAACCATTAAAAAATGTGAACACCAGGTGCCTGGGTGGCCCAGTCGGTTGATCATCAGGTCATGGCCTCAGGGTCCTGGGATCGAGCCCTGAGTCAGGCTCCCTGCTCAGTGCGGAGTCTGCTTCTTCCTCTGCCTGCTGCTCCCTGCTCGTGATCGCTCGCTCTCTCTCTCTCTCCTCTCTCTCTCGCATGCTCTCTCTCTCTCTCAAATAAATAAAATCTTTAAATAAATAAATAATGTGAAAGCCTTTTTTAGCTCGTGAGTCATACTGAAGTAGATAATGGGCCAGAATTGACTGACCCACAGGACTGTAGTTTGTTGACATTTGCTCCTGAATTCTTGATTGCCAAGATAGAGGACAGCCCAAGGGTTCCCTTGGCTGAGGGAGGACTTGTTCCAGCACACACGAAACAGTGTTGTGCTTTGAAAAACATTGGCCAATGTTCGTGCACTAGAGAGAGAACTGTAACCTTGGGGTCTACGTGTGGGGTAACCTTATAGGTCATGCGGGGGTTTGGCGGCCTTGGTGGGAAGGCTGCCATAGATTACACTCCGGGTAATGGATCAATGATCAGTAAGCACTGGTGGTCTGATCATGCATCCCAGTGTCTCATACTCATTTGGCAGATGGACTAACCCCTTTTGAAATCAGTGAGCCTCCAGGATCTTTATATGATTTGTGTTGGGGCTGGTGAGAGTTCTCCAGAGGGACTTACTGGGCTTCCTGCCAATGTGATTATATAGCATCAAGCCAACTCTGGGTAACTCAAGCTGGTGAAAAGGATCATACTCGTTATACTTATTTCTCTTTAGTCCCCAGGGTCCCACAGCATGGCATCTCCTGAAAGCTTCATAAATAATAAATTGAAGTTTACGATTTCTGAGATTAAAATTTCTGAGATTAAAAAAAAAGGGACAAGTGTGTATTGATCTACCATGTTCCAGCATGGTGCTATGGGCCATCACCTTTGTTACCTGCTTTCATCTTCCCCAGAAGGTAGATATCTTTATTTACAGGAGATGAGTAACCTGTCCAATGTCTTACGGCTAAAGGGTGGTGGCGCCTATTTCTGAACCCAGACCTCTCCGCCTCCTTACACCTCCGTTGCATTTTGGGAGATGAGCATCACCCATTCTTTGCGTAACACAAGATGAAGAAAAGTGTATTGGCGTAGATCTTTTTCAAGCCCCCTCACTGTCATTAAAACTCTAATCAAAATCCATCTCCCTGATACCTGGCTCTTTTTCTACTCATACTCTTTAGTTCATAGGCTTTGATACGATACTTTAAAATATAACGTATATTCTTTTATGAGGATGAGTTCTATCTTTCTAGCCAGTCTGAAATTTCTCCCAAAGCATCACAGATCTTAGGTTTGGGACACACTGGAGGACCCTCCACCCCCAGCATCCTTTAAACACGTTTCCTTTTCATTCAGACACTTGAAAGCATATAATGCCTCTCATCTCCCTTTTCATAAATGAATCACTCTCACTGTCTTCAACTGTTGCTCAAAGACCAGACTGCTCACCTGTGGGCCTCTTCAAGTTTCCTGTTCCTTTCCCCCCTTTCTTCCTTGTCCCATTTTACTACAGTGTCTTGGCCAGCTGGGGGGGGGGGAGCACATAATCTGGTGAAGTGGTCTTGCAGTTAACAGATGCGCTGCTTGTTTCCTCCTTTAGGAACTGCAGAGAAGCCTGGTCTACCCTTTCTTCTGGAGGACGGTGGCATAACGTGTCGCATAGCCAGACAGTTTGCAGGCTGCTGACCTGAGTCGGTCCATGCTGGATACCGGAATCCTGTCTTCTACTCGGATAAAATATTCAGAGAAGATCCACCGACACCAAGTATCTGTATATAGCAATACTAGAGGGATCTTTCATAATGGAATTTACAAGGACCACTACTAAAGGTTTTATTGAGAACGTTAGAAATGCACTCTTTCAAGAGAACTATGAATATTTATGTGCAGTGATATATGACAAACCGCCAAGGAAACACAGGGGGTTGAGCGATCCGTTTCTCCTTCTTTGTCACTAAGAAACTGGCGATCACACGTCCTTCAACAGTATGGCTAAGGGCCTACTTTCTAGCTGGTGTGAATCTCTGCGATGTTTCACACTCTTCTTGCGGCGCATGATATGGTTGTACTTTAGGGACTTTTAACGGAACATGGGAGTTGTAAGTAAGTTACTGATTGTGCCCTTCATCCTTTCTCTTGCATCTGTTTTCACTTTCCAGGGATCTTTTGAACTCGAGTATCTTGATCTTTTGTGTCTGAGAATGGGAGAGGTTTGAAAGTGCTTTCGGTAAGCCAGGAGTAGAAATGGGAAACAGCTTATGTGATGCTTCATCAGAACTGCCCCTAAGCCTCCCCCGGCCCCAGTGGCTGAGGGCTCTGCTGCTCCAGTTCCCTTCCATTTAGGGGTGAAGGTAGGGTGGTGGGTGGGGGTGATGGTAGAGCACAGAAATCACCAAGTACAGAGCTCGAGTCTCGGCTGGAGCTCAGCAAGTGCTGGTTACATTTCCTCCCCACCGGGTGTTTCACGGAACTCTGGGGGAGCAAAAGTGAACCTCTGCCTGTGCACACGGAAGGGGCGTTGACTCTGAGCCTCGCGGGGGCCTTGCCACAAGTGCTACCTACAGTTTGCAGGCTGCTGACCTGAATCGTTCCATGTTGGACACTTGAACAATCAGAAACTGAAACCTGTCCGAGTTCGGTTATAGGACCTCTAAAGGGGAGTGCCCCACATATATTCAGGTGGCCAGTCCTCCCCACCACCCAGAGGTCAGTTTAAGGAAACAGAGGGACAAAACTGAAATATATCTCAAGAAATCATGGGGTTCTAATGAAAAACCAATTAGAGCAGACAGATGGCCGACACACACTTCCAACTTTGTTTAGGATATTTAGAGCAGTTATTTTTATATCTTGTGAAGGCAGTGCCTGACAGCAGGTGTTAGTCACCATCATTTAGAGTGTGTCTAATAGAGCCTTAGGTACGGGAAGCAGGATTACTGACATTTTATTTTGTCATTTTCCTATTAAGATGTCAAACATACTTTTTTAACAGCATTTTTAATGATTTCAGGGGACAATTTATCAGCTCTCATCTCTGAGCTCCTGACACACTCAGAATAGAACATTCTTTCCATGTCTTTATAAACCAAGTGTTTCAAGGAAAGAATATCAGGTATGTAATTCTTTTCAAATTATAATATTTAAGTGGAATATGGGTCTTGTTTGCTGTTTGTTACAAAGAATAGAATTGAGGTTAAATCATCTAATTGCAAAGCAGGGCTCCAGGGATCTAGCCCCAGCTGTGCAGCCGAAATAGCAGTGAAAGCCAGATAAAGTCATTTTAGGTTTCTTGGAACATCTTTTTCCCATTGGAAAAGAGAGTCCTTGGAAAAGAAGTTGAAATAGTGAGGGGGAGGAGAGCACTCAGTGGAAGAACACATTAGAAGAACTTTGCTAAATTCTGACAGTCTTACCAGTTAATTCTATGACCCTTTATTCTATTGAGTATCTCATTGAAGACCTGCCAAAAAAAAAGTTTATGTAATAATGAAGAAAGAAATTGGAGCACCTGGTGGCTTAGCTGGTTAAGCGTCTGACTCTTGATTTCTGCTCAGGTCATAATCTCAGGGTTCTGGGATCGAACCCTGCATTGGGCTCTGTGTTCAGCAGGGAGTCTGCTTCTCCTTCTCCCTTCCCCCGCTTGCGAGCTCTCCCTCTCAAATAAATAAATGAATAAATAAAATCTTTAAAAAAAAGAATAAAAAACAAATTGAATGAAGAGTAGGGAAGGGGAAGAAGAAAGCTGAAAAGCAATTAGAGGAGTATTAAGGGAAGCTCCCCCCACCCCCACCCCAATACAAACACTCAACAAGTATAAAACAATCCAAGCGGGGCGGCTGGGTGGCTCAGTCGTTAAGCGTCTGCCTTCGGCTCAAGGCGTGATCCAAGAGTCCTGGGATCGAGCTCTGCATTGAGCCCTGCATCGGGTTCCCTGCTCTGCTGGGTGCCTGCTTCTCCCACTCCCCCTGCTTGTGTTCCCTCTCTTGCTGGCTGTATCTCTCTCTGTCAAATAAATGAATAAAAAATCTTAAAAAAAAATAAAGTAAAAAGAAAACAAAACAATTCAAGGGAGCAGATGGATTGGACTCACTAAGGAAGAGAGGACAAAATCAAATAGGGTAAATTCAGAATCAAAAGCCCTAAGGATAAGTCCTTGGGGAAAAATTAATAAGTACCCACTTAAGATTTATGGGGTTGGCAAGCTGATTGCAAAATGAGTTGGGATGAATCAAAAAGTATACTTGTGTGCTTTATTTACCAGTGAAGGAGCTTTAGGAATAGAAGTAGAAAGTGGTTTTGAAATAAATATCTGGAAAAAAATACAGGGCCCTTCTTGGCTTAGTTTTTGCTAACAACTCTAAGCAATTCAATTGGTACCTATGTGTGTAACAATTACTGAGAAATTAAATTGTTGCCAGAAATATATAATCCTAAATTAAGGAGTTATTGCAAGTTTCTAAGTGAAACATTGGTGGAAAATAAAATAAGTAGCAACATTTTTTCTAATTGTATACCTAAATGCAAAACCACGTATTTCTGATAAATAATTGGTGGTGTTTTTTTAATCTAATAAACACTTTTGAGCCTCTACTAGGAGTACTAATTAAAGTACCAAGAGCAGTACTCAAAAATATTTACTGAAATAAAGCACTAAAAATTGCAAGAATATTTCCAGAAATATTCCCAATCTCCCATTGTTATGGCATATTACAGGTTATTCCTTTATAAGCCTAAAATAACCTCAGTGTATCTAATTTTACAATCAAAGTGATTTTTTTTCTCCTTTACTATCACACAATCATGTCTTCAACTAAATATCTTGGTCTCTCTTTTCTTTTGACATCTCTTTGAATAACACTCGAACAATTTATTTTTGAATTTTTATATGGAAGAGATAACAGAATACAGCATTAAAGACTGGGATGTGAAATTCATCTTTAGCAATTGTGACTTCTTCCTTATGGTCGGGCAATAACTATTGAATAATATTTGAGGACATTGAACGAATTAATAATCAGAGAATGTTAAAGTTGGAAGGAGCTATGGAACTTACTTATCTTAAATACCTAATTTTACAGACTCAATTTCACTCAACTTTTGACTCTGAGTTAGCACTAGGTTGGCTGCTGGGATCCAAAATGGGAAAATGCAGGCTTGAAGAGGTCCTGTGATGTATCCAAGGTCATAGGTTATGCTAGGTATCTCTTCTTTGACCCACTGCCCACATTCTCTGCTCTGTACTCCTGGATGCTGATCTGAGGGACATTTTATCTGTAAGATTTCTAGTCTTCTGGCTTCTAAAAGTTGATACTAGAACAACTATGGAGAACACTGCCCAAAGATCAGAGAATGAGGAGGAAAGTGAGATAGGGTGTTTAGCCTCCTGTTCCTTCCCTGTGGTTGCTTGGAGCTGGCTGCATGCTTGGAATGTCAGGGAGCCTCTCCATAGGATTTGCCTGCTCCAGATTCTGATTGCTGCTCCCTCTGCGTGTTTCCTAGACTACAGGTGGCAGAGGCAATTTATAGTTCTTAACCCCACGTTCTACACTTTCCCTTGGGGTTTCCCTGTATGCTGCCCGTATCTTTGTAAATAATTATTTAATTCAATTTTCCTTAAATTACCCTATTTGAACATGCCATCTGTTTTCTGTTGGGAGCGCGAGGGTTATACAGCTTATAGAATGATTTTCAGTTGACTTGATTTGGTATGTCCTCTGGGAGGTTTGTACACCAATTTTGACTTAAGGTTAACAAAATTCTGATTGTCCATAGAGCTTATTTTTTAAGCCATTGATGCAGGAGTCAAAGTAGGGACCACACGGCACTGGAATTTTACGTTCAATTACCTCAAGCTGATACTTAAATAGCTGGCGGCTTGATCACATGCTTTGATTCTGACTTCTATCAAGTAGATTTCCATTTGATGAGAGATACCTGTTGTGTCCCTCTTCTCTAAACTCATGGTAATAGGCTAAGTCACTGTGTTTTGACTGAATTATTACCAAGTTTGATTGTCAAAGCAACAAAATTGAGACTGTGTTAGCCTAGACCTATGAAAGAGGGGGCGCCTTCAGAAGTCTCAGTAAAGCCTTGAATTTCATCTTTCCTGCCCTCAGCTCTCTAAGATTCTATTCAAATGCTGGCTTAAGGTTAAAATCCTCCAATAGCAGAGCCCATTCTTGAGCTTAAGACTTTGATTCTTAACTCAAATTGTACTCTCCTTGAGAGTAATAACACGTTAACCTCTTGGTGATTAAAAAGGATCTCAAGTAAAAGTGTTAGATCTTTCTGAGAAATTTAGGAACAGAGACCTGAGAAGGTTGGATACTATAATTAGTGCGAAAAAAAGGGAGACACTTAAGTGTGGGGAAAATATATATCATAAATTTGCCAGACTTAGAAATAAGGTGTGATTTAAGAGAAAGTTGAGAAAACTCTTTCTCAATCATAGAACTAGGAATGATGAATGCCAATTTGGAAAACGATGAAAAGCAATTTGAGTAAACTGCCTTGTTTTATTGGTCACGCCTTTGGTGTTATACTTGAATATATGTTACGGTTGTGTTGAATGGGATGCAGTAAATAATTAATAACAGTATTTATTGACTTATCATATGCTAGACAGTGTTCTAAGTATATTATATTTATTAACTCATTGGATTCGCCTCACAATTTCATGAGGAAGATGTATTATTGGTCTCTGGCTGTTTGTTTCCTAGGGCTGTCATAACAAAGGACCGCCAACCGGGTGGCTTACACAACGGGAATGTACAGTCTTAGTCTAATGGCTAGAAGTCCAAAATCCAGGTGTTAGCAGGTTTGGTTCCTTCTGAGGACTCTGCAGTAGAATCTGTTCTAAGCCTTTCTCTCCATTCTGATAACCTTAGACGTTCCTTGACTTTTTTCTACGGACATCGTTCATACTGGATGGATTAGAGCCTACTTCATCTGACCTCGATCATCTGCACAGATCCTACTTACAAATACAAATGTGTGTTGGTAAACGTATATACCTGTATCTTAACTATGGGATTGAAGGTGTTTCACGTTATTTTGCATCCTAATCACTTTTTATTGGGCTTTGTCCCTAATTGGAGGTGGTTTCTTTGGCACCCACCTTGGTGCATTCATTCCACAGCCTGATAAGGGTGTTCGAGGGATTATCATGGCTGATATTTTTTTCACCATTGACATAAAAGCAGGAGGAGTTTGAAAGCTAGAGAAGCACGTAAAGCAAGATGGAATCTGATAGCAGTCGCCTGTGTGTAGAGCAGTATGACAGCCCATCCTCTGCTTGGCACCTTTCTCCTCTCTCATGTCACGACCTGGTGCAGAGAGAGAGACAATGCCTCTGACCTTATCATGCCTCTCCTGCCCTCTGAGGATGGCTTAATGCAGTCCTTACTGGATATGATGTCAGCACTAGTGGTTGAGGTGGGGAGTGATTTAGTGACTTCAACTCTCTTTGTCCTTCTGTCTACATTCTTACAAGAACCATGGAATTCCTGAAAGCCTTAGTATAGAGAAACATTTGAGATCATGTAGAAATCCTCGGGAGAGACGATCGAACTAATTGTCCCTTAAGGTTGCTTCCAATTCTGTGATTCTAGAATTTATTTTCAAATAAAGAAGTTGAGGCCCTGAGAAGCGAGTGATTTGAAAAATAATATATCAACAGTTAGTGCCAAGGCAGGATTGCATGACTGGTGAAGAAGCCTTTGGCATGCCCATGATCAAATCCATGAGCGTCCATGTCAGTCCGCAGTCAGAATTTGTATTCCTTCTGCCTCACTTTTAGACTTTCATTTCCTAGTCAGACTCTGTGACCTTTCAAGCTTTCAAGCTCTTGTTCTAAAAGGGCTCACTCACCTACTAGGGTGACATATGCCCCTGAAGAGGGTGGAGGTAAATATGCCAACACACAGCATGCTGCTCCCCCTTCATTGGCATGACTTCTGGGATCCTGGTGAAGTAATGGCTCACAAGACCCCCGTCCCACAGAAACCACCAGACACCCCTCAAAATACTAACATGGGAAACAATTTTCCAGCTGATAACTTTGCTGTAACCATAAATTTGGGAACAAGAAGAGAAACAATATGTATGTATGTATGTATTAATTTTTTTTGAGAAACAGTATTTAATTAAAACTGATTTGTTTTGGATACCAAGCCAAGAACTGAGGTGTCCCAGATTTTATACGTGCTCTGTCAGCCAGAGAGAGACCTGGGGAATTTGCAGTACTCTCTACTGCGGGGTAGATTGTAATTGGACAGGTGAATTCCTCCACCCTTCTCTGTTCCCTCCTTCAGAACTCAGCGGCTGCAGGAGACTCTGGAATGATGCATGTCTATTCACAGTGGGTAGACAGTTCCCATGTCTGTCTTAGTTCCTCTCATCAGAATTTATTTTTACCAAAAAAAGAGAGGCAGTGTGATTGCCAGCAGGCATTCCCTGAGGTTAAGGACCCCGTGATGGCCCAGTTCTTTTTTCCCTTCCCACAGCACCTAGAATAAAGTCCTGTACCTCTTAGTCCCTCTGTGAGCACTGCTGCTAACTGACTTACCTTTCTGGCCAGCCCCCACTGCAGCACAAGCTTGTATCAGCAAGAGAAGGAGCAATTCTCCTCTCAGCTGCCCTGCCAAGCACTCAGGAGAATTTTGTCCTGGGGCTGCGACAGAGAGATCAAAGAAGAGACAGTACATTATACAATTTCTGAGCTCTATCGTCTAAGTATGTGTGAGTATATAGTAACTAGTAATGATTTATCCTAACACATCTTCGTCTGAATTCTAGAACATCTTCTAAGCAATACTCCATCAATCCTCCAAGCAGTTTTTAACACAGATAGGAAAATGAACATGTTTTCTATGACTCATAAACAGTATGGATGCTCTTAATAAACCCAATTTTATAGAGATTGTGATGATGATTTCTCAGCCCTCGCTAAGTCAGAGAAATGAGTTCACTTTGGGGCAATCACTCGCTGAATGGGAAGTTGTGTGCAAATGCAAGAATGACAGTGGATCTGTCTGATACCCGGGGCCTCATAAACATTAATTATATGTTGAGTAATGTGTGACTCCATAGAAAATTTCTTCCTTACAGTTAAAAAAGTCTTTCTTATTTTTTAAAGAACAAGAACACTACATATAACTGTAAAAATAAAATATACACAAGTATATACAGGAAAAAGTGAAAGTCATTCTCATTATTATGTTCTTTCAGACTCCCTGGTAGTATAACCGTTAACAACTTGGTATCCTTGCCAACACTTTTTCCTACACATGTACATGTGTGTATTTATGAAATATAAAATATAAAAGTCTATATATTATTTATGAAATATAAAGGTCTGTATATCATTCTGTAACTCATTTTCATCCCTGAGTAATGCATGTTGTGGTATTATAAAATCTATAAATCTATAAAATCTATAAATCTAAGTTATACTTTTTAATCCCCACATACCTTCTTTTTGGATGAAAAGATTTTTAACACATCTCCTACTGATGATCATTTATGTTGTTTCCAAATATTTTCATATTGCGAACAATGCTACAATGAATATTCTTATGAGCAGAAATGCTACAATAAACATTCCTGTGGCATTCTTTGCAATAAGAAAAGAATTGTTACAATTCTTTTTGGAGAAGGGAAGTGTGTTTTTAATGTAGGTTCAGGAAGAATTGCTTTCAAAGGGTAATGCCATGTATGTTAGGGTAAGTCCTAAATGCTTAAGTCCCTCATTTATTATTATTCACCAGATGACATACTGGCTTAATGGTTCTTCTTGGCTAAGATCCAGTCAAAGGCCAGCAGTCAGCTGTGGTTTGGCTAGGCAGTCCTGCTGATCTTGGTGGGACTCTCTCACGTCTGGGGTTAGCTAGCTATCGTCTGGTCTGATAGCCTCAGTGTCTTTCTTTGAAGCTTATTCTGGACATGTTCTCTTGCGGCAAGACAGGTCAATGAGAGGGAGAAGCATTCCTTCAAGTCTCTTGTGTCGAGCTTGCTATTATCCCACTGGCCAAAGCAAGCTACATGGCTGAGAGTATGGGGTATGAGTGGGAGAGCGTTGGCAAAGGTATGAAAAATTAAGATCATTTTTGCAATCAATTTCTATACATATTTTAAAAGGTTACAGATACTGCCAAATTGCCCTCCCACACAATTTAATTTGTTTTTACCACAACAAATTGTATATAAGAGGGTTTGGCAACAAAATCCAGTCTCCCAGTGTGAAATATTAGGTACATAGCACAGGTTTACTTTAATGACCTTTTTCCCTTCCTTTTGATTTCTGCTATTATGTTCTAGGATAACTAAGTTTATTATAGTTATTGTTTTTTCTGTTGTATAGTTTTTGTAAAGACTGATGATGTTTACATTTTTTGTAACTAATTTTTAACTTTAATTAGAGCAACTTTAATAGTTTTTTTTGCCTTAGCCATAATTAAAAGGGAATTAATATGTACTGTTAATCTTTTCATAAAGTAGCTTCTATATTCCAAAGCATGTGTATTTTACACTACCTCTTAGTTTAATGAAATTTTGTTAATAACAAAAGTTTGCAAAACATGGGCACAGGTACTATATTTTCTGAGATCATTTACATCTAGCAATCTCTTTCTGTTGCTTTCATACATGAATAAGGTGAAGATAAACTATTGGGTCACATATTTCTCTTTCTTTATCTACTATCTTCTGGAATTGAATATTCCTATGGAGAGCTTTGAGATAGATGACTTCTTCCCCTCTCATTCATTTGACACATAATTATTGAGCTTCTACCATTGGACAGACACTATTCTAGGTACTGATTGTATAGAAATAAACAGCATACAAGCAAATATCTCTGCTCTCCTGGAGCTTAAATTCTAGTGGGAGGACATATGCAATAAGCAAAATGAATAAATAACTAATGATCTATATTGTATAGATAAATAAATATAATTTAACAAGAAAAGGAGGGATATGGAGTGCCAGAGTGAGGGTTACCTTTAAATGGGGCAGTCAGGAAAAGAATCCATGAGACGTTAACATTTGAAAGATATGAGTGAACAAGATTTACAAATGTTTGCATCAAGAACATTCCAGGCAGGGCAAACAGCAAGTGCAAAGGCCCTGAGGTGAACATATCTGGCATATATGAGGAACAATATGGAGGCCTGTTTAACCGGAACAAATGAAGTGAGGTGAAGAATAGAAGAGATGAGGTCAGAATGCTAATTGAGGTTAAGAGCAGATTGAGCCTTATCGATTATTTTAATAATTTGGCTTATATCACAATGAGAGGTGAAACACTGGATTGGTTTGAAGAGAGAAGTGACAAGGTCTGACTTTATGATTTAACCAAAATATTCTGGCTGCTTATAAGTGACTTTAAATTTGTTTTTGTTTGTCTTCTCATGGATACTCAGAGAAAACTTAAAATTTTTTTATCCTTGAAGTATAAAAACTTTTTCAGCATATGCATATTAGTTGTGGTGGTTTTATATTACTATTTTCTGTAACATACTATGTCCTTTGACTCACAAATTTGGTTCTTTCTTCATTTGGGGAAAGTTTTTTTCATAATACCTTTTAATGTTTTTTCAATTCCATTTACTATTTCATATTTCAGGGGCGCCCTTGACCTGTTTGTTGAAATGCTGGTGTCTGTCCTCCTGCTATCATTTTTGTTTAAATACTTCCTTATCTTTGCTTCCTGTTTGGTATACAATTTTCTCAAAACTATCCCCCACATATCAGAGTTATTTTTCTCTCATTTTCGTTCTTTCCTGCTTCATATTTATTTATCGTTTCTTAGCTGTCTGTGGTCTTCAATTTTTTTCATTACCTCTCCCTTTAAAATTTTTTATTGTATCATTTATTTTTCCTCTGACATCTTATTTCATCTTATTTCTTTATTTTCTGTCACAATGCAAAGTCTAAAAGTCTAATTTCTTGGAGTATGCTTATTCTAGAAAAATTTTTAAGACTTGTTCCATTTTTTTATTTTTAATATTTTTCCTGCTTTAGTATTTTTGTATTGTTGATGAGCCTTTTGTATTTACGCTTCTCATTTTTGAAAGGGGTTGGTGCTGTCTAGGCCTTCTCATTGGTCCAGATGGATTGGGTAGATTCTATTTTGCTCCCTTCTGTTTTCACTTGGGTCCTCTTTGCACCCTCATCTTATAATGTGAGCTTGAGGCAAGGTGTTGATGGTATAACGTCACCTTCTGTTTCTGAGAGTTGGGAAAGAACAACTCTAGTTGCTGGAAAGAACACTTAGACCTACAAGGGACCTTGATTTTATGTTTCTGCTTCTTTCTCCACAGTTATTATTTTTTTGGAAAGGGGGTGTGTAGTATAAGACTGAATCTTCTTTCCACATGAGGTAGAATGGTTCTGTCGTTTTAAACACACACAACACTTAGGAGGCTTGTTATATTTAGAGTGGAAAATTATGTCAGGAACAAAGTCAACAAAAGGAAACAAACCGCAAAAAGTAGCAGGAAAGAGAGCCAGTTAGGTGCAGCCCCGAGACCAGCAGTTCTGTGGGCCATGGTTACATGCAGCCCTGCGTGGGAGTCTGTCTGTGCGTCTGTCTGTGCGTCCATCCTGCACACCAAGCTGGGGGTGCACTACATGCATCCGGCTCCTGCTCTACCCTGGAACACCTGCACATGTCCTCAGGTAGCTCCACCTGAACTTTAACAGGACAAAAGGAGATCATTCCATAGGCTGAAAACAAAAACGAGAACCAAAATGACACTGTTTCTTTTCCCCAAATGAAATCAACAATGAAAGTTCCTGTGTGATTCCAAAATTTCCAGAGTAGAAGTGGAGCGATCTGAAATGTCAAAGACCCCATTATTTTGAATAATGCATACCTCAAATTTGAAGAAAGCATACCTCAAAATATTCTAATTCCAAACGAGAACAACAAAATACTGCCTTATCTACCAGTACCAATGCCAAGGGTCCTGGGAGGGCGGCAGGGAGGGCTCCGGCCCTGTTCCTGCAGCTCTGCCCGTCCTAGGAGCTGCCCTTACCAAGGACAAGTCTCTGATGGGAATTACAAGCTGAGCTCAGAGTGGGGAAGCACTTCCGGAACGAGGCTTTGTTGCAGGTGGTTTTGTTCAGGTGTGACTTCTTTCTTTAAGGAGTTTTAAGGCCACCTGTGTTTCTGTGTTTTCAGTGCTAAGGTGAAGTCCAATCGCAGGGCCTTCTATCCACTGAGACACCATGCTTCCAGCGTAGGTGAGAGACAGTGTCTCCTTTTGGCATCACAGAGTTAATATAAAGTAAAAAAAGCGGTCCTGGTAGAGTAGACAGTTACACAGGAGCTGGAGGCAAGGACGGTGATAAATAGGTTACATGTTAGCAGCCCCCGGGGGCACAACATCCTGACTTTGTGGCTTCCAAGGCCCTGGGGCTAACAGACCAAGAGTCACTGATGCAGAGCTTGCCTCTCCCCTTACACCTCTGCTCTGGGTAACCCCTAGACTCATTATAATGCATTTGCATGGCGGTTTTAGCTCCCCCACCATGGGGGAAGGCTGCCATGAAGATTCCCATAGAAACCTTGTAGGGTCAAACACTCCCCCTCCCAACCTGCGGGAGGAGTCCCCCAAATGATTGGAAGCAGCCACTTTTAGAGACCACCCTGTCCATGACCCCAGACTGCCCCCCATAAAAAGAAAGCAACCACTTTTAGAGACCACCCTGTCCATGACCCAAGACTCCCCCCCCATAAAAAGAAAGTACCCCTGTAGCCTCAGGGGAATTGCCCCCTCTGGGCCTGCCCACTCTCTCTTTTTGAGAGAGTACTGTCCTTAAGACACTGCTTTGTGCTTGCTACCTTTCTTCTGGCTGTCTTTCGCTGAGCGTGGACCCTCATGTAAGTCTTTCGTGGGGAATCCAAGAACTGAAACCTCCCACACAGCACAGGTTTTCCTAGTGGTAATAGTCCCAGTGGCTCGTTTGGGACGTTCTTCTCCCTGCCAGCTGCTGGCTCTGGTCCACACTCAGGGCAATGACCATGCTTGTGCTGTCTTCTGTCTTGACCTGCCTCTCTCTGGCTGCTCTGACTGGTCACCGTTCTCATGCTCTGTGAGCAAAGAGGCTGACACCGACGCATGTGTTACCAGCTTGTGCAGAGGACTCACTCCACATTGTTCACCCGGTCGTGGATGGCAGCAGGGACTGGCACCATGTAAGTCCCGTTTGGTGTTACAGTTTTTATGGGCAACTGGTGCGGCCCTGGAGGCACCGGTTGTACTATGGTGACGTCTGAGTGATCCGGCCAGCAGTGCCTAGTGTGGCATGGCTAATTGCAAGAATAGGTTCTACCTGCACCTTTGCTTCTCTGTAATCTCCATTCTCTTGCAGCTGTGCCTTAGGAGGGGTCAGCACGGCCTCCTGAGTGACCACTGCTTGGCTGGCGACAATGTATGTGTTCGCTGGGGCCAGGCTGGCCCTGCTGGTGATAGACACCGCTGGGATTTGATGGATGATGTGCACTCTCGGCACGACAAGCTGCTGGGAGGTCGAGGTGGTCATGGGACTGTGTCCGTGTGGGTGACAGGCCTGATGGCTGGTGGCAGCTGCTGCTGCATGGTGATTAAAATGGGCCAGCTAGACAGCCTGGTGTGCTCTGGGCAGACAGGGCCTCCTGGATGACCGCCAGTTTGGACTGTGAGGTGCCAGGCTCAGGCTCCGGGGGGCCGGTGAACCTTCCCTCGACAGGCTCTTGGGAGTCTGGGCACTGCTGCAGTGAGCAGACAGCACTCCAGTGTGATTGGGAGAGGCGAGGGCACTTCTAGATGAGAGAGGTCCCAGGGGGGTTTTGAAGCAAGGCCATGCCCCTAGGCCATCTTTTCCTGGAAGCCTGCTCTATGAATTTGCTTTCACAGGTAGATCTGTCCTCCGGAATAAGCCTTTGCCTGGTTCTTCCTGGGAACCTGGTATTTTGATGAAATAACGATTCAGAGAGATAGTAGCAAATTGAATTCTGCCACTCCTTGTCCACAGTCCTGTAGTATGGATAATTTTTAGTGATGTATAAATTCTATTTAGGGTGAGTTGTTTATCAGGAACCATTGTAATTGCTTGTACGATCAACTGTGCATAGGAATAAGGTGGCTTTGAGTCCTCTTCTGGGCTCTCTCCACTGGAAGCTTCCTTTTCATTTTCTGACTACAAGTTGTTGGCCCTTCGATTGAGGTCAGCTGGTATCACACAGCCCATTTTGAACCCATCAAGGTCTGTTCCCTGGGGGCTGGATGGGCAGGCGTCTCCTGCACTGACGCCTTCCGTAGGGGAGGGAAGGGTACTGATGAAGCGGGCCACGGTGTCTGGAATGTCGATCGTCAGGGGCGACACGTGGGCCTGCGTGGCCTCACTCCGGAGCCTCCTGCTACTCCATTTTCTCACTGGACGGGGCAGTGACCGTGATCTTGATGACTGTGCCTGGGAACCGGAACGAGCATGCGCGGCAGCTGCGGCGGCCGCTGACGCCCGTGGAGCACGCCGGCCGCCCGCGGTTCTTGCTGCGGCAGAGCGATGGGCTGGGCCGTGAGGCTGTGGTGGCGGCGTGGTGACATGTAGCTTGGGTGGCCCTGCAACAGGCGGCCCCCGATGATCGCCAAGCGCTTCTTCATCAGGTACTCGAACTCGTGGCCCTGGAGCGCGCCGGGTCCCGGGAGTGGGGTGGACCCGCCACGGGCCTGCGAGTGTCCCGCAGCCTTCCGTGGCAGCAGTGGAGCTGAGGGCCGCGTGAGGCCTCCTGATGAGCGACAGCTGGAGGCTCTCCATAGGATGGATGGATGGATGGATGGATTGATTGATTCAGACTTATTTATTTAAAGATTTAGTTATTTATTTTGGAGAGAAAGGAGAGCGGAGAGGGAGGGTGGGGGTGGGGAGTCTGAAGCCGACCCCCGCGATGAGTGCGGAGCCAGGTGGGCTGGAAGCCAGGAGTCCGAGGCTTGGCCAGCTGCGCCCCCCAGGCACCCCTCCCCATAGCTGTTGTACAGGACATGCTGGGGGGATTGCTCTCTGGTGAAGGGCACTTGGGGTTTGAGAATGCTTCTCTGCCTCAGGGGGAGTGCGTGTGTTGGGTGCGTTTGGTGGTCCTCTGGCTTCCAGGAATCACTCTAATCTGAGGCAGTGGAGAACAGTGTTTAGAACATTCTGTTTTTCCGCCCCTGTACCATTGAGTTGAGTTTGTTCTAAGTTGGGGGTATCAGTGGAGGTTTCATGAATTTCTTTTCTCTGCCTAAGCTGCCGTCTTCTCCAGTTGTTGGGAGAAGTCATCACTATGTTAGAGTTCTGGGAGCCCTAATTGTTCTGTTTCTGGAAGGAACTTTTAAAGGATTGCTTGAGTGAAGCTTCCTTTACTTGTTTCACAACCGATGATATGTTCTTTATTCTTTTTTTTTTTTGGAGGATAGTGTCACGTGTTATATGTTTTAGGTCTCTCTGCCATCTCTTCCTCTAAACGTTGCTTGTGTGTGTTTAATCTCCTTGAAAAGTTCTCATAAAACTTGCTGTTGTGGCTAGTTTAAAAACACTTCACTATTCTAGTCCTCATTATGTCTGTCCTACTCATATGACACCTATCCGAGGAAGTGAAATTGTGTGTGGTCATGGTTAAGATCTTTCAGGGATTTCTCCAGGCAGCTTGTATCATTTCTTTTAAAAATATATTTTCCTCTTTGACCCAGAATATACTGAAAAGTAATTTTGTAGAAGACTCATTTCTGTCTTTTCGAATTTGTTCAATTAAAAAAATCATTTTTCCCCTCTGATAAAAAACAAGGAACCTGGCTGGGGATGTCTAGCAAGTAGTGTCTTGAAGTGTATGAATTTGTGTTTTTGGGCTGCTGGTAACAAATTGCCACAAACCAAGTAGCCTGAAACAACAGGAATTTATTCTCACAATCCTGGAGATTAGAAATCCAAAGTTAAGTGTCAGCAGGGCCATCCTCTCTCTGAGGACACTAGCGAAGAATCTGCTGTTGACTCTTCCCAGCTTCAGGCAATCCTTGGCACTCCTTGGACCTGCAGCTGCTTCATTTAATCTTGTCATTACATGGTCATCTTCCCTGTTCGTTTCTCTGTGTGTCCTCTCCTCTTATAAGGTCCTTATTATGCCATTGTAACCTATGATCTCCTTTTTACTGAACTAATTGCACCTGCAAAGATCCTATTTCCAGAAAAGGTCACGTTCTGAGGTTCTGGGTGGACATGAATTTTGAGGCTATACTATTCAGTCTAGTAAGTAGGGGTTGGGGCAGGTAGTGTATAGAGCCTGAACCCCTCAGGACTAAGAAGCACGTAAGTGTTGTTATTTGAATAGTGTACTAGTGAAGGAAGATTAGAAATCATGGTTTGTCCTCTCTGTATGCTCAAATACCCAGTGTGCCTTCAAAGCTTGTTTAGGGGGTGTCTCCAGGTATGGGGTATAATTAGTGTCAGTGAGGGAAGGATAAAGAGGAGTGCTATAAGAGAAAAGATGACCTGGTTTCACAATGAGCCCATTTGTTTCTTCGAGTATAAAAGTGGAAGCTTAGAGCCTGATCCAGAAAAGGATCTGCAAAGCGGGAGCTGCTCTGGTAGCAAATATACACGGAAACCGAAGTGGTTGGTTATTGGTTTGCATAATGGCTTTCCAAGTACCTCAGGTGGAAGCAGCTTCTCTTCAACCACAGCCTCAGGTCAAGCGCTGTGTTTGTCTTTCCTCCAGCAGAGGAAGCCTTGTCTGCAGCTCATTCATGGACCTCACTTGGGAGGAGGGGAAAGGTATTTACTCTATTGTCTCATTTACATACATAGTTGATTAGATTTGAAAAATAAAGTATAATGTGGGCTAGTTGAGAGTAAGAATTATTTATTTATTTATTTATTTATTTATTTATTTATTTATTTTTCTTAGAGAGAGAGAATCTTATGCAGGCTCCACTTCCAGCACTGAGCCTGATGCAGGGCTGGATCTCACAATCCTGAGATCATGACCTGAGCTTAAATCAGCAGTTGGACACTTAACCAATTGAGCCATCCAGGTGTCCTGAGAATAAGAACTTGTTAGTCACTTGAATTTTAGAAGCTTCCTAATGAAGAAATAATTCAGGCATTAAAAACTTTGTCTATTTCAGTTACCTTTTTTTATTTGCCTGAGACTTGACCATAAAGATACGATAAATCTAAGGAAGAACAGGGTTATGCTCAGGCACCAAATGGGTTATTTCAGTTTCTTCAGGCAGAGAAACGTGTTTCTGAACCAAGTCTCAACTGGTGGGACTCCTTCCTTGCTTGCATTTCGTAAGTAGAGAGAAAAGTGAAAGTCCAACCAAACACTCTCAGTTGCCAAGGAAACACAGTGTTTTCTGCTGAGTGGAAGAGAAATGTGAACTCTCCAGTCTTGTTGACTCACTGTAAGTTGATACCAGTGATCCCGAGTAGAGTAAATGGTTTGTCAAACAAGAGTTCTGTTGTCTTTTGCATAGATGGGAAATTTATACATGGTAAAAATCCAGTACTAACTGATTATTTGAGAGTGTGCTATTGTAATAATAAGGTGGTTTTACTCTGTATGCCCTCCGCTCCCCACTGCTTAAATGAACGTCTACACAGTACAGAATATGTATTGCCATAGAGTCAACTCAGACTAGTGCAGTTCCAAACCACACAGTTTGAGTCTTATATTTTGAGGTTCTGAGCAGGTAATAGTTTAGAGGCATGCTTATAACTATGGCCCCCTATAGATGAGCCTCTCCTAATTGGCTTCACATGGTCTGCAAAGATAGCTCTGTTTGCCATTCTCATGTGATAAGAAGACATCTCTCGGCTGTGTGAACAGAAGTAAGCAAGAGAGTGCCTACTTATCCTTGATTCTAAGTATCTAAGTATCAGGAACAGGGCTTAGATCGAGCATGGGCATCATATAAAATCACAGTGTCTCTCACCTCTTCAGATATGGAGCAGTATGAAGCCTCTGCTGAGGGAAAGATGATCACACCATGACTGCATTTTCATTAAGCTTTGATTTGGCAACAGGTGATTAGGCAAGAGTCGTTAGAGGACATTGCAAGTTTGTAAAATATTGAGATTCTTCTTTAAATAATGAAAAAAAAAACCCTTCAGGAAGTATTAGAAAAGCTTTCTTTAATGTCCGTCTGGCCTCTGGTGTAGTGCTGAGTACATGTTAGCGTTCCATAAATAGTTATCCAATGATTGATTAGCTTTGCAACTATTACACTGTAGAAAGTCATTAGGAATGAATGGTTGTTGAGAAAGGAGATAAAGATTAACAGAAGAATGAAAATAATTCAAATAGAAATGAAGTCTATGCTTTAGATGAATTAACATGGAAGTTCTTATACATGTCTTTAAAAAATATGGTGATATTTTCAAATGTTCAGGACTCCTAATTACCTTTATGGATATGAATGGTTAGAAAGCTTGTTACACTATTGATCATCAGCACGGATTTGATTGATTTCCCTGGATAGTCTCTTATTTTCCTTATTGATCTAAATAGCCTCTGGAAGCTGAGCTCACCAGACAGAGAAGAACCTAGATTTAGGGACCCTTTCTCTATGGATCATTTGGTGTCTTTTGACTCTAAGGGTGTAGGAAGGAAGAAAGTAAGAATATGATGAAATTTTGGTGTCCTGTTTGTCCATGTCTGCATCAGCTTCCTCATGAAGCCTCAAAGCCTCTTCATTACAGTGTTTTATTCCAACCCCCATTACCGCTTTTTTTTTTTAAGATTTTATTTATTTATTTATTTGACAGAAAGAGAGAGAGGCAGCAAGAGAGGAACACAAGCAGGGGGAGTGGGAGAGAGAGAAGCAGGCTTCCCCCGGAGAAGGGAGCCGGATGCGGTGCTTGATCCCAGAATGCTGGGATCATGACCTGAGCCGAAGGCAGACGTTTAATGACTGAGCCACCCAGGCGCCCCCATCACTGCTTTTCTAAAATTGTCAGTTTACAGAATGACCCAGCAACCATATCAATACTGCTAGGTCTTAGTATTTCAAGCAAAGCTTTGGAGGTCAATCTACAATGATATTAAATTGTAATTAATTGCAAACCTAGGGTCTTCTAGTTTATAATGTTATTGTTGACAGGATTCTGAATATGTTAATTTCAAAACAGATATGATCCTGTTTATTATATATGTGCTCACTTTGGGGAACAGAAAGCCTCCATTTAGAAGTAGAAGTAGAAAGGAAAACCTTTATGCTGCTGAGTTAAACTGGAAAATCAGTAGTGATTATAATCCTGTTTGATTTTTATTTGACTTATCTTCTGGAATTTCAGTGTGTGTTAACATTTAAGCTAATGTATTATAAAATACATTTAGATAATGTATTTTAGTAAAGACTAAAGAGGGATGGAGGAATGATGTGGTGAAATGAATGGCTGGTACGTGAGGGAGGGAATTGTGCTGATGTTGTAGACCTGACACTGGAAGGGCAAAGAACATTCGCACTTGTCTAGTACTTCTCTGTTCCAGGCTCCGTGCAGGTGCTTTAAATAGAACATAGCATTTAATGCTTAGAACAACTCTTTTAAGTTAACATTATTATGAGGTTGAACCAAATGAAATTGCCATTTTTGTAGGTAAAAAATGATTGCATATTGGTAATTTCAAATGGTTCAGCCTAATATTCTGTTTTTATGGAGTGAAAAAGCTGATATCTAGAGGGATTAAGTAGTTTTCTCAAATCATACAGTTTAAAACCCAGGTATTATGACTCTCAAACCATTCTTACTTCACGGTACTGGGCTGCCGTCCAAAGAGGTTTTGTCATTACGTCTCTGTTGATGGTGGAGAAACCATTTAATAATTCTGCACCATGTTTTTCATACCCAGTGTTCTATTAATACCATCTACTATTTGATAACTTGTTAACATATTCCTGTTTTTAGTCCAGGAATGTGGCCAAAAGATACAACATCAACCAAGATGGAAAACATGTAACTTTCATTGAAATAAACTGTTATCTTTATAGTTTCTACCCTAAAATCTCTTAAATTTCTTATAATTTGGAAACGTTATCTTTTACTACAGAAAAGAATTTCATAGCTTAGAAATATTTTGCATTTAGCAGCTGAAAAGATTAAAACTGTGTAAATGTTATTGACTGACTTCTTAGGCGTGGCTTACATGTTTGTTCAAAGAAGGAGAGCGCCTTTATAGGAATGTTTGGGATATTTATTAACTGGGCTTCTAGGGCACTTGGTACAGCATTGTTTATACATAGTAAATACTCAGTGAATATTAAATGAATAACAGAATATAGAAAGGAAAGGAAAGAGAGAACGAGAGATTAAAAAAACTCTTACTATGAACTCTGCAGAATTACTAGTATTAGAATGTGTTTCTAGACCTGTGTATTTCTAAAGATTATCTGAAGAGTATAGTAATAATAATTGTTTTGATAAGGTAATTTGTTTGACTTGAATATATGTGTGTAAGGTCCAAACATATATTTCTTCTTTTTCTCTTCAGTTGTGCCTAAAGAACATATGTGCTGGGAACTATAGTAGATGCCAGTGAAACAATGCCAGCAAACCAGACACATTCTAGCCCGTATCCCCACTCACAGTGTACCCTGGCACTCCACAAAGTCTCTGCTTGGTAAATGGATTTCATGGAAATTTGAGTAGGTTCTTTGAGCATAGCTTAAGGAGGATAAAAGGAGGACAGTTGTCATTTGGGTTATAGTTAAGGAACAGTAACAGGAATAGGAAATTATTTGGAAGTTTTGGGGACATGGAGCCAGTGTTTAGCTGATGAAAATCACGATGCTTACATGCCCAGCTCCCTCTGCCTGGAAGTGGGGACTGCCAGATTAGAGGAGTATGTGTTACAAGAGCGGAGATACTTGCAGCACAGCAGACCTGAGCTTAGGTATGGATCACCAGCCATTTGGTTCTCCAACCCCACTAATCCCGGGAGTTTCTGCAGACCAGTATTTGCCTGATTTTCAGAAGAATATTCTGTAGTGAACTGAAAAGTTTAGCACAGGTGGTAAATTCTACTTACTTACTATTTAATCATATATATATGCATTTATACATATACAGGGAGAGAGAAAGAGCGAGAGGCTTCTCATGGCATGAAAGAGTTGGTGCACTCATAAAGGTGAGCAATTAAAAAAAATTATTTGAGAGAGAGAGACAGAGCTCACGTGAGCATGGGGAGGGGCAGAAGGAGAGGGAGAGAGAGAATCTCAAGCAGACTCCCCACTGAGCATGGTGCCCAGACACGGGAGATCATGACCCTCTGAGCTGAAATCAAGAGCTGGGGGGCACCTGGGTGGCTCAGTTGTTAAGCGGCTGCCTTCGACTCAGGGCCTGATCCCCAAGGGTCCTGGGATCGAGCCCCACATCGGGCTCCCTGCTTTGCTAGGGGCTTGCTTCTTCCTCTTCCACTCCCCCTGCTTGTGTTCCCTCTCTAGCTAGCTGTCTCTCTCTGTCAAATAAATAAATAAAATCTTTAAAAAAAAAATGAAATCAAGAATTGGATGCTTAACTGAGTGAGCCACCCAGGCACCCCAAGGTGAGCAATTTTCTGCTCAGTAAATAAGCTACTACTCACCAAGAATATAACATTGTTTATTGCAATTTAATAATGACAAATTTAATACAGAAGTGATTATTAACAAGTCCTGTATCTCTAATTAGAAGGATTTGGGTTATAACAAAGTCTGGGAATACAAACCTGAGCATATTATCCAATATTTGACAGTTACCGAAGAACACATGAGTGATGAGTTTGTGAACTGGACTGGAGATTACATTATGTTGTGCAGTTAGAACCAGAGCTTCCATCAAGGCAAAGGCCAGCGTCTGGGATGTGATCCAGGATATTCCTGAGTAATGGCAGGCAGCAAGTCAACACTGTCCATATGGTATCAGAGCCCATGCTCAATATGAATCCAAGTCCTGGTTCGGCCATTTTTTAAAGATCTCCATTGAGCAAGGCTTGTACAATTCACTATATAAGTGACACCTGAAGATTCGGCTTCAGGGCTATAAAGGTCAGTAACAGCAATTATATGTTTATGTGGGTGTACCCACATGTGCCTTCAGACACAACCAGAGAATAACATCAAGTTGACTTGTTTAAATTAAATTTTCAAATACTATACCTATTAATGATTTATCTCGGATGTGCTTTTATGAGGTTTCACTGCCCTTGAAATAGTATTCTTAAAAGATCTATAATTATGGTTTATGAAGTGTAAGACTAGATTCACTTAGCTCTATTTTGTTCTGTTACCTAGGCAGAGTTTGGTAGTGGACTGTTGCATAAAATAATACCTCAATGGAGGATGTCCCACTGAGGGGGGTGTCAGTGGGGGCTTACTGTGGGGAAGCCAAGGGTCTAAGTTAGGGTGGAAAAGCATGAATTTTGGGGGTGCTGATGCAGCCAGGCAGAACTCTCAAAGTGACAGTCCCTTGCCCCCACACATGGTCCTCTTCATCATCTTCATACTGCAGTCCAGAAGTCAGAGGAGAAGAGTTTTGCTGTCTGAGCTTGAGCCTGTTCAGATTCTGGTTCGGCTCCTCCTCTGGGATATGACTTGGACCAGTGTGAACGGATGGGGCTGGGGAGTGTATGTGCTGGTGGAGATATCAGTTAGTTTATGATTGCCAGATTTAGCAAATAAAAATACAGAACACCCAATTCAATTTGAATGTCAGAGAAACAACGAATACTTGAGCCCCCTGTATTTTTTTTTAATTAACATATAATGTATTATTTGTTTCTGGGGTGCAGATCTGTGATTCATCAGTCTTACACAACATATGGTGCTCATCACAACACATACCCTCTGCAATGTCCCTCACCCCACCACCCCATTCCCCCCACCCTCCTCCACTCCAGCCACCCTCAGTTTGTTTCCTGAGATTAAGAATCTCTTATGGTCTGTCTCCCTCTATGGTTTCTTCTTGTTTCATTTTTTCCTCTCTTNCTGTGATCTTCTGCCTTGTGTCTTAAATTTTGCAAATCAGTGAGATCATAGAATTGTCTCTCTGACTGACTTATTTCACTTAGCGTAATACCCTCTAGTTCCATCCGTGTCATTACAAACGGTAAGATTTCATTTTTTAATGGCTGAGTAGTATTCCATTATATATATATATAGCACATCTTCTTTATCCATTCATCTTGTCGATGGAAATCTGAGCTCTTTCCATAGTTTGGCTATTGTGGACATTGCTGCTATAAACATTGGGGTGCAGGTGCCCCTTCGAATCACTACATTTGTATCTTTGGGGTAAATACCCAGTAGTGCATTTGCTGGGCCATAGGGTAGTTCTATTTTCAACTTTTTGAAGAACCTCCATACTGTATTTTATCTGGCAACCCTTATTTAGTTAGACCTTTATTGGCGGAAGCTGCCACTTAAAGCCTTCTGGGTTTTGCTATGGACATTTGTTGATGTTGGTGGTGGTTGTTGTTGTTGTTGTTTTTGCACAGTGATGTTTGATTGGCCCCTTTAGATAATCAGATGTAAAGGAAAGGGGAATATGAACCAGCACTCTGGGCACAGAGTTTCATTGGAATTTTTTTATGGCTTGCCAAAAGCCACTTCTCTCAAGACCCGTGGTAAGCAGAGAAGGTGGCAGAGTAGGAAGTGGGCATGTTTATGCTGACCTCGGCGTCTCCTTTGAGAAAAAGAATTAGGATTCTTCAATGTCTCTTATCAGACATTTCTATATAACTAAAGCCTGCCTGAATAATGGGTTAGATGGTCCTGTCAGACACCCTCTTGCAGACAGATGCCCAATATCTCAGAAGGGAACTATCATAAGGGCAGAGGGGCTGAAATGGTGGCCTGGAACACCTGCAGAAATTTTGCCTAGTATGTGCCACAGGCTGAAACTCCGTCATCTAGTTTTCTTGGCAAAGTGTGTGCTGTGGCAATAACACTGAATACGGAAGGAGGAATCCTGTGAGGCCAAGGTGTTTGGGTTTTTTGCAAATGCCACGTCAGAGAGAGTAAAACCATGCAAATACTCCTGTAGTGTTGGGGTCAGCCGTTCTAACCTCACAAGAACCAACAGAAGGTGCAGGGTTAGCAAAATAGCTTGGTGAGCTCAGGTTTCACATAGCATCTACCAGGCCTCATTTCATGCCTCCTTCTGTACTCACTTCCCTTGTTGAGTCCTACTCATTTGCCTGATTTCCTTTTCCCCCAAGTGTGAATTCTTTGAGAAGCTCATCTCCTTTTGCATTTAGAGTCATTTGTTTCAGTAGAACAGACAAACAAGGCGGAATGCTATACTAGTTCTTTGCCCTGGAGGATAATTGGCCCTAGCATACAAATAAAGACTAGGGAGGGGAAAATGGGGGCTGGGGGAAGTGCATGGTGGTGGGGAGGTACCCTGAACTTAGCCTCACGCTCTGCATTTAAAGTGACTAGCGTCTGGCACATCGGCACAGTCAATATTAGTTTCCTTCCACCTGTCTGTTAACAGCTGTGCTGGAACCAGCTAGCTAGCTTTATACTCAGACAGAGAGGAGAGGTCAGGAAGAAGGAAGTAGTAGAGGAAATTTTCTTTTCTTCGCTTCTGAGGGAATTATCAGTGTCATCCTGGGCAGAAAGGGTAGAACCTGTCAGGCAAATGTGATATTAGACGTGAGGTGCTAACTGCCTGGTGACTTTAGTCAGATTTAAAAAATCCTGGGAACTGATGTTTTTCCTTCAAAGGGACAAGAAATTTGAACTAAATCAGTGGTTTGTAATCCTGCGTACATGTGAAGATCACCTGGCAAGTATCCAGAAAAATACAGTGCTCACATCAAGATGACTATATAATTTATTATCCAAATTAGCAACCTTAAAGCCTAGAAGAAAGACCTGGAAATAATTAAAAGGTGTCAAATGGGACTTTCCCCAGGGACTCTGGAATGTATTTTCTACCTACACATTCCTAGAAATTCTGACTTCATGGGTCGGGGGTTGGGTGATTCCAGTGAGCAATTTGCTTGTGAATCGCTGCAGTCTTACTGAAGACTTTTGCACTGTGTCTAATAGAGCCTCAGGTCTTCCGGACCCCGGAGCCAGTAGCTAACTGTGGATGAGTTTCTAAATTCTGTGTGTTTTGTCCTTAGTAGGCATTATCCACTGTGTTTTCTGAGCTCTCTTGCCACCCTCTCTCTTTCCTTCCCGTGACTATATAAACCAGAATGGGGCAGGATAAGAGGAAGATTCTTGAGGCCCGTTTTACTTGTTTCTTTATGAGAAACTTCATTCTAAAGCAGTCTCTCCAGAACCTACTCCAGAGAAAGTAGATTAAAAAATGACTGTGCTCTCTGGGAAGAATGTGTTTACTCATTCCTGAATTCAGGTCATATTAGTGAGCAAAGATTAATGGTATATCCAATTAAGGGGAGCACTAGAATGGCACGTGCAATACTGCTCTGGCAGTCACTGGCCGCAGCAGCTCAGCATCCCCAGCTTGCCCGGCGAAGGCACTGAGCAGTCTCTTTCAAAGAGAGAAAAATTACACGAATTACTTAACTGGACTCAATCTGGTCATGCAGATATCTTATATCGTTCTTTATTGTTTAAAAAAACTCTAAAAATGATGTGCCAATCAGGGTATCTGTGCCATGTCTGTGTCTCTGAAGGGGTGCTTCTTGGTCATCCACGTGTCATACTGTGCGATGCCTCTTATCCACTCCCAAGTTATTGGATAAGGGTAGGCTAGTGAACTTGGAGCAGCCGTAGGCGCAACCAAAAAGATGACTGAGCTAAATCAATTTCCTTTCTTTAGAATGTCACCTGAGAGAGGGAGGGCAGTTAACAGGTAGATGGGGGGCAGAGCTTAAGAGTTGGAAGGTAAGACAATGATGGGCCACTTGTAACCCAATAGTATGAGAGATCAGAAACTAAGAGAAAGCAGATGGGTGCAGTGTTGCTGGAAGTGTGGTATGAGCATCAGTACTGGTCTGTATGCTGTTATTTACCACTCTTTGATAAACAAAAGGAAAAAGAGGAAGCTAAACTTTTATACTATAAAGCAATTTAACATTACAGTGGCATCCAAATGTATGATTTTCTGTTTTATAAAAGTAATGGTCTCTGATGGACTGGGGAGTGGTAGGGGGAAATACTCCTGGACCACAGATAGTTTGAGATGCACTGTATTAGAAGTAGTGGATCATGATATAGGAAGAAGGAACCGTCTGGAGAAGTGCAGAGTCATACCAATGGCTGAGTTTTAATGAAGATTCATGAGTAGCTTTTGCTGAAGCCTTTGGAGCTGCCTTGAGTCCCAAACCATCCCATCATCCTATCGTATCTTTTCTGGGGTCTGGTTTATGGGATTTCTGTTATTTAAGTGTTTTTCTGTTCCTTGCAACCACAAAACCAAAGAACGTAAATGAAAATAAAGGGCAACATTAAGGACTCATCTACAGAATTGTGTTGGGTGTCTAACTTATTATGTAGTAGGGTTGAAGAATGTCTTTAGATTTTTTGCTTCCTGCAAATGGAGTTGTTATACTATTTTAAATTAGAAATGCAGGATTTAATTTATTGATTTAATGACAGAAGTGTTTTGTGTATGGATTGGTGGGCTCAAGAGGAAGCAGGGAGGAGCTTATATGGCCCATGAGAGAGAAATTAATCATAAGAAAGGAGGCTGGCACCATCATTCAGAGCATAACATGAGTTTGTACTTGATCCTACCCTGACACTGACCTATGTTTCCTGGATATTATTGTAAAACTGAACAAAACATATCCTCCAATGATTCTGTTGAGAATCTTTTTCTCTTTGTTTGCCAATGGAAGAATGGGGTGCATAGAAGCCTGGGAATTTTTCTCCTGATCAGGGACACAAATACAGGGGCTGTTGAGGAGCTCAAGGGAGTTGTGGTGGAGAGATCTGATGCTACAGTGTTATTGGGATTAAGAGCGGGTCAATCCCAAGTGTGGGAAGCCTGCACAGAAAGTGGGCTGTGGGTCTGATCAGCAATCTGGTGGGGTGGTTTGGAAAGATTCACATGGTGGAGGTGAGTGATTGTGGAGTACAATTTAGAAAGGTAACAAATGCAACATCAGATGGTTGGGGATTCCAGAGACATAAGTAGCAGCACAAATTACAGCTGAAGCAATTCTATACCCCTCCCCACCCTTTTCAACGAGAAAACCGGAGATAGTTATAAAGACCTGAGTAGGAAGAAGGGCTGAAATCCTAGTGTGTCACAGGCAGTGCTCTTGACTGTTCGATCCAGATGGTGCTGTATAACCCAGGAGCCAGCTGAGTCACGTCTGTGACTTGTTTAGGGCCCAGTGGGATATATAGACTCAACCAGAAAGAAAGGAGTCTGGGAAATCTTAGCAGGGAGATAAAGTTAAGAACATAAATTGGGGCATCAAAAATTGAGGACCGGAGATGCTAGACTTCGGTGCCTGGAATGTATACTGTAGGCCATGAAGAGCCATGGAAGATGACTACAAAGGAAATAATATCATGGAAAGACAATTACAAATACAGATTTAGGTTGATCCTAGAGGGTGTGCAGGAGGGTTTATGCAAGGGGACGTAGCATGAAGTCTTGTAGGACTAATGGAAGCCTTGACCGGGAGTGCCGCAGATGGAATCCTAGGGCTTGACGTGAGAGACATTAAAAAAACAAATATTAGTAAGATTGGGGATCTATTACTTGTTGGGTTGGGTAACTTAGTCACTTTAATCTCTTGTATTCACTCATTGTTATCCACAACATATGTTAAGCTACAATCTGATAAGTCATTATAGTGAGTTAAATAGACCTCAACACATTCTTCAAGAGTTCCTCATGCACATAGGCAAGCACATAAAAATACGCACTGAACCAATGCTGTAAAATCTCATTGATTTTTAAAAAAATAATGATTGAGAAGAGTCAGATCAAAACAGTAGACATTCTGAATTACAAAACATTTTAAAAGAAATGCAGTTTTATTACTTTCAGTTTTATATGGAAGTAGGTACTTTAGGTTAACATTATATAGAAGAGGTTTTGTTTTAATTAATAGCTAACATTTTTATCATTAATATTATTCTTCATATACAGTGTTCTTCTAAGTAGTAATTTTAATCATAATTTGGTGAACACTAAATTTGTTCAATCCATTAAAGACAGTTCTAGATAAATTTGGTCTGAACTAAAGAGGGTCCTTAAAAATACATAATTATATTTTATGCAAGTGTAAAATAACTTAGGGATACAGAGAATAATATAGAATTGTGGGAATAGGATATAAATATTCTAATAGTCTACCAAACAATCTGGGCGGTGATCTTGAGGAGGAAGAATTAAAGGAGTTATTTTTGGGAAGAAGAAAGGGGGGGTAAACAGAAGGGAGAATGAACCATGAGAGATTATGGACTCTGGGAAACAAACTGAGGGCTTTAGAGGGGAGGGGGGTGGGGAATGGGATAGGCCGGTGGTGGGTATTAAGGAGGGCACGTATTGCATGGTGCACTGGGTGTTATACGCAAGTAATGAATCATGGAACTTTACATCAAAAACTAGGGATGTACTGTATGGTGACTAACAATATAATAAAAAAATTATTATTAAAAAAAGGACTTATTTTTGTAACAGGAGAAGCAAAATACTTAAGGCTTGAGTCCTTGGCTCCTACATAGTGGTGTAAATGGCTTTGTGGGGGCTATGATAAGACAAGACATTGAGTCTGAAAGTTGAACCAAGTATTTGAGGTCCCTCTTAGAGAAGGGCAGATACGGCCATCTCCTGTAAAGTATAATTTTAAGAATGGTGGGAGGGCTGCTTTCTAAAACTTTTTCCCTACTCAAAGGTGTTGCTCTCTGCAATCCCAAAATTAGAGGCAACTTTAAATTTCATATTTTCCAAGCCAAATAGTTATAGGATGGTGACAATCAACTCTCAACGAGTTGCTTGTGAATTATTCGGGCTTTGTTCTTTTGTAGAAAGGTGGATGGGGATGAGTACCTTGAGAGAGGAAAAGACACCTAAAATAAGGAAAAATGTCCTGCATGGAGAGAAGAGGCTCACTAACAATGTAGCCAACTTTAGAATTTGAACTTTTGGTGGCAATTATTTTATCTATCAGAGTTTCAACCCTTCCTGATTTTCATGTGCAACTAGTGTCTCAGCTATGTAATTTACACTGAAGATGGTAAGGTGAAGCTTAGATATTGCAGATTTCTGATATCTCTATGTAATCTTCATACTGTATATAATCATACCAGTTCCCTTAAAATTATAACCTGAACAGGAGAAAACTTGAAAAAGTTAATTGGTCTTGAACTGGCTCTGAATATGTTCATATAAAACAGAATTATAACCTACTGCCTTTTAGATCCCAAAATTTGGGGTTTAATCTTCCATGCGGGGTAATTACTTAATGGATTCATTCTTGTCATAAAATAGCATTTTTTTTCTGAATATAATAGTAATATAGATTTATTTTGGAAAATTTCAAAAATATAGGACAATAAAAGAAATAAGGATGAATTACATCATCCAGAGGTAACAACTGTTAACATTTGATGATACTCTGTGTGTGTGTGTATGTGTGTGTGTCCGTGTGTCCAAAGAACACCCTATCTTTGGATGTGAGTTATACTGACAAGAGAATTAGTGGAAACTTGGATTATTCTCTCCTTGTCCCCTGAATTTTTCCAGATTACAAATAGATAAACCAATTGTTTTGGTTCCAAAGAGTCAGCAACCTGGACTAAAAAAATGGCAAACAATCCCTAGCTGGTCAAGATGCAAAATGACAGGGGCGCCTCGGTGGCTCAGTTGGTTAAGCAGCTGCCCTCAGCTCAGGTCATGTGGGATCAAGTCCCACATTGGGATCGAGCCCCACGTCGGGCTCCCTGCTCAGCAGAGAGCCTGCTTCTCCCTCTCCCTCTGCCTGCTGCTCTGCCTACTTGTGCTCTCTCTCTATCTCTCTGTCAAATAAATAAATAAATAAAATCTTAAAAAAAAAAACAACGATGTAAAATGATGGTGGGGTCCCTGGTCTTCTACAAAATGGAAGCACGTGAGGAAATCTGCTCATATCCTAATGAAAGTATTTCCCAGTGATCTACTCCAATGTGATCAAGGGAGATAATGGAAAAGGAAGGACATCCTGGAGTGGAGTCAAGAACCACAGAAAACATTGGGCAATGGAGAATTCACAATACATGTATATGCCCAGAAAGATGTCAGCATTGCTATGGACCAATGTTTGCTTCCTTCTTTCACTATTCTCCTTTTCAAATGGGAACATTAAAGGCAATCTTCTGGCTGAATTCTACCCATTGTATATTGACTATGTCTGGCTTAGGTAACTTATAATTTAGCTCCTAAGTTTCCAGTTCAAGAGGAGCCACATCTGCACACATATGGACACATTCATGAGGTTCTAGACTTTGACCATGTTGTTTCTCATGAGGAGATAGATGCATTTTGCATATGGAAAAGGGAATATACATTTGTGACCAAAAGGAAAAACTGTGGTGGGTCGTATTATTGTCCTCATATATTCATTGCTTCCCTGTGGGAGGATTTTGTCTCCCCATTCCATTTATATCAGGCTTGGCCACATTACTTGCTTTGGACAAGAAAATATGAGTTGAAACAAGAAGGTATTCATGATTCAGTCTCTCCCCCCACCATCTTAGTATCAGCTGATGTCCCAGGACAAAAAAGACCTGTAATAGATTAGATCATGAGCCGTGAAGGACAGGTAACATGATCAAGAAATAAACTTTTCTTATTGTATGGTCCTAAGACTATAGGGTCATTAGTTATTTAGTTAAACTGATTTCTTCTTCTTGCTTTCTCTCTTTGATTTTCAAAAGCAAAATCTTGATTATATTGCATATAGTTTTCTATCCTGTATTTTTCCTCTTACCTTCATTTTGAAACACTTAAAAAAACACCTAGCAGTAGTCTTCAAAACATAAAGACAGGTTTCCTATTCTTAAAATCAACTGAAAAGTTGGGCGCATGGGAATATATAGACAGTGGTCCTCTAAACAAGATGTTGACAGTCATTTGGGGGGTTTTCTCCTTACTTTTGCCAGGTAATATCTTAGATGGTTGAATTTATATTATAGCTTCATGAATTAATTGAACTTAGTTTAATTTAAAAGAATAGTAAAATGCTGGCTGTTTTTCAAAGAACCTCTGACCTCTGGTATGTTCTTTTATCACTTGTCTTCTAATAATTAAAACTTTACAACCCAGAATAGGAGCCAACACAGATAGCTTGAATATTCCTTTTTCCATTTCTTGTTATTTCCTTATTTTTCTTTTTTCAAAATAGAATGCACTTATTGACTCAAAGAGAATAAGGAAAAAATACATTCACAGAAATATATGAAGTGCATATGTCTTAGAAGAAAATTGGTCATATGGTTTGCAATTGTTTCTTATATTTATTTTTTAACCTCACATTAAGGAAGCTGACTTTCCCATGGCCTTGGAACTAGGCCTTGGCTTTCCAGGAAAGTAATTCAAATAGAGCTATTTTATGGCAATTAGATGGCTTAGAGAAAAGCTTTTAACAACTCAGAGCTTGTCAAACAAGAAGACATTATCTAAATGTCTTTGAAAAGAAGATTTGAATTTCGTTATTCTTATCCATTTGGGAAAATAAAGCTTATGGGGAAAATGCCATTATTGTGTGTATTAACATTTTAAATTTGCACAAACAATTCTGTCATACCTTCTCTAAGCCCCATCAAGTAAAAGGTTGAAAAGTGGGAATTATTACATGAAGAAGAACCAATCCAAAAAATACCCTAATTATATTTCTCCAGAATATAATTCAGTTGTTCATTCATTAATATACTTATTTACTTTGATTTTTAGGCACCTATGTCGCACATAGCACTATGGACAAATACAATAAAACCCAAAATATAATACGAATAGAAATAGCTTAGTGAAAGTCAATTTCCTTCCAATAACTTTAGGGACAAATAAGTGAATTTTGATATTTTTCTTCCAGTAACTCTGAATTCCAAACTGTTGGTGATTCTAGTCTTCTCTTGACTTGCTTCCAAAAGGCATATTATTTTAGCTAACGATGTAATTTTACCAAGTTATGTTTCCTAGCTTCATAATACACTAAACGTTGTATTTCCAAGGGAATTAATCAAACCTAAGGATAGTGGATTTTAATGTTTCAGTTCCTGAAAATTCCTTTAGATGTCTCTGTTTCGCATCTCATCAGAATCCCTACAGCAGGGCCTCTGGGAAAGACAGTGCCCGAAGCTAGTTTCCTAGCAAGTACAGTTTGTCCTTTAAGGACAAACAGGGCTCTTTGAAAACAAAATTTAACAAAGTTAATGAAAGAGAAATATGAATGATGACATGCAGAGACATCATTACTACTTCATAATACTTATAAGCCAAAAAAACAAAACAAAACAAAACAAACCCAAAAAAACAAACCAAAACCCCAAAACAGCCCTATATTGCAGGAGATGTCCTTTTCTATTTAGTTTGCAGGCAATTCTGTTGCATCATACAGTTTTAATACTGTTTGATTTCGTAGTACAATCTGTGTTTTCATTCGAGTATATCCATTCCAGCTGAAATGACAAAAGTTAGATCACCAGATTTCTTTATTCTATGACTAGTCTTTTTAAAGGATATAAAATATTGAAATGACTCCACTTTATTATATATGTGTACACCTATCTTTTAGAAATTTAGACATGCTAAGATACAGTAAAATGTTTGGGAAGGAAAAAAGAAATCTGAAAATGTTATTAGACTGTAGTTAAGTGCGATGGATTAAGTGCACACACTTTACCTTTCCTCTCTACGAAATTCCAACTGAAACATATTAAAAGAATTTAAAAAATTCATGATCCAGAGAATAAGGAGAACATAATTTTTTTTTTTAAGTCACCAAAGTTTTGGCATATGAAAGAACAGAGTAGAAAAAGCTAAAAAGTAACTGCTTGCAGAGGGAGGACCACAAGAAGCAGATAACAAAACTCTGGAAGACACCAAGTACCTCTGAAGAAGAAAGGCAGGAGTGGAGATAAAATTAAATGGAAGGTTTGATAAGGAGCATTTCATTCCTTGCAATATTGCCCACAGTGTGGGCACAATTGTCAACCATTCCTCTCTCAACTCTTGTAGAAGACAGGAGGTTTGCTTCCTAGAAAAATCAAACCTATGAAAGTTTGGATTTGGGGACATCAGAAATAGTAGAATGAAAGCTGAAATGATAAATCAATAAAAGAGAACCTAAGTGATATCGATAAACCCCTTGGTCTTCTTTCTCTCTCCAGATGCAAAATGTGGGCAGCAGTAGCTTGGATCCAACAGGTAGTATATTTGCAGATTCCTTTCTGGAGTACTTGACTGGTTCCAGAGAAAAGAAATCTACATTTTCTGACATTCCTGGGTCCTGGCTGCTCTGCAATGGGACCCACCAATTGGGTTGTTCTGCCACCAGAGTTATCACGTGAGTGGTTATCCAAGGACCACTAGATATGTGAAGAAATCATCTTATATACAAGTCACAGATAAGAACAAAATGAGAGGAACTCAGAAGAAAAAAAAGCGAAGTTGAAGCAGAAGAAAAAATAAATAAATAATCATTAATATTCTTAGGAACTTGGAATGTATGTATTTTATTCTTGAAGAAATAACAGGAAGGTATAAAAATTCGGAGAATAACAAAGTTATAAGAAGTAAAAATACTTTTAGCAGAAGTAAAAAAAACTTAACAGAAGTATGAAAGGTAAATGAGGACTCTTCCAAAAAAATTTAGAACAAAAAGAGAAAGCAGATAAGAAAATATATTTTAAAACTAGTGGACCAGTCAAGGGCAAAACATTCAACTATTAGGTCTTTAAGAAAGAGAACAAAAAACAAAGAAAGGAAAAAATATTAAGAAAACAATGTGAGAAAACTTCCAAATATTGAAAGCCATTAATTTCTGGATCAAAAGAGTCCTCTGAGTGCTCAGAAATGAATGATTAAAAAAAAAAATCAACGTCAACTCATAATATCATGACATTGCAGAATCCTAAGGATACAAAGAAGATTCTAAAACCAGCTGGACAGAAATAGCTGGTCACATTCACAGGATGGTAATTAGATAATGAAGTAGTCTCCTTCAAAATTCTGAGGAAAAATGAATTGGAGCCTAGAGTTCCTAGTCGGCCAAGTTTTCCATTAACTGCGGAGTAGTATTTTCAGACATGTGAGATCTCTAAAAATGGATCTTCTGTGCACTCTTTCTCAGGACATTACTAGAGGATATGCTCCCCCACGAAAGAGGGATCAAACAGTAAGAGAGGAAGCACATGGATCTCTGTAAAACAGGAGGAAGATAAAGGACCTGTCTCGATGATGGTGGAGGGAAGACGCAGAATGAGAGTTGTGTAACAGATCTGAGACAACCAGTCCAGATTAGAAACATCAGCCTAGAGGCCTTTTAGAAGTATGTTTTTGAAGTAAAAACAGAACTGATATATTGCCTGGTGTTACACATTTGACAGCTGAAAATTATGCTTCAAACAAGCGCAAATTAGAGATGTAATCAAAACACTATTTTTGTCTTCCATTGTTCTTTTACAGTTTTGCAGTAATTGATTCCCCCCACCCCTCCTTTTTCTGGATACATTCTCCAGAAGTTCACATAGCTAATTGGTCCGCTCTCAGAAAATGGAACACTCTGGTGGCAGAAACGGTGTAGCTGTTCACCAAGCCTGTTTATTCTCCTTTTGCACAAAATTGGATTGCATTTCCAGCCTCTCTTACAGTTAGATGTGGCCATGAGACTGGGTTTTGTCCACGGAACTTAAGAGGAAGTGATTGATGACATTTTGGGGCCTGGTTCATATAAAATTCTGATAGAAGATGCTTCATGGTCTTTCCCCTTCTATCAGGCTCATGCGGAAATGAACTTGGTGGCCTATGAAGCCATGATGATGGTGGAGCCATACAATGGAAAGAGACTGGATTTCTGAAGTACTGCTTGAAGCTTGGAGCATAGCCACCTGCCAGTCAGAAAGAGACATTTCACGGGGCCATTGACATGCAATAGGAAAGCAATTAGCAAAACTGTCCTCTGGAGACTTGGAGAGCAGACCATGTTTCTACTCAGCTTTATAGCTTTGGGGAAAGGCTTGGAAAATGTCAGAGTGCTAGGCCTTACCGTGTGTTTTCAGCACTTTTACTGCAAAGATGAACTCAGGAAAGAATAGGCGATTTGAAAGCAGAAATGAAATTGTAGAGAAAGACCAGAAATTTGATCCCTTGAATTTGAAACTTTCTCAAATATGCCCTTGATATGTGAATTAGAATATTCTGTTCTAGACTATAACTAAAACCATGCATTTGGGTTAACATCCGGTCTGAACCCCCAAACTGAGGCAGACCAGCTGCTTTTAGTGGAAAAGGGGCAGCTGTTTTTTTTTTTTTTTTTTCCTTCTATCCTTTCTGACCACTTGTCTGCCACTTGGAAGCTGTTATTACTGATCCTGTGGGTTTTGGGGAGTGCAGGTCAGTGGGAGAAAGGGAAACATGGGGAGAAAATTTCATATTAGCCCTGATTCTGCTGTAAGATGTTTGGAGCTGATTTTCATCTTTGGGCCACTGTGGTGCACTCCGCTATGCTCACCAGGCTGTCACACCTGCCCCATGACCATGCTTCTCTACCTGTCTGCGCGGTCCTTTTGGGCAGTGCAAAAAAGGTCCCAGGCTAGATCTCCATGAGATCCTCAACTCCTCTCCCAGAAATACGTTACTCCATTGCCCAGACAGGTCATCACCTGCCCCTCTTGCCTTCTGTTAAACCTGTCAGATCTCAGTTGTCCTATCGCTCACACTCCAGCGAAGACATTTCAAGGTGTTTTTTGAAGCCCCTTTTTGCAAAGGATAGCGCCCCACCCTTTCCCCTCAGAGAAGGTGAAGCTTACAGGCTAGCAGTATGCGTGGGTGTGTGCACACACTCCTACACACCCACACTCCTCTTTACAAATCATATCTTCATTTCCAATCTCGACCCTACGATAGCCTCCTGTGGCTTTGGAACTGCCTAATTGGTCATCTGGTGTCTCTTTAAAATCTGCATTTTGGTTTTGACTTTTTTGGATAGGAGATTTCGTCTTTAATATATTGTATTGACTTAGCTGGAATTTCCAATTTAACAACCTGTTACACTGTATCAGAAAGAATTTTATACTTCTGTTGGAAGATTGGGGGAGAGAATTAGCCATAAGCACAGAGAAATTAATTACATAATATGAATATTGAAAATCAAGCAGTTTTGGGGGCACCTGGATGGCTCAGTTGGTTAAGCATCTTGCCTTCGGCTCAGGTCATGATCTCAGGGTCCTGGGATTGAGTCTAGCATCAGGTTCCCTGCTCAGCAGGGAAGCCTGCTTCTTCCTCTGCCATTTCCCCTGCTTGTCTCCTCGCGCGTGCTCTCTCTCTTTCTCTCTGACAAATAAATAAGTAAAATCTTTAAAAAAAAGGAAAGAAAATTAAGCAGTTTTTAATTCCACATAAAACAAAAAGTTGTGTAAGAAAGGAAACTGTCTTCTTTCCACCCACCTCCCACCTACAGGATGACTGTTTCTCACCATTTAGGGGATACAATAATGGGGATGGGTCATTTTAGTCCTAAATATTTTTTGCAAACCAATTTCCTCTACTGTAAAGAAGCATGAAAATGATGGATTTAAAAGCTGACCTTTTCCACATTAGATTGCCCATTCCAAAATATTAAAAATCAGGTAAACAGAATGCATTCTTTTATGTAATTTGATATCCTTTTTTTTTTTAAAGAAAAGTTTAGGTATGGTTAATGGGCTCTTTGTCCATCCCATTTCTTTTATTTATTTTCTATTAAGTTTTTTGTTTAAGCCCAGTATAGTTAACCTACAGAGTTATATTAGTTTCAAGTGTACAATATAATGAGTGATTCAACAATTCTGTACATTACTCAGTGCTGATGATGGTAAGTGTGCTCTTTAATCCCTATGACCTATTTCACATATCGCTCTCCCCACCTCCCCTCTGGTAATCACCAGTTTGTTCTCTATATTTACAAATCTGTTTCTTGGTTTGTCTCTCTCTTTCCCTTTGCTTGTTTGTTTTGTTTCTTAAATTCCACATATGAGTGAAATCATACGGTATTTGTCTTTTTCTGACTGACATAGTTCACTTAGCATTATACTGTCTGTCTAGCTTCATCCATGTTGTTGGAAATGACAAGATCTCATTCCTCTTTATGGCTGAGTAATATTCCATTATATATATATACATATATACACCACTTCTTTATCCATTCATCTGTCAGTGGGCATTTCCATAACTTGGCTTCCGTGATCTGACTATTGTAAATAATGCTACAATAAACATAGGGGTGCATATATCCCTTTGAGTTAGTGTTTTTGTATTTTTTTGGGGAACTACCCAGTGCTGTGGTTACTAAATCCTAGGATAATTCTCTTTTTCACTTTTTGAGGAGCCCCCATAGTGTTTTCCACAGTGGCTGCACCATTTGCATTCCCACCAGCAGTTCACAAGGGTACTTTTTCCTCCACATCCTCACTAAGACTTGTTTCTTGTGTTTTTGATTTTAGCCTGTTTGATTTTGGCCTGTTTTGCTCTAAAACCACATCTTCGTCCTTGCTATCTTCTTCAATGGCCATTCTCTATCTTTAGTTGTGGAGGTTGTTCTGACAGTCTTTGGGTCATTTTCTGGGTTATTTATGCTGATGTGAGTGTGATCTAGATGTATCCATGGGACAGGCCAGCTTAGGGTCCTCCTATGTAACCATCTTCCCCATCTCCCCTGTCCATGCCATTTCTAATATTAGAAACCTCCACTTCAGTTCTTCTCGTGGCTCATTTTTCCTGACATCTAATCATTTTCCAAGTATAGTCAATCCTATGCTGCTTCTGTGGCTGACACCATAAAAGATTGAAATTAGGAATGGTGTGGCCAGATTGTCACTTTATTTTTTTATTTTTTATTTTTTTAATTTTATTTATTTGACAGAGAGAGACAGCGAGAGAGGGAACACAAGTAGGGGGAGTGGGAGAGGGAGAAGCAGGCTTCCCGCCGAGCAGGAAGCCTGATGCGGGGCTTGATCCCAGGACCCTGGGATCATGACCTGAGCTGCAGGCAGACGTTTAATGACTGAGCCACCCAGGCACCCCCAGATTGTCACTTTAATCCTGGAATACCAAATGTGGGAAGAAAACGAGCATATTCACAAATAAGAAAGGCTATACCTATAATGGTTCCCTACCTTTTTCATCTGCAGAAAATACTTAATTGCAGGTTAGGGTTTTCTATCAGTCAGAGTAAAAGATCACTGTTACTGCTTTTCTCAGCTCACATAGAGTCATTTGCTCCATTTTCTGAGGCTGTGCTACTACTCATAGCACGTCCTATGCTGTATTGTAATTTGTGTGTTAAATGACAACTTTCTAACTATAAGAGAACTCCTGTTAGGATCCTATTCATTTTTGTGTCTCCCTGTCTAAGAACAATCCCTGGAACAAAGGACTCAATAAATGTTGAATGAATGAATAGGTGATTGAATGAATAATGAAAGAAAACCAGATGAATTCAAATATAATTTACTTTTGTCAACATTTTGAATCTTATTATAATTGTTTATATGTATCTGTTTTTTCCTTTCTACTGTGAGTCCTAGAGATTATAAATCCTGTTTTACTTATTCTGGTAGCTTTAGCATTTAGCACAGTGCCTAGTGCTAAAATGTAGCAGTTGCTCAGTTAATGTTTGTAAAATGAAGAAATAAATTCATTAATTTAGGAGATGTGCAAGAGTAAGCACCCTGTGTAGTCTGTATCTTATGTTTTCATTATATAAACTCTTGTCCTTTTTTAGGGACTCAAAACTAGTTGAAATTTTAAAAAATTAGCTTTGGGAGCACTTCTTTACTACTACTTTCATCACCTTCTGAAATACTAATTTTTTTTTAACATTTTCCTTTTCTCTTCTCCTCTTTTTAGATAATCCAGATCTTGAATGAAGACCGTGTTTATAAGAGTAGTTAGAATAATCCTTTTATAGAACTGAAGCTTTGGTTTATAAGCCCCCAGCTTCTTCAACCAGTCAGTGCTGTTGATATTGGATGACTTAATGAAAATGCCTGAGGCTTACAGATAAAAGAGCTAGGTTATTACATGGGCTTCCTTCCTGAATAATACTTACTGTAGAATGTCCCTAGCACTAAGTAAAAATAGATAAAGTACTAGCATTTTCAAAGCCCTAATCTATATCCATGCAAGTGCCCTGCTCTTGTTTTAACCCTGGCTTAGCACTGCTCAACATCAGAAGTACACCAAATCTTCCTTTTTGGGCAAAAGGAACAAATTGCTTTTCCTTGTTCACAATACAGATGGGAGTATCCAAAGATCAGCTCTATATTGCAAGCTCTGAAACCACTCTCAGGCCTATGGTCTGTTTTTCTGTATAAAAGACAAAAGGATATGTTTTAAAAAATCAGATTGTTACAGGTAGTTGAAAATCTAGTTTACCCCCAGCTTAAAAAAAAAAAAAAAAAGACACATGAAAACCAAAGACACTTTATGGGGCGCCCGGGTGGCTCAGTCATTACGTGTCTGCCTTCAGCTCAGGTCATGATCCCAGGGCCCTGGGATCAAGCCCCGCATTGGGCTCCCTGCTCTGCTGGGAGCCTGCTTCTTCCTCTCCCTCTGCCCCTGCTGTGTTCCCTCTCTTGCTGGCTGTCTCTCTCTGTGTCAAATAAATAAATAAAATCTTAAAAACAAACAAACAAAAAAACACACTTTAGCCCTCAAAACAGGAGTAAAAGAAAAGTTTTAGCATATCAAAACTGACTAAATCTGTCATGCTTAATTGTATAACAGAACAAAATGAGATGAGCGTATTAGTGGCAGTTGAGAAAAATAGCTTTTCAAATTCAGTTTTTTTTATGAGAGTATTTTAGGAAGTGTAGTATAAGAGTCATTAAGTACAAAATACCATAAATGTCAATGTGAGTTGTGTCGTGCTTTTGTTTGGCTCACTGAGTGACATAGCATACCTTAAATCTGGTGAAGAAGCTCTTTCGTAGGCTATAGAGGGAGAGGCATTAAAGCAGACTCTCCAAGCAGCACTGGATTCTTGGGGTTAGGGATCCCTAAAACAACATTAGCTCCTCTCATTGAGGAGACGGGAGCAATAAGAGGAAGTTTTTGCTTCCAACCCATGAATGGAGCAATATTAAGAAGAACTTTCTTATGAACCAGCTATCCACCTCCCTTTGGGAAAACAAGAGGGCAGGGGCAGGGGTGCCTGGCTGGCTCAGTCCATATAGAGCATGTGATTCTTGACCTGAGGGTCGTAAGTTCAAGCTTCATGCTGGGCATAGAACTTACTTTAAAAAAAAAAAAAAAAAAAAGGAGGGACGTGGGCAGGAGCAGTGAGCTTGTGAACTACGGTTTCAAGCAGAGGGGTAGGAGTAGGAATGAAATGTGAATCATCAGGCTACGACAGAAGGAAATGTGAGTCCAAACACAGCTGTTGGCTCAAAGACTCCCGCAGGAATATAGCAGTTATTGTGTCGGGATGGGATGAAAAGAGAATGTCCCCTTCTCCCTCACCTCTGCCAGCCCTAAAAGTTACGGAGTGTAAAGTGTGAGATCCCTTGTAAATACTGTTTTAAAAGTCTCACCAACTCTAGAAAGTTCAAAAACCAGGGAAGTGCACTATAAATCTAAGATCTCAAGGGGAAAGTATATTTTTATGAGTCCTTGTTTATTGAATACTTGCTGAGTACAGTATAGCATGCCCATTTTAACCTCTGCCCAAATGCTTCCTGTTTTTGACTTGCTTAACTTCATTTTAATTTCATCCCATGCCTTGCCCTTAGAATGAAGCCTTAACACTTCATAGTTGTTGTCCATCAGCATCCTCCTCTTTCTTTACCAGTACTTCTCCAAATCTGCACAAAAAGATATGACTGCACCATGCAATCTAATCTTATCGTAACTCTTGTAAGTTTTCTTCTGTAGCCACTTGCTTACTCTGAAAAATTTCCCATGGTTGTCTCACCTTCAAGCCTTTGCTTTGTAAGGTGTCTTCATTTCAGCTACCTCAAGATCTGGCCACATTGAGCCAGGCCTCTGAAGTTTGGGTCAGGTCACCCTTCGCTAGCTTTCCTGAGCTCTCCAGCTCACACAGACGGCCCTGTTCTCTAAATCTGGGGCTTCCATGCTGCCCTCTGAGACAGCTGTATGTGTCCTCCCTGGTTACTGGAGGCTTTCTCAAGTATTTTCCAGTCCCTTTGGCTGTGGATTCCATCGTATTCATCACAAAGTTTTGTTTATTTTTATGGAATTCTTACATGTTGTATGGCAACATCTGTGCTGACAGTGTGTGTGTGTGTGTGCACGTGCGCGTGCACGTGAGCGTGCACACGTACACACACTGGGAGAGGGAAGAGAAGTTTCCTTTTTTCTTTTCTTTCATTCCAAAGCACATTTGTTTATTCATTCTTTCCTCCACTCTTGGCAGAAACATCAGTGAACAACCACTACCAATCCCCTTGCCACATCTGGGGCTAGAATGGGCAGACACCCTACAGTCTTGCACCATCTCTCTGTGCTGCTCATCTGCTTGCATAACTTTGGCTCAGAAACCGGGTGAGCACAGCTGGCTCAGTGGTTGCCTGAGGTCAGTAGAATGATCTACATACTCAGTCAGTGTCAGGCATTCTACGATGGGCTGGGGCAGAGGAAGAATTTCTAGTTAGGGAAACATAAGATGATAATTCAAAATCCTTCTGTATTTAATGAGGCAGAATCCATTCAAACACCGTGTCATCTAGTTTATGGTATCAATTTCATGTATTCACTCATTATTTATTTATTAATTCACCTATCATATATTAAGATCTGTTCTGTGGGAATAAATTTAGTAGGGAGGCGTAGCTGTTATCTATTGCCCTAATAATGCTGCATAGCAAATAACCAGACTTCAGTAGCATACAACAACACACATTTATTTAATTCATGAGTCTGAATCAAATGGGTAGTTTTTCTTGTCTAAGACAGGCTTGACTGATGTTAGCTAAGCTTGCTCATTCATCTGTTATCAGCTGGCAGTTCCATAGACGATTGGCAAGTCTGGGAGGGCTTTGGCTAGGACAAATGAGACTACTTGGATTTCTCTCATGCGGTCTCTTATCTTCTGGCAGCTCACCCTATCTTTGATCACATGATGGTGAGGATGTCAGACATCAAGGGGATTGAATAAGACCTCTTGAGACATAGCCTCAGAACTGGCACAAAATCATTTTTATCATGTTCTGTTGGCCAAAAGTAAGTCTAAAATACAGCTCAGATTCGAAGTAGGGGTGGAGCCTATGGGGAATAAACTCAATCTCTTTAAGGGAAGAGCTGCACAGTCATATGTGAAGGATGTGGGTTCAGAGGAGTCATTGGGGCCACCCACATAGCCAGTCTACCGCAAGGAGACAGGCAGACTTCACAGAATATAACGTGATAAGGACTACAAAAGGAGCATGTGTACAGTGGAAAAAATATTTTTTTTTTACAATGTTCTACATTCATTAGATTGTTTTTAAAAGAACAAGAGGAAGAAGAGTGTAGGAAAGAGGCCAGTTTCAGCTCTTCTTTTCCTCCCCTTTTCCATAATATATACAAAGACACTTACTGTGGGAGATCTCAGTGGTGTTCAAGACTTGCCTGGGGCAGCCACTCCACAGACATGTACTGAGCAGTTTGGAAGTCAGATCCTGCCTGCCGAGGTAGCGTGAATCCCTGTATTGTTTCTCCAGCGAAGAAGATGCTATTTGGAAGCTAATCTCTTATTGAAAACCTCAGGTACTTTCCTGGGTCTTCAGGGAAGGCTTTTCTGAGTTACTTTTTGTTTTTGGAGTCCCTATCAGATGCTAAGCTTCATTTCAGTTTCTCATTCTGCATTTGTCACTTGGTCTCATTAGATTTCTGGGTCTCACTTGTCTGTCTGATTTAGACTCCTGTCAACTCCCAAGGCAGAGATGGTTGCCTGCTATATTTTACAGAACTTAGGAAATGTTAGCTATGGATTGAAATCAATGAATCTTATACTTACTTATCCTGCAACCCGAACTTTCTGCATTGTACCAATAACCTCCCAAAAAGTCAATCGCTATTTACCTTCGGGTGTTGTTACAGGAAAAGAGCCAATTAGTACCTCTCCACTGCAGTCCCTGTGGACATCCCTATAGCCCTCAGCACTGGAAAATGAAGAAGCGAGGGGAGCAATTGCATGGTTGAGGGAACTAGCTAACCTCAAAGAGGTGTTTGAAACTCTTAGGTTACAATCTGCTTGTCCCGTTTTGAACTTCTAACACTATCTTATTTTCAGAAGAAATAAATTGAAGAGGATTAGAACTTTCTGGCTCTCAGGGTATCATGTCCTGGAATGGTGCAACAGCAGCATTTTCTCTAGAAATATTTAAAAATAAGGTAGATGAGGGTGGTCTGGGTGGCTCAGTCGGTTAAGCTTTTGCCTTTGGCTCAGGTCATGATCCCGGGTCCTGGCGTCAGACTCCCTGCTTGGTGGTGAGTCTGCTTTTCCCTCTCCCCTGCATGCCACTCCCCTGCTTGTGCTCTCTCTCTGTCAAATAAATAAATAAAATCTTTAAAAAAAGATTAAAATAAAATAAATAAGGTAGATGAACTCATATTTGCTAGACTAGATGAGTTCTGTGATACCATGTATCAGAAAATATTTTTTGAGATTATCAATTTTCCTTTCTTCCTTGCTTTTGACACACTCATCTTAACTAAAGTCCACTTAACAAAGGGTGTGCGTGAATTTGTGTACATACGTACATAGGACTCTCAGAGTAAGAAACAAAGCTAAAATTTATTCTGAAAACCTCTGGTTGAAACCATTTATTTTACAGGCGAGTAAACAGAATCAGATAATAGAAAAAACATTTTGCACAATATCTAGCCAGTTGCCAGCTGTGTGAGAGGTGGCCTGACCCTCAGTGCATTCGCACTGCACAGTTTATAGAAACTTGCTCTTATACATGGGATGGCTTACAAGTGGTGGAGTCATCATCCAGAAGCTTGCACTGTAGTGTTCTCTTGTTGTTAAAGAAAGACGGCACTTTACTTTGAGAAAGACCTACACTCTGCTCGTGGAAGCCGGCATCAGAAGGGGTGCCCCTTGTGAGTTACCCTGAGGCAGTTATCTGAGGTGGAAGGAGGGTTATCTCTTGTACTGTAGTTTGTTGGAAGCTATGCTATGTCCCAGCCAAGTGCACAGAGGCACATGACATTGAGGCAGAGCCAACGGAAGGCGGAGGCACAGCTTGTGTTATATATGTGTATCTATAATTTAGACCATGAGTAGCTCTGCACAGTCCAAACACATTTCCACCTTTACTACGGTGGCCATGCTTCCCAGTTTGCCTGGGGTAATTGTTTGATCCCTGTTGTCCTGGCATGATCAAGTTTTGCTTTAAAAGGTGTCCCTGGTTAGACAATACATTATTCAGCCACCCTCACTCTCAATGTAGTGTAAATGACACTATATCTTTATGTCACCTAGGGTTTTCCTTCTCCAAAATTCCTATACTTATGTAATAGAAGTATGATTTAGAAGTCCAAAACCTCAAAAAACTTATCGTCCATTGCAAACAGGAAGTGAGGCAGGATTTGGTGGGTGTGATGGAGATAATGAAACAGAGAGTCTTGAAAAGGGAAATCCTGAGGCCACCAAAGGCAAACTCCTTCCACCTTCCACTGGTGCCTGCGCCAATGTTTGGCATGAGACTAGTCACCTTGCAGGTGGTGCGAGGCCAACGGAAGGTTTGTTGCTCAACTGCTTTAATGAAGAGACAAATGCTTCCTCATTCTCTATGCTGAAAGAGCCAATACAAATTTCAAAACACTACCAAGGCCTCAGGAACTTTTTTCTTTTCTCCTAAAAAAAAAAAAAAGGGTTAATGTTTTGATTGCTTAGAATCTTACCCTTTTAAAATAATGTAATATGTATTCAAAATTCCCATCTCCAACCTTATCTTTCCTTTACAATTTCTGTTGAAGAACTTGTGTAGGGTGACCTGTAGAGTTTCTTACATTTACTTTGGTTAACATGTACTTCTGTCTTGTGTATCTTTTGTAATTTGGCAGCTGGGTCCCAAAACCTGATCAGACTATAAGTGGTGTTGCTGTCTTTCATCAAGGCAAATACTGTCTAGATGGTCATTTTGTGATGTTAGCATTCATTCATGATCATTGCCTAATTCAGAGGTTAGCATACCTCTGTGAGCCAAATCGGGTCCAACGCCTGCTTCTGTAAGTAGGTTATCAGAATGCAGCCGTGGGCATTTGTATATATGTTGTCCGTGGCTGCTTTTTCTCTACTAACAGAATTGAGTCCTTGTGATTGTGGCCAAGGGCCCTGCAAAGCCTACAATATTTATTATCAACCTCTTTACAGAACAGCTTGCTGATCCCTGGACTAATTCATTCATTAGTCTAATTCATTCATTAGTGGTTTCAAAGTGGCGATAATGCTATTCTGTGTGTGTGTGTGTGTGCGCGCGCGCGTGATCTTTTAAAAACACAAAATACCTCCAGAATTCATACTGATACTTCCAATTCTAGTATAGGATGACAGGATTTTTTACTTAAACTCTTTTATATTTTTATATCCTTTTTTAAACATCAAGAACTCTGGTTCTCAAAAACACAGGGATGATTGGATTTTTTTCACCTGGGAATGTGTCTTTATTTTTTTTTAATTGAGGTATAATTGACATGCAACATTGTATTAATTTCAGATGTACAATGTAACGATTTAATACTTGTATATAGTAGTGCAAAATGATCACCATAAAAAGCCTAGTTAACATCTATCACCACACAGAGAATTTTTTTATAACTTTTGAGACTGACTCCCTTAGCAACTTTGAAATTTGCTATACAGTAGTATTAACTATAGTTGCCACACTGTACATTACATCCCCATGACTTGTTTATTTTATAATTGAAAGTTTGTACCTTTTGACTCCCTTTACCCATTTTGCTCATCCCCCATCCAGCCCCCTCTGGCAGTCACCAATCTGTTCTCTGTAATTATCAGCTTTTATTTTTTAAGATATTTTTTGAGGAATGATTAAATTTTAACATTTCATAATTACTCATCTACTTAATCCAATATTACATTATAGTTTAGTAATTACTTTTAATAATAATTTATTAATAAATTAATGTACTAGATATATAATAGAAAAAATCAATAATAAATAGTTGGTGATTAATAATAATAAATCTATCACCAACAAATATGATTACGAAAAACAAAATGACAACATTCGTTTATATAGTATCTACATTCTTGTAACATACTTTATTCTCTACCTTTTGAGTTTGACTGTGTCCTTACTGGTTTTCTGCCTGCTGGACCTGTCCATTTCTGATGGAGGGTGTTGAATTCTCCAACTATAATAGCGGATTCATCTACTTCTACTCCTTGCACTTCTATCAGTTGTTGCCTCATATATTTTGACATTCTGTTGTTTGTTGTGTACACTTTGAGGGTTGTTGTGTCTTTTTGGAGAATTGATGCCTTTATCATTACGTAATGCCCATTTTTTCCCTGATTAACTTTGCTTTCTTTGAAGTCTGCATTATTTGAAATTAATAGAGCTGCTTTTGCCATTTTTTAAAATTGGTTTTAGCATGGTTTATTTTTCTCCATCCATTCACTTTAATCTGTATGAGTTTTCGAAGAGGCACCTTATGGGCACCATATAATTGGGTCTTGTATTTTGGTCTGCTCTTACTCTGACAATCTCTGTTGATTGAAAAATTGGTGTATTTAGACCACCGACATTTAAAGTGACTATATATTGTTGGATTAATATCGACCATATTTGTTACTGTTCTTGTAGTTGCCCCTGTTCTTTGTTCTTATTTTTGTCTTCCTCTCCTTTTCTGACTTCTGTGATTTCAATTGAGCATATTATATGATTCCATTTTTTTTCTCATTGCTTAGCTTATCAACTATACTTTTTTAAAAAAGGCTTTTTAGTGGTTGTCCTAGCATTTGCAGTATACATTTACAACTAATCCAAGTCCATTTTCAAATACCACTGTACTGCTTCATGGGCACTGCAACGACTTTCTAATTACAATTAGAAAAATTCCATCTCTTTTATCATTGCTATTGTCCATTTCACTTACATGTAAGTTTGTATACATACATAGTCAAATACATTTTTGTTATTACTATTTTTTTAAAAGATTTATTTATTTATTTAAAAGGGGGTGTTAGGGGGCGCCTGGGTGGCACAGCAGTTAAGCGTCTGCCTTCAGCTCAGGGCGTGATGCCGGCGTTGTGGGATCGAGCCCCACATCAGGCTCCTCCGCTATGAGCCTGCTTCTTCCTCTCCCACTCCCTCTGCTTGTGTTCCCTCTCTCGCTGGCTGTCTCTATCTCTGTCAAATAAATAAAATATTAAAAAAAATAAAAATAAAATAAAAAATAAAAGTGGGTGTTAGGGCAGAAGGAGAGAAAGAGAAAATCCTCAAGCAGACTCCTGGCTGAGTGCAGAGCCTGAAATAGAGCTCGATTTCAGGACCCTGAGATCATGACCTGAGCGGAAACCAAGAGGCAGATGCTTAATGAACTGAGCCACCCTGGTGCCCCTGCTATTACTATTTTATCCGTTAGATCAATTGAGAACAAGCAAAATAAAAGTTTTTATTCTACCTTGACTTATTCCTTCTCTGATGTTTTTCCTTTCTTTATGTAGACTCAAGTTTCCGACCTATATCATTTTCCTTCTCTCTGAAGAACTTCTAACATTTACTGCAAGGCAGGTCTATTGGCTACAGTATTTTTGTTCATCTGAGAAAGTCTCTATTTTTCCCTCTTTTGAAAGGTAAAGTCACAGGGCACAGAATTCCAGGTTTGTGTTTTTTGTTTCTCTTGACACTTTAAATATTTCACTCCACTTTCTTCTTCCTTGCCTGGTTTCTAAGAAAACATATCTTTGCTCCTCTACAGGTAAGATATTTTTTTCCCTCTGGCTTCCATCAGGATTATTTCTTTCTCCTTTCTCCTCCTCCTCCACCTCCCCTCCTTTTCCATCTCCCTCCTCCTCTTCCACTGAAGCAATATTGACATAAAGTGTTATATTAATTTCAGGTGTACAACACAGTGATTCAACAGCTCTCTAATTGGTGCTCACCACGACGAGTGTGGTCACCATCTGAGGATTATTTCTTTACCTTTGTTTTTTTTTACTCTTTGAATATAACATGGGGGGCGTTCATCCTCCTTTGAGTTCTCAGAGCTTTCTGGATCTGTGGTTTGGTGTCTGACTTCAATCTGGGGGAAATTCTCAGCCACAGTTCATTCTTGCTCTTTTTCCTCTCCTTCTGGTATTTCCATTAAGTGTCTGTTACACCTTCTGTAGTTCTCCCACATTTCTTGGCTATTCTGTTCCATTTTTCTCAGTCTTTTTTTTTTCTCCTTGCGTTTCTATTTTGGAAAGTTCTATTGAGATACCCTCAAGCTCAGAAATTCTTTCCTCAGCCATGTCCAGTTTGCTAATGGGCCTAAGGAAGACATTCTTCATTTCTGTTATAGTATTTTTTATCTCTAGCATTTCTTTCTGATTCTTTCTTAGAACGTCATCTCTCTGCTTACAGTGTCTGTCCACTTTATTCATTAGAGCCCTGAGCATATTAATTATAGTTGTTTTAAATTCTTGGTCTGATAGTTCCAACATGCCTGCCAGGTGGGTCTGGTTGTGATGCTTGTTCTGTCTCTTTAAACTGTGTTTATTTTCCTTTTAATATGCCTTATAATTCTTTGTTGATAGCCATCCATGATACACTGGGTAAAAGGAACTGTTGTAAATAGGCCTTTACTAATGTGGTGGTTACGTGTGGGGGAAGGGGCAGTGCTCTATAGTCCTATGATTAGGTCTTAGTCTTTTTTGAGCCTGTGCCTCTGAAATGTAAACTTCCCATGTGCTTCTCAGTTTTTTTCTCCCTTTTGGGTGGGACAGGATGGCTAGAGGCTTTGATGAAGCCCCAATAGTTTAGGCTCTGGTCAAATAGCTTCTTCTGAGGACAGACCATTTTAGGAACCAAATGCTCTGGACTATTTCAAAATGGTTCCTTTTACCTTCCTCCTGCTAGAAGCACAAGGGGATTTTTCTCTGATATTCATGGTAAGAACCTGGTTGAGCTCCTAGAGGTAAAACTCATAATAGTATGGTGGCCTCTCCTGACTGGAAACCCCTAAATTTTTTTTTAAAGATTTTATTTATTTATTTGTCAGAGAGAGCACAAGCAGGGGGAGCAGCACAGCAGGCAGAGGGAGAAGCAGGCCCTTTGCTGAGCAAGGAGCCCAGTGTAGCACTCCATCCCAGGACCTTGGGGTCATAACCTGAGCCAAAGGCAGTCACTTAACTGACTGAGCCACCCAGGCATCCCACCCCTGAAGTTTTTAACTCTCAGATTGTCCACTCTGAACCCCCAGTAAATTCATCAGTTGCAGTTCAGGGTTCCTACCTGGTACTTGTTCCCACAGAGGCTCCTGCTTGGGGCTTTCTATTCTGGTAAGTGTGACTCTCTGTAGCTCCCATTTTATACTTCGGTTTCGGGGATAGCAGTTTTCCCTGTGACATCACTTCTTTGATGGATATAAGAAGAGTTGTTTGCTTTTCACTTAGTTCAGTATTCACTTGTTGCTAGGACAGAGTGATGACTTGCAAGCTCCTTACATGCTCGACTGGGAACCAGAAGTCTATTCCTTATATTTTAACCCTCACTTAGTCTTAATCTCTAAGTAATCTCTAAGTAATAATCATCACAATTATACTCTACTAATTTTGGTTGTCTTAATATTTTTCTCTGAGATTTCTCAGAATGAGCATGAAAGGCCAATATCTTCTTAGTTCTTGCATATTGATAGTGGTTTGTATCTTTTATTTTGAAAATTAAATTTTGCTACTTAAAAATTCTTGGATTACATCTTCTTTAGTATCTTAAATATGTTTTGCCATTTTATTCAGGAATATCACATTGCTGACAAAAAGTTTAATAGTAACTCTGGCTGGCAGACCTTAGGTCATCTCCAATACCAATAATTTTTTCTCCTGTTATCTGTGTCTTTATTTAATCCCTTCTCTTGAGTGTGGATGGACCCTGTGACCTTCTTCTAATCAATGGAATATGGCAGAAGTGATAAGATGAGGTTGCATTAAATAAGATGCATCTTTGACAGACTGAGGGAAGAGTCTTTTTTTTTTTTTAAGATTTTATTTATTTGAGAGAGAGTAAGCACAAGTGGGGGGGGGAGGGGGAGAGGGAGAGGTAGAAACAGACTTCCTAGGATGCAGGGCTTGGTCCCAGTATCTGGAGATCATGACCCATGCTGAAGGCAGATGCCCAGCCAGCTGAGCCACCCAAGTGCCCTGAGTCTTTTTTTGTTTTTGTTTTTGGCTTTGAAGAAGTACGTTTTCATGTTTTGAGAGGGCCTACAGAGTGGGCCACATGGCAAGAAACTGTAGGCAGTCTCTAGGAGCTGAGAAAGATGCTTGCCCAATAGCCAGCAAGAAAGCAAGGATTTCAGGTGTACAACCTCCTGGAATTAAATTCTGCTAACAACCCGAGTAAGTTTGAGAGCATTTTTTTCTGCCAGTCAAGCCTCCGGTTTAGAACACAGCTTGGTCCCTGCCTTGATTGCAACTCTGTGAGACCCTGTGTAGAGGACTAAGGTCTTTCTGAGGAACCCACTATAGCCTTGATCAAAAGCTTCTGAAGCAGGTGTGGTTTGATCTGGCAGGCCGTTTACTTTTGTTTGGTTGATGTGACAGCTTTCAACTTGTCCAGAACATGGACTAGATTTAGCCTATCTGCTACCTGCTTCAAAGATATCAGTGTTGCTCTGTCTTCTCTTAGTAAAGATTGGCCCAGTTAGAGGCAGGCCGATTATTCATTTGATTTGCAGTGAAAGTCACTAACAACTTAGTGGAAAGTTAAGCTTTTGCAAAATTAAGTTCTGTTACATGCACAAACTTCATGATTACCATATAAACAAGTAAAGAATCCAGTTAGGTTGGATCTAGTCAAGATGTTTAGTGGACTTTAGTAGGTAACAAATTACCTGGAAAATTCTGTCTACATTTCATTATGTGCATGTTCACCATACTGCTTATGACACTAACTCATAATTAAATCTTAAAGTTTAGAGTGTGTAGTAGAACCACAGTTCAAACGGTGAGACACTGGTGTTGTGCAGGCTGCCTTTTATTCAGTTCTGAGATTCTGTGGGATCTTAGTAGTGCAAAGGTCCTCTGAGTGTGAGACCTCATTCAGTTAAATTCATTCCTTCACTTACTTATTCAATATATATTTATCAAGTGTACAGTAGACAATGAGTGAGCTATTTAAAGGTAAGGTGGAGATTTGGGGGATATTATTGATGATGGACTCTGAAGACGAGAGGGCTTCTGAATTGAGGAGGGTAGGAGATAGGATTATATTCAGCGAAATACAGAATTGTGTGGAGATGAGGCTAGATGATAAGGAATGACCTAGAAATCTTGAGCGACTTGTGAATAGTGCCATAAACTTGGAAAAGGTGCGAGATGGGATTAGTCCTGATTGGTCCTTAGGCATATTATAGGGGTAGAGGGATGTTGTGAAGGATAGGAGGGCTCCACCAAGAGGCCCGTTTTCACTCCTTAAATCTCTCAAGTGAAAGCTCTCAAAACACCTTCTTTGGACTAACACAAGTATACCTTTTTTAAGGATTGAAGAAATTTTTAGACTTTAAGAGATCTTGTTTAATCCTTCTTTACTATTCAAGTTAGGAAACTGAGACCCAGGGTCATTATTTTCTCAATTTCACTGGAAAAGTTAGGGTGAGAACCAAGTACAATAATCAGGGGCCCAGTCCTCTTTCCACTATATCAAACAGATAAATAGATGAAATAGAGGGTCATCCATGCAGAAGGATTAGAGGGTGTTTATTGCCTCAGGGGCAGTAAGCGTTCTCTAATGAGATGATAGAAATAAAAAACTCCTTTCCTCAGGCCTACTGAAGTCCTGACTTTAGCATTTATAGGGAGAGGAGAGGTGAGGAAGCTTGACATACCCAATTAGGCAAAGGAGATCAAAGGATGCAGGCTCAGTAAAAACCTAAGCAGAGAGGCAGAGAAAGGCAGAGGATGCCTGCTTACCCCATCCATCCCCAAGGCCATTTTCCTCCTGGGCTCTCTCCTATATTCAAATCTCTGTCCCAACATCCACTGGCTAGAAAGCATTGCAATTTGCATTGCAGGGAGAAGTTAATGTCAAGTACTTATTCTTCTAATAAGGCAGTGAGAACAGTAGAGCTCTAAAACTTTAGCCTTGGAGAATTCTGATTTAGTGGCTTGGGGAAGGTGTACGACAAAGATATGTCTGCCTAAGTATACTTTTACTCCCATAGTCATTATTTTGTGTAGAATCCTTTAAGAAAATTGCCTGCCTCCTCCATGCCCAATTTCCAGAAGTTTGACAGAGATGAATTGAATATTACTTGAAATGATTTTTTTAAAAACAAAATGAAATCTGGTCAACTGAAACTGAACTAAAGGAAAAAATGCTCAAGGAAAATTGTTCCTCTTCAATAAACATCTAATGACACATCTCCAGTCTCATTAATCACCACACAAAAAAATCAATAATTCATTTTATTTTTAAGTTTGCATCCATTTCAAATCTCAACAGTGTCTTGATCATTTAAAATTATTTCATTTAATTGAGACTAATTTTTAATAAGCTTCTCAAGTGTTCCTGACAGGTTCCTGAATCAGTCAATAACCTTATAAATTTTTATTGTTAAATTTGATAAAGGTAATTTTTCTGTGCCTCTGATGATAATACGTTTGCAATAAAAAAGGCATATAAAGTTAAATAACAATAAAAATTGGTTTGAGGTACTTTTGATATTTGTGTGCAACTGTAACAGACACTGTCCATGCCCCCACGTCCTATGGTACCTCTATTTCAGTACGCTCAGCTGGCTTCCATCTGCCAGTATCAGCTTTCATGTGGCTGAGGGCTTTCTCCAGCACCACAGAAGCCAGCTCCAGCATGTGCATGACAGGCCAGAGTTACCATTGCAGGAGAATGAATACCTCCCACCTCCAGGAGTAAACCACAAGTAGCGACTCGGGAGTCCCAGTGTAAACCTCCCAGTTCCCATGTCTCAAGGGTGGGAGAGTTTTGAGGCCAATGTTTTACATCATTTCCCAGAGTTAAACTCTAGTCACTGTGGAAAGTTATCCATTATCTCGCCCCCCCCCAAGAAGAAGTTTTGTGTATGTCAGAGATATTTTTTTTCCTGCAGAAATACTTCAAAAGGGATCCCATTGTATATTCTCTTTTCCAACTTGAATTGTCCATCATGGTTCCGTGGAATATGTACAAAGTTATAAAATTTGCTACTCCTTGAGAGCATGCATGAGAGGGGGGAGGGACGGAGGGAGAGGGAGGTAGAAAATCCTCAGATTCCCCACTGAATGTGGAGCCGGAGGTGGGCACCATCCCAGGACCTTGAGATCATGACCTGCGCAGAAATCAGGAGTCAGCCGCTAAACCGACTGAGCCACCCAGGTCACCCTAGTTCATTGCTGAGCTCATATGCTAACTCCATACCTAACTCAACGTTAAGTTCTAACCCCCAGTGCCTCAGAATGTGACCTTATTTGGAAATAGGATTATTGCAGATTAGTGAAGATGAGGTCATCAGGGTCGGTCCTACTCCAGTACGAATGGAGTCCCTATAAAAAGGGGAAATTTGGACACAGACAGATACACACGAAGTACACCATGTGAAAATGGAGGCAGAGATCGGGGTGCTATTTCTACAAGTCAGAGAATGACAGAGATTTCAAGTAAACCACTGGAAGCTGTGGTACTTTTTTCTGGCAGCCCCAGCAAACCCTCTCTCCTGCTGAGTTAGGTTTCTTCTAAAGAGGGCTACTTAAAATACATGTTAAAGGTGGAAATGTAGAGAAATGAAGACAGAATTTTAATTCATTATTTTTCTTACAATGCCCCTTCCTCTCTGTATCTTCTAAGTTACTGTGGTAGGAGTTGTTTTCTCTCAATACTGTCTTCGTCTTTCTCATCTTCTATTTTTACCACTTAGTCTCTGCTTCCAAGGATGTCACTTCAACCTCTACTACTCAGACCTAACACGTCGCTTTCTTTTTTTCCAGCCTGTATCCTTTTTCCCACCTAAGGAACCTCACTGTTTTCAGCATGCTACCTTTTTCCTTGTATATTCTATGGTAACTTTTTTGGACTCATTACATGGCATGCTTGTGACTGATTTTCATTTTCAGTCATCATCCTACCCACTTGCTTTCATTTATAATTTATTTCAAATCTTGTCCTTTTTTATGTATGCAGACTTTGGTTTTCCCAAAAGCCCAATTTAAACATGCTATCCAGTCTTCCACTTATAACATTTCATGTAAATATTATTATTCTGAAATGTCTTTTCCTCCTGGACATAATTTCAAACTCTTACTCATTTGTTTTCTTTTTAAAGATTTTATTTATTTGTTTGAGAGAGAGATAGAGGGGTGGGGAGGGGCAGAGGGGGAGGGAGAGACAGAGAAACTCAAGCAGACTCCGTGCTGAGCGCAGAGACTGCCAAATTGTTAGTCTTGAAGCTACTTTAGTTCTTTCCTTTTTTACTATATGAAAACACAAAAAAGAACGGACATGAAATATTAGATGATTTTTTTGCCTCGGGAAAAAATCTCTCTGAGAATTTAATGATTTGGTCCTTTTGTTGAATTATACTATCTCAGTGTCTTAAGCCAATTTTAAGGTCTGCTCTGTTAATTGTATAACTTCTACAAGTTTTCAGATTAGTGATGATTTTAAATATTGGGACAACCAGATTAATACATGGATACTGACTGTCATGCAAAGTATAAAATGTAATTGAGACTTTGACAAGAGGAGAAAATACCAAAGGTTTTCATTTCTATTTCATAGCTCCAGTCAACAAACCATACATCTTTGAGGTGTAGACACCTTGTAGTATAACCAACACCAAAACAATAATTCAGTGTATTGAGTGCAGTTGGACCCTGAACAACCCGGGGGTTAGGGGCACCAACCCTTCGCACAGTCTAAAATCCACATATAACTTTTGACTCCTCCAAAACTTAACTACTAATAGCCAACTGTTGACCGGAAGCTTTACTGATAATATACATAGCCGATTAACCCATACTTTGTATGGTATATGTATTATATGCTGTATTCTTATAATAAAGTAAGCTAGAAGAAAATGTGATTAAGAAGGTCATAAGGTAGAGAAAATACATTTACACTGTACTGTATTTATTTAAAAAAAATGCTGTATATAAGTGGATCTGCACAGTTCAAACCTGTGTTGCTCAGGGGTCAACCGTAATGTGTAACATGGATGCCTCTGATTTCCAGTGAAAATGTGTGTGACAGTTTGATCAAGACCCAGTTGTCCTTTCCTAATTCATGTGCATGCTTAGCTGGTACACTTGGTAAGCATGAACGTGAACTAAAGAGTATAACAGTTGGATGTTCAATCAAAATGAGGATATTAAAATTCAGTGACAAAATATCCTATGTCCATTCATCAACATGCATATATTAAGTGGCTTCTGTGTTTCGTAGGAATGATGGGTTGAAAAAATAATAAGACGTTTCATCTTTCCTTAAGGGAGTTACAATTCACTTGGAAACTTATGACATATACAACATGTGCAACAATTATTGAGGAAGCAGAGGGCACATGACTGATTTTTTTTTTTCTGAGATGGTTCATAGAAGCATCATTTGATCTTTCAGAATGATGACATAAATTTATACGTACAAAATTCCTGTCGCAAATCACCCATTTAACTGGCATAAGAAATGCATATGCCAATGATGGGTTAATCTTTTCTCCCTCCAATTTTATTGGAATAATTGGCAAATATAATTGTAAACATTTAAAGTATACAGTGTGATGATTTGATATACATATCACACTGTGGAATGATTGCCAAGATCAAAACAATAAACGCATCTATTACCTCACATAGTTAACTATTTGTGTGTACGCATGTGTGGTGGGAGTTCTTAAGATCTACTTTTGACACTTCTGAAGTATGCACAACTGTATTTTTAACTATAGCCACCATGCTATACATTAGATCCTCAGAACTTAATCTTCTTTTAACTGAAAGTTTGTACCCTTTGACATACATCTTCCCATTTCCAGGGGTTTAATCTTTAGTATGTCTTCATTGGGTTATATCAGTGAATAATACCCCATAGAGCTTTGACAAACAACATTAGATTACAAGATAAAATTGAATATGATATATATTATAATACATGTAATATATATTTATAAAATATCTATATTATATATGTACTATAACATATACATATAAGATGTAATATGTATTAAAATTTGGATAAACAAACAATTTCAACATTAAGAGAGATTAAGATATTCCCCGTTCCTTTCTTCTGCTATTTTACAGATAGGGAAACTACACCAGAGCATAGCATTAGTGAGATGGTTTTGTGTATATGTGGGTGGGGTGCAGGAGGAAGAGAAAAGGGGGAATAGTCTAAATCCATATTCTTATTGATAGAAAAGATGGGGTTTAAGATAAGTGATGAGGCAGGGAGAGCAAGAAGTCAAGTTGGTGGCTGAGAAAAGTTCCCGTGAGAGGAAGTGAAAGCATCAGAGTCTGAATTCCCGTCCCCTATCTTCAAGTTCTGTGTTTTTCCCCATTGCATCACATTTCTGGAAATTCCTATCTACAAGGAGAATAAGGGAATTTAGGGACGACTTGAATTTTTCCCAGCTGTGATAAGAGCTAACTGTTCATAGAAAACCCAGAGTGCCATTCTTTTTTTGTGGTTTGATGTGATTGTGTGTGGCCAGTACATGGCTCAGAGACAGATATGTCTAAATGTGTTTGTTTCTGATGCTTCAAGTATTCTGCTTTAGTAACAAAAGAGGATTTCTTTGCGTTTGCTCAAAGGACGAATGCAGCCATCATGGTTTACAGGATTTTGCAGAGGTTTGTGAAATCTGTTGGAAAAGACTGTATTCATAACAACACCAACTGTGAAATAAGCATTGCAGTAATTTGTTTGGAAAACTAGAATTTTGTCTATGTAAAATAGATATGAATCAAGTGCAAGAGCTAAAAGATTGAATAGAAATGAGGAAAATATTTCAGACTCAGGTGTTTTGGAAGATTTTAAAAAGATTTTTGTTTTGTAGAAATCCAATTTTGTCACATTGCTGAAAATCAAGAGTATAATTAAGCTAATTAACATTCAAAATCTGATTGGAATAGAAGTCTTAACTCTGTTAAGAGAGATATAGATACAGATATTCCAGTTACGAGCTAATAATTAAACATTATCAACTATTGATAAAAACATATTCTTGAAAGAACTCCACTTGGCCAAACTTCTTTCACTACATTTGAATTATTTTCTATACAAGAAAGTAGTAAAATTATACATCTTAAAGTACTTTATGTCAAACTATCCTTCCCTAATTGGTAGATGTCAGAAAGTTTTACATTAGTGATTAAAATATAATATGTGCATACTCCTAGACATGCATGGATGCACTCAACATTTTTGCATATTTTTTCTGGACACTGAGTGAGATGTTATAAGCTGGAAAAGAGAAGATTAAAGCAAATTAATGAGCTTATACGACTTGTTGAAGTTCCAGGTCAAGACAGTTTGTTGACCTAGTGCCCGTTTCGATAAGGGGGCCCCGCAGTGTCTGCAGATGGGCTTGGCTCTGGGGCCTAGCAACCGTCCCTGCCACCCAAGATTGTGCAATGAGGCCCATGAGGGGTTGCTCTGAGGTTTCCAGCATCCCACAAGCGACGGCAAGGCAGCCATCCCCTCTAGCAGCTTGCTCGTGGCCACTCATGACTATTACCGGTGCCGCCAGGGTTCCACTTCTAGGAAGAGCCCCTGAGGAAGTACAGAGTATCCTGGGGAAGTCATCCTCATCACCCAGGTCTCTGCAAGGCCAATCTATGCCCCTTCTGGGCAAGCTTATATTTTGAGACGTCCACTCTCCCATTCATGGCTAGTGTTGGAGTCTCCAGAATGCTCAGAATCTTCTCGGGCCTCTTGGCCACGATCACCGGTGACTTGGCTCCAAAAGCCATGAGGAAGCAGTATGGTGGCCAGCCGGGCAAAGCCAACACTGGGCCCCAATCCTGCGAGGCCACCACTAGGCTTCAGGAGGCACTAGGCTCATCAGAGGCCCCCTCCCCTCAAACTTGGCAGTCTGCAGCAAACAGAAGCAGATGGGTTCTTTTATATCAAAACAGCAAAAACACCAAAAAGGAAGTTGAGAGAATCCCGATCTGTACTATCCAAGCCGCACACAGGCCTTCCTGACACCCTGTAACTGTGTGCCTTGCATCAAGTACAAAATAAACTCCAAGCAGCCAGTTAAAAAAATAAATAAATAAAAAAATAAAAGTCTGTGGAAGACTCCTAAAACTTTTTTCTTTAGTCCAGGAAAATGCAGAGTATTTGCCACTTTTTTCTGAGAAATGAGTGCAACACGAACACCAGATTTGTATATACTGGTAGTCTTTGCTTTGTACGGTGGTGTGGGACCATAAAAATGATTGTGCAAGTTGAAATTGTGCAAAGTAATCTTAATAATCGGTGGGAAAAATTGTGATTGTTTCCTTATGGGATCTTTAACCGTTTTTTTCAAAAATTAAGAACTCTTTTACTATTGCTTTATGAGTATATGGGGAAATGGGAAAAATAGTAATTCTAATATATATTTAGTACACTGTAATTTAAAACATTACGTACATTATACAGAATCTCAGTTCGGTCATTTCAAATAAATACAGTTTGAATTTTAACAAAACATGTTTTAATCCTCTCTGTCTACCTCCCTTGCCCGTTATTGTTTACTAGCTTTGTCATTTAGAATCTTTTTATTTTTCTATCTAGTCTCTTAAGAATTCATTAGTAGTCATTACTCCTGCCTCATAGTACCAAGATGACAGATTCTATGCATGCCTGACCTTTGCATTACATCTTTTAGAAAGGATAGTAGTAGTGATAAGTCTCCGGTTTGGCACTGACTCTTTCCCATATATTTAGAAAAATATTCTGTTAGTTTGTCTTTGATGGTTAAAATTCTTCATAAACATTTTTTAATCTTTCCATCTCATGAAAGATCTAGACCAGATCAATCATGAGCCAGTGCTAGTAATGTTTAGGCTGACATTTATAATATGTTTTACAGAACAAATATTAATTCCTTTCACTTGAGAACTGTCAGGTTCTGTGTGTTTATAACTAATAAAATAAACGATTTGCTATATATTTTCTCTTTTCTATCCTGAAACTTTCTTATGAGAGTATGGATTTAATGACAGAATAAATATCTCATGAGATGATTATCTATGTGTCTTTCACTACATTGTGTGTTCCTTTTAGGGCATGGGCTACTCTTACTCATTTTTATTCCTAACAACGTGCCTGAAATAAACTTGCTCCTCCTTAAATACTCAAATAATTGAAGACGTCAATGAAAAATGTTTTAAATTTGGAATTAAGGTACTATTCCTGTTGAACATTCTTGCCTTTTTCAATTTTGGTAACATTATTTAAAGTTATATATTCCTTAGGAAACCAGGCTTAGTAGAAAGAACCATGGGCTTGGATTCAGAAAATATGAAATCAAAGCTTAGTCTTGCTATTTCCTTAAACTTTCTGAAATGGTTTTCTTAACTCTTAAATAGTGGTATAATACGTCTGACTGGGTTAGTGGGAAAAATAAATGAGATAACAAGAAAGGCTTTTGCACTATGTTAGTAGGCATGTAATAAATACTTTAACTAGAAACTTCTTTCTTTGATGTCCATTATCCATTTTTTAAGATGTAACAATGAAGATTTGTAGGTATTTAATTCTTCTCAGGAAAAATGATTTCTTTCTACATTAAGAAAATCTATCTTTCGACTTTTGAAGAACAGTGATAGGAATTTTTTTTCCATAGCATCAAATGATCTGGGAAGCTTTTGCTTCTGACAATGATGGACCAAGGTGCTAGTGGATGACTCCATTGCAGAAAACAACTACGAAACTTGGATATAATACAAAGCAATTACATGGAGACTGAACAGAAGCATTCTTGTATACATGCTCAGAGGAGGGAACTATGGGGTTTCTAGTAAGTTCCTTCTTTTCTTTCTTTTTTTTGGCATAGGACTAAGTTCAGTCTGTACCGCTCCTACAGTGGAGGCAAGAGCCGCGGTGGGAAAACAGCAGTTTTCTCGCCAAGGGAACCAGAAGACCGAAGCCAGGAAAATATGGCTGCTGGAGGGAGCAGGGGAATCCCAGAAAGGGAAGAGCCAGAGAAGGGATCCAAAAATTCTGTCTACCCACATATCTGACTTATATGGTCCATGCATTTATGTTCAACAGACTCAGAGCAACCCAGTACAGAGGACAAGTCTGAAGAGACAGTGGAGCTGCTGCCCCCAAATTAGGATCTCGATGTAAACCCAGTGCAAATAATGACTGCTATGAGGAAAGAAGCAACATGGGTTGGGAAAAACAAACAAACAAAATACAAACAAAAAACCCAAAGTTCAGAATCTCCACAATGTAACACTGAAAATATCCAGCATAAAGTCCAACGTTATCTATGAAAAGCCAAGAAAATGGAACACATTTGCAAGAGAAAAAGAATCAAATGTGTCCAGTTCTGAGGTGAATCAGATTTTAGAACTAGCAGACAAAGATTTTCAAGGAGCTATTAAAACTATCCTTAATAAGGTAAAACTAAAATATGCTCACAGTGAATTAAGAGATACGAAATCTCACCCTAGAAATAGAAATGTTAAAAAAGAAAATTGCATAGGTACAATAAATCTTGGTTATTTTTCACGAAGACTAAATGCACATTTGGTAAGTCATCTAGCACGGTGCCTAGTATAGATTTCCTCTACTTCCCTCTTTTTTCAGACATCCAGTCATGATGATCATACGACAGTCGTTACTTTGGGTCCAACTTAGCCTGGGGATTAGAACATGAACATTTTTAGGGAACAGGGATGGCAATATTTTTCTTCTCCATTTCCTCTTCTAGAGATCTTGGTGGGAGGACACTAGTCTTCTATATCCCTTGATTGTTCTGTCATATTTTCATTGTCTTTGACATTTTGATTGTTTTGTGCCTTGTCCATTTTTTAAATTAAATTTTTATTTTAGAAAAAGATTTACACCAAAATGGTGAAAATATTATAGCAGTTCCCTATGCTCTGCACATTATTATTAATATTTTAAATAAATATGGTGTACTTGTTAACATTAATGAGCCAATATTGATATATTATCATTAACTAAAGTCCATACTTTATTTGGATTTCCCTGATTTTTCTGATTTTTTGCTAATGTCCTTTTTGTTGTTGTTGTTGTTGTTCCTGAGTCCTGTCCAGAATAACCAAATTACACTTAGTCATCATGCTTTCTTAAGCTCTTCTTGGCTATGACAGTTTTTCACACTTTCCTTGTTTTGAATGACCTTGAAAGTTTTGAGGAGTAATAGATATTTTGTAGAAGCACCTCAGTTGGGATGGGATTTACCAGATGTTTTTCTCATGATGAGACTGGAGTCATAGAATTTTGGGAAGAAGGCCCGTCACATCATATCAAGAATATGTACTACCAACATGACTTACCATTGTTGACGTTAACCTTGCTCATCCGGATGAGGTGGTTTTTGACAGGTTTTTCCACTTTAAGATTCCTCTTTCCCCCTCCTTCCGTACTGTCCTCTTATGTGCTGTCCCTACTTAAAGAGTGAGGAGTTCTGCTTCACCTTCTTGAGGGTGAAGTTTCTGCCTAAGTTATCTGGAATTTTTCTGCAAGGGAGTTTCTTTTCCCCTATTTATGTATTTACTCAATCATTTATTTCTATCTGTATGGCCTGATGGATATATATTTTATACTCTGTGTTATGATTCAATGTTACTTTATTTGGTTATGCAACGTTTTTCACCTTTGGCCATTTGGAGCCCTTTCGGTCAGCTCCTGTGTCCCTGTATCAATTCCCAACATTGTGGGGTTTTATTTGTTTGCTTGCTTGCTTTTTTTTTTTTTTTGAATGTTTCCTTCCTTTCTCGCACCATGTGATGCTACAAGCTTATCTTGTGTACTTCTTGCTCCAGACCTAGAATCAGCCACTCATCTAAAAAGCCGTGGTTCCTTTTATTGGAGAATGGTATGCGAAACCAAGATCTTTGCACTAAGTGTGCTCATTACTACTGGTGTGTTGTTGCTTCTTGGCCCTTTCAGCTGACAGAACAGGGGAATATGTGGTACATACTGATCACTATATATACACATATCTATACATATTTTTATAGGTAATCATCTGTATTTATATTAACTAAAGATGAGTTTATACTAATGTACCCAACTCTATTCCATCACCATCTGGATCATTCTAGCCTACTCCCCTCTCCTATCTGTAACCTCCTACTCCAACAGGGAGAAACCTGACTCCCACCAATACCATTTTTTTGAAATACTCAACATCTGTACTTCCTGTGTTTAGCAATTGCATCCATATTTTCCTCTGTAAATCACCCTTTTTGCACTCCTAGTGCACGTAGTTCAGTGGAGTTGAGCCAGCCCATTGGAGTGATGGCTGCATTCATTGACCCTGACTAACTAACACAACCATTCTCCTTGAGCTATGGCTGCTGGTTCTGTGAGAGACATGTGGCCCAGATCAGTCCAAGTTTTAGGACTTCTTCTGGAGTAAGTGGAAAGGAGAAATTTTCTTCCTGCTGACCTTACAGCTGTGATGATGTAAGTCTAATTGCAGGGAAAGTCTGCATGAGAAAGATGTAACACAAGGAAAGGTCGGGCAAAAGAGGGGTAGAGATACTTTCTGATATTATCTGAGCACCTGGCTCTGCTCATATCTCCCCATGAACATTTCCATTGTGACCCAGTGATTTTCCTACTTTGCTTCAGCCTGTTTTGTTCCATGTCCTTTACCCACCTAGGTTTAACAGGATTTTATTAAATTTATGATCCCGAGGCACTGGAATGCAACATACCCATTAGGATAATATCCTTTAATTCCACAGATTTCGGTAGACCAAAGGTTAACCTTTAATCTATTGAGAATTATATCCTAATACTAGCATTTCTTTTGTGTTAAAACTAAGTAGACATTTCATGTTGACAGGATAATTTTTAATTCACACCACTAGAAAATAAAATACTGTATTTGTCTTTAATAATACATTGGAGCAGACTGAAAATCATTGAACTGTTACCTCACCCCACTCCCTTATGCATATTTTCTTTCCTTTTATTTTTTTTTAATTACCATTTGTCTTGAGAACCTGTAAGCTCTAAAATGAGTCATTTCCTTCTCATTACATTCTTTTTCAAACCGATGTCATTATTAAATTCCACAATTATAAAGAAAAAGTGGCGGTTAGCTTGAGTTCCTGGTATCGTTTAGGTTTCTGTGTAGCTGCATGTTAAAATTAAAACGTTCACTCCTAGATTATTTAAACTGTATCTTTAGGACAATTACAGTTTTCATTGTTCTGCTAACCTCTGTATCACGTGTGACATTTTGCCATCATTAAAAAATTTTGTTTACTTTTTTGAATGTTGAAGCTAATTCTCAACTAGAGGCAATCTTTGAAGTAATTCTCAAATGTCAGGATGCTAACAACAGGTGAGAGAATTTTTTAGTTATTGGGTTCTTTTGACTGAACAGTTTGGAAACTTCAGTGTTGGGAAGATACATTTCTTCACATCCCTGATGTTCCCTTCTGGGTGGAGAGAATCCATTGTTGTAATGGCTCTGGCCTGTCCTCACACCCTCACTCCCTTGGGCTCCGAGGATTCACCCGATGATGAATGTGGGAAGTGGGGGTGCACGTGTATTACTCTCCCTCTTCCTCTTTTCTTCCTCCTGACTGAACTCTCCAGGAACCATGTGCCCTTTGCTATCTCGGCCATCTAGTATGCTTAGTGGTGAAGTCCCTGCTCCCCAGTGAGCACTGTCTTGCCTTCACTGTGCCTGTCATTGATAGCCGTCTTTATAAGCTTCAGATGACTATTTTCTCCCTCAAACTATTTAAAACTGTTTCTGATCTAAGAGTGTACTTATAAACTGTCAGATCTTATAAAGAAAATAGACGTCTTTTTCTGACACATTATCTATGACTCTAGGTAATACCTAAAGCAGTAAGAGCAAAACTCTGTGGCCTAATCAATGGCAGTGAGGTTGAGTGAAACCTCATTTTCTAACTTCTTTCCTCCCCATCTACCCCCTGCTCAAAGATGTATGTGGAAATATAGGGTGGAAGTGGTTGCCTTAGACTGGGCGAGTTGTCTCCTGGGTGTGATAACATCCCGTAGCTCTGTCCTTTACTCCAACGGAAAAGAGCTGGTGATGCTGACTGTACGTGAGTCAAGATAGGAGAGAAAAGTGGAAGGAAGTCCTTTTATGAGGAGAGTCGTTTTGGATCCTGTGTAGAAGGTGGTAAGGGAGTTAGCATTGTTGAAAGATAGAGCAGAAAGGCTGGGAACTGATGGATTAACTCAAGGGGTCCTGAGTAAATGAGGTTAATTGTTTCAAGACGATAGAAGAAGAGATGTTGCATCACACGTGTATTTTCTTTGTTGCTGTAGACTTTAAAATATTCTTTAGAGTGAAGGGGCTCACTCTCAAATTGTGCTTGTCACTCTGTAATATCAATTAGAATGAAGGCATAGTGTTGACACTGAGTTTTTGGTCCTATTTTTTATTCTATTATCTTTGCAATGTCATTATGTAAGGTGCTTTGGGCCAAAACCAGAGTTGTGTGTATAAAGAGCCACATGAGTCAAGTGAAGATCACGACATTTTCCAACCTTAGCAGTCAGTCTTAGAAAGAATAATTATGCATTGCTTTATTAATCCCCCCCTTTGAAATGGTGATAGAAAATAGAAATTGTGGACACACTTGAGAAGCAAGTCTAGACATTCTGTAGAATATGAAAAAAAATGCGTGTTTACCATCCATGCTCCACGCTGCTGAGGCGTTCCTGTTAGCATCGTCTAGAGATTCTTGGCAGAGAAAATAGTTGGATCTCTGGGCAGCACTTACTCTCAGGTATAATGAACGTGCCCAGCCTCAGAATACCTGGCAAACCTACTGTCCCTTTTTGAGCAAACTCTTTTGCCTTTGACCCTGATGGAAGAACGGCTGTGTGCCTCTAATGATTCTTACCCTCATTCTAATGGGACACAGTTGGTTAGATATAGGGAGAGTAACTGAGCCAAGGGCCATCTGTCTAAGCCTAGCCAAAGTGCTGTTATATGTGTGGTCTACTCTAAGGGGTGGGGGTGGGGGAGCCAATCTAATCCTCTATTTCAGGAATTTGAATTTAAGTTTCAGTTGGCAGTGTTGTTTGAGGTTGAAAGTTGGGACATGTGGTCATAATGGATAACAACTGTGAATACAGTTGCTGTGAATGCTGTGAATACTCAGAAGAAGCCTGTTGTAGAGATGGAACAGATTCACAAAGAGAAACAGAGAAAGGCGCTCACTTTGGACGCGTTGAGAAAGACACCACTAGAGATAGAGGAAACTGCGAGATTGCCCAGGCCTGAGAGTCCCAGCAGTTGTTGATGACATGCTAGTAATGTGCCCATTCCTTTCCCTGGGTCTCCTTTCAAGAAGTCTTATTTTCCTTAGAGTTAGTTGAGTGAGTATCTGTTCCTTAAATCCAAACTGTCAAATGATATTTTCAACACAAAATGAAATAACACATGTTCACTGTCAGCTGTTCCCTCAGCCTTCCCCCGTTTACCATTAGTGGCAAATATGTGCTTCCTTTTATGCATAAGTGAGCAAGGCCACAGAAATTATGTTCTTATTGAGAAATGTTTTTTCACTATTTTAAAATGGGAACATCTCAGCTACTTCAGGCTGTTAGGGAAGTTTCTGTTGGAATGTTCTGTTAGGAAATGTTACAGCAAAGCAGGTGTCATATTTTCTTTTGCCGCAAAACTTAGTGTAATGAGTGTGTTATTTTTCAAAATTTTCTATAACTGAATTTAATCTGAGCTCTTACTATTCCTAGTATCAGAAAAACTGAATCTGGTCAGTTGTGTAAACCCACTCACATCAGTGTTTTCTTAGTCATTTCAGGCCCCCCATGTTAGGTGGTGTTTATGGCTTTGGGGGCACTGGGCTATTGATGCTGCTGTATGGATTCCCTGCCATGTCAGGTATCCTGTATGGACTTTTGCTATTGATAGTCATTCTTGAACCCACTGAGATGTCCCTGGACCTGTTTTGGTCTCCTTATGGATAGCGTATGCCAGTGCATCTCACTCTGTTTGTAGTGAAGGATGATTTTTCTTTTTTAAAGATTTTATTTATTTGACAGAGAGAGACACAGCGAGAGGGAACACAAGCAGGGGGAGTGAGAGAGGGAGAAGCAGGCTTCCCGCTGAGCAGGGAGCCTGATGCGGGGCTTGATCCCAGGACCCTGGGATCATGACCTGAGCCAAAGGCAGACACTTTACGACTGAGCCACCCAGGTGCCCCGAAGGATGAATTTTTTTCCCCCCTGTTGTTGTTATTGTTGTTAACCTTTCCTAGAATGCAGTTCATATGACATACAACTCAGTACCCAAATTGGAACCTCCAAATTGGTGTATACCTTCTTCAAACGGGGAATCTACTGATCGCACATTTGGATGTTGTGATAATGTCAAATAGCCATAAAAGTTTCTAAGTGCTTACTCTCAATTTCTGTACTTACTTCACCTGGACTCTTTTTTTTTTTTTTTTAAGATTTTATTTATTTATTTATTTGACACAGAGAGAGAGACAACCAGCGAGAGAGGGAGCACAAGCAGGGGGAGTGGGAGAGGAAGAAGCAGGCTCCCAGTGGAGCAGGGAGCCCGATGTGGGGCTTGATGCAGGGCTCAATCCCAGGACCCCAGTATCATGCCGTGAGCTGAAGGCAGATGCTTAACGACTGAGCCACCCAGGCGCCCCTTCACCTGGATTCTTAATAACCAGTCTGTGGACCACCATCCATCCATAGGTGACACTTAGAGGAGCACTGGATAAGGTCACTCTTTTCTATGGAAAAGAAGCTTGAGACATCATTTAAGCCATTTAAGTCTAGGGATGAGCCTGAAATTTTGCTTTCCTTCTTATGCAATGGGCAAGGGGAAGAATTTATGTGAAATCCAATCCACATCATTGGTGTTATCAGCTAGTTTCCTTTTGAGCTTCCTGGGGTTATTGCAAATAAATTACAGAATAATTGGGATAGGTAGTAATCTCTGTACAGTAAGGCGTAATATCTTGTGGGTCACACTACCCTATTCTCGAGGTGATAGAGGGTCATTCTTACGAGAATAATTACTAACTTAATTTTATTTGATTTATGTTTCATAACTGGTAGAAGGTCTGTTTCTCCATGTGGAGGGCTAACCCCTCTCCCCCTTTTATTTTGGAATGCCCAGAGCTTGTTAGCCAGGTAGGATGATTAAAGGCACAAAACCAATTATTTTGGCAGCTTGGTGCTGAGGGCAGGGACTTTACTGCCAAGATGATCACTGGCTGGATCAGGCTCCCAAATTGTTCTGTTAATGCCAAACAAAACAAAAACTAAAAAAAACCTCAACAACAGCAAAAAACCCCAAGCATTTAGAGAGCTATGCCCATTGAAAGAACAGCTTGGAAATAAGGAAAGCAGGTCTGTCTCAAGCCCTGATTAGGAATGGTAGGATTATAGACCCAAGCTCCAAGTGAAGGGTTTATTCCAGCAGAAGGCATAGATAGTAACGTCTCAATTTGAAAGGATATAGTGGCACTTGTAAGAACTGCACGGGCTCAACAGAAACCCTGTCTCCTTCATGCTAACCCTCCCCCTGCTCCTCTTTCCTTTCTTTTCCTTCTTTTTTTTCTTGGGAGCTAATCAGACAGACCAGGGTTGGGACATTGTCTCTGCCTTTTGTGATTGGTGTGGCCTTGAACAAATGATGTAATCTATATGCCTTAGTGCCTTCTCCTGGGTACAAATAATAAAACATGTTTTTTGCAAGGTCAGTGTAGGAGTACCTGAGAAAAGGTATCTCTAGTGGGCTACTATGAACTTGGTCTACTGTAATCCATGTTTATATGGTACTATATGGTACTTTTGGTGGCTGTGGTTAGTGTGCTCCAGGCAGAGGGCTGATATAAGTCTAACAGAAAACTCCAGGAAAGCGATCCTTTGCAGAATCAAGCCAATGGAATTTGGCTTCATACCACAAAGGTCTCTAACAATTTCATTGCTTTTTTTGGATATTACTAAAGCCTTAAAGGGTCCATAGCTTTGTAGAAGTCTAGGATTGTAGAATGAAGAATCTCAAATGACTTAAGGCTTTCCCTTCCAGAGTCCTTTTTGAGATTTACCTCTTACTGCCCCCCCCCCAGGGACTCTTGCCTTTATTGTTTTGTGCCAGTGTTCTCAATTTCTTCTTCAAAGACTTCCTGCCTGCACGTCTTTGTAAACTATGTGAGTATTGGCCTCTACATTATAGGAACCATTTAAAATGAATGGGTCTGGGGACAAAGCTAGTTACCTTGATTCTGATCTTCCACTTGTTTTATCCTGTGACACTGATTCCTTTAGAATGCTGGCAAGGAAACTAAAGCCTAGCCAAGGTCTGATAACTTTTAAATGGAGGTGCCCATTTGAATCCAGGTCTGTTGATTTCAACTTGTGCGGTCTCCTCAAAATGTCATGGCTGGATTATTACTTTGCCTTCTGATACTTGATCTTCCAGGCTCTTTTCTATTTATATACTGATCCTCTATTTTAATCCTCATTCTCATTCTTTGGTGATACTATGATTGCTTACCACGTTTTGTTCTCTAATACCTGCTGGTCCTTTAAGATTGCCTCTAGCTTTCCTGTGAAAGTCCATCACACTGTTATCAAATTGGCTGTGCACTGGTAGCCCTCCACCATCCAGCTGCCCATGTTGAAAGGCATACTAGTTTTGCAACTTGGAAGTTTTTTCTTTCAGATATAACACTAAATTTCTTTTGGCAACACCTTACTGTATAATTTTGATTAATATGAACTTTTAAAAGTTACTTCAAACTAACATTTGCCACAAATTCAAAATTAGAAATAATGTCAAGTTTAGGTAAAAGCAAGAAAGTCTAAAACTCATTTAAGAATTTGGATTTAACTTTCTAATAGAATATGAATCAGTTCCCAGACACATTTTGTTATAGGGAGAGTTTCCCGTATAAATTGATACTTACCTTATATTTTAGTCTTGTGAAATTGTTAGCAGCAGGAATATGGAGAATTGGGAGGGTTAAGTGGTATTAGAAAATGTGGGCCTATTCAAGCAAATATTGAAGCTATCATAGAAGACTTAGATCACTTTGTAAAAATGCTGTTCTTTTTTTGAAGTCTACTACTAACAAAACAAAACACAGAAAGCTGAATGTCCCATCACACTTTACATTGAAGAGGAATAGAACAAACCATTTTCCCAGATGCTTAAAAATAATTCAAAATAAGATATCGAATAGAATATTAACAAAAGAATACGGTTTTAAAAAAGATGGTTTGAACAGAAAAGGGAGAAAGAAATCAGTTTAGAAGATAAAGCCAACTGTTGATTTAAAATAATTAAAACTAAGTATTTGTTACTTTATAGATTGTAACTAAAGATTACAGGCTGTTTTACTTTTTAAATGGAATTATTTTTCTAACTACTAATTGCTTTCTGGCTGTGAACTGTTGAATAGAGCCTGTTACTAGAATCCAGTTAGTTCAAAGAAAGTTCAAACGAATCTCTAAAAAGTACAAAGAAAAATGCGGATTTGGATTTGTCCTTTTATGCAATTGGAAGAAAGCAAAAAGAATGATGTTTAAATTTTAGTGTTTTGATATGCAACCAGCTTTTGTTTAGGTTTATTGCACTTTTCCAACATTGGTGAACTTCCAGGGTCATAACCTCCAGTGAAGAGTGTCAGTCACCTCTTACTGAAGACTTTTTCCGCATTGAATGATCTGAATTATTGGTCTATAAGACAGAAGTTGCAGGAAGATACTGACTCTCTACCCTCTGCTCAGGTGACCATTTGAGGAGGGGGAAAGAAGAGGCAGGGGAGGAAACTGCATCACTGGTTTGCTTGTTTTAGCACTTCTGAGACAAGTTTTCCAAAACCCTTTGTTCCATCAATGATGTTGCAATCTCTAGTTGTTGTAGTCAAGAAATTCAGAATGCATAAATAGTGAAAACTGATTAATGATTTGTTTGCTTAAACATCTCATCCAGATCATGTAAAATGTTTATTTTGACCACAAATTCTCTGAGAAGCTTGGCTTATAAAAATGATTCAAGCTTGTGAAGAGTGGATGTGAACACCTAAATTACTTGAAACAACTGAAGGGAAAGCCCAAATAAATTAACGAAGATTTTCTCCTCATGTGAGTAAGAGTTTTTTCAGCCCATGTTGATAGAATCTTTTACTTCAGTCATTAAGAAGTAGAAATGGTTGACTAAATTCTTCTCAAAAGGAAACTGCATGCCCCTGGAAGGTTTTAGCACTTGGAATGAAGCTCAACAGTATCAGAAATTTATAAAACATTGCATGGGCCAAAAGAGAGTGAACAATGATAAAGTTAGAGCCTTTCCTAAATATAATGGATCTTCTTTCTAAAAGCATACTCAAGGTTCCTAGCTAGCTCTCCATTTGTAATGTATATACATTTAAGTATATCACAAAGATCTCAACTGACTTCGCCTAGATATCACTGGTAACATCTTTATCAGGCTTTCTGGGCACGGTATTCGTGCCTGGGTTTATCTAATAGGCCTAGACTGTGACTCTCAACTGGAAAGAGTTGCCTCCCAGGGGACTCTGGGTAAAGATGTCTGGACCCATTTTTGGATGTCAGAACTTTGGGGTGGAGGTGCTAGTGGCATGTAGTGGGCAGAAGAAAGGATGCTGCTGAACATCCTGCAATGCACAGGGCAGCCCCTCACAATAAAGAATTATCCGGTCTAAAATATGAATAAGGCTGAGATCGAGAAACCCTGGCCAGACCAAAACTTAATACTGCAACAAATAGAGAAAATAGAGAAAAACGGAGATACCAAGTAGATCAAATAGAGAAAACTAGAGAAATAGAGTATCAAATAGAGAAAAAGGATAGTTTTTCCAAGAATGGGGTAAAACTACCACTATAGATAAAAACATAGAGTCTACAGAGCAGACAGTTACTATTGATATTGCATAAGTGCACATATGCTTACTCCATAGCCTAATTCATAGCATTCTAGCACATATCGGTGCCTTTACAAAAACTTTAGTTAGTAGCAGATACCTCTGATTCTCAGGCAAAAGGTGAGCTTTTTGCTAAAACAAACAAAGGCATTTATAATATTATTCTTGTGAAACATCACAAGACATTCCAAAATGGAATGTCTAAAATGGACATCCCAATCTGTGCATCTGGCAGTTGAATTTGGCTTGGCCAATAGCAGAATTTTTACGTTCTTGATATGTTTGAGAGTGAAAAATTACGTAAACATATTTAGAGAATCATTTAAATCAAGGACTATTGTCATCACTCTGAAAACTTTCAGAAGAAAAATTACTTAGATCTTAAACAAAAAACAAAGTCAATAAAATGGATTCCACCAAAAAACACCCTGTTTGCATGATGTTTAATAGAGAATTCTGGCCCTGGGTCAAAATTGGTGTTCCCTGAATATTTATTTGGATATTATTTAAGGATGTGAGAGTATAAATTTTTAGCTAATATTGACAGAACTTTATAACGAAGATGAGAGTCATTGCTGGTTTTCATGTAGTGGGGAAAGCATGTAGTCCCTTGTGTTCCTAAAACAGGACTTTGAACTGAAGGTCTGGTAGCAGCAGAGTTGTTCTTCTTTGGCCTTATGTAGTGCCATTAGTCTATTTCTTTTGTATTGGAAATTTGTTGAGGCCTCTATCAGCATTCCAAGAATTATTGCATTTTTTTTAGAAACTCTCAAGAATTGTGTATTATGGGGGCACCTAGATGGCTCAGTTGGTTAAGCATCTGACTCTTGATCGGCTCAGGTCATGATCTCGGGGTGGTGAGATCAAGCATCGAGTTGGGCTCCCTGCTCAGTAGGGAGTCTGCTTGAGATTCTGTCTCTCCCACAGACTCTCCCCACCTCAAATAAACAAATAAATCTTAAAAAAAAAAAAAAAGTCAGTACTCTGAAGCCCAAACCTAAGCTTGAGGTATAAATCATCAAGATATCCATCATTCAAATTTCCCTTTTTTTTCTTCCTATACAGAAAGGTCAGCAGGAAGTGTTCACTCATCTGAGTATTAGATATTTGAGAGTTGAATTCTCTTTTAAAATAATATCTAGAGTTGTGATGTCCAATATGGTACCCCTAAACACAGTGACTATTTTTTTAAATTAATTAAAACAAAATAAAAATAAAATAAAAATAAAAATAAAAATTTCACGCTCTCAGTTGTACTAGTCATGTTACCAGGGCGTGATAACTGCCACATGTGCTTAGTGGCTATTCTTTTGGACTAGGGAATTTTAGAGCATTTTTCTGATTGCAGATGTTTTTGTTGGACAGTGTTGATGATCTGGAACAAACTATTGTTGGCAAAAGTCACTCAAATGTAGACATTCAGAAAATGTCTCCTTTCATTATTTGTATGAGTTTCTAAAGATGTTTAGTGTAAGTCTATCAAAATGATGTTGCTATGTATTTTTGTGAGAAAGAACCCAAATGTGAAGGTTAATGTTATGTCTCAACCTGACTGGGACATGGGGTACCTAGACGTTTGGCCAAACATTATTCTGTACGTGTCAGTGAGGGTGTTTCTGGATGAGATTAACATTTGAATTGATAGACTAAGTAAGGCCCTCCCCGATGTGAGTGGATAATAACCTCTCATCAGTTGTATGATTTGCAGATACTTTCTTCAGTTTCATAGGTTGCCTTTTCATTTTGTCAATGATTTCTTTTGGTGTATAGAAGCTTTTTTCTTTGATGTGGTCTCACTTGTTATTTTTGCTTTTGTTGCCACCCAATCTGTTAAAGGTCTGAATAGAATTGAGTAGAGCTGAATAAGAGGGAACTCCTCCTTCATGACCACTTGAACTGGGACATTGATCTTTTCCAGCCCTGAAATTTCAAGTCTTGTTGGGTCTCAAGGCTGCTGGATTTTAGACTAGAACTTACACCAATTGCTCTTTAGGTTCTCAGGCCTTCAAACTTGGACTAGAACTATACATTGGCTCTCCTGGGTCTCTACCTTCCTAATTAAAGATCTTGGGACCTCTCAGCCTCCACAATCATGTGAGCCATTTTTTTTACAATAAATCTCTTGACAGCACCTAGCACAATGTTGGGCAAATAGGTGTATTGCTGCACCATCATCATCATCATCATCATCATCATCATAATATATATAATAAAATATATATGATATTTTATATGTGATATTTTATGTCATATTATGTGTGATATGTAATATATATGCATATGTGTGTGTGTGTATGTATCTATTCTTTTTCTGTGGAGAACCCTGACTAATATACCATGAAAGAAAGGGAAGGAAAGCTTTGGTAAATAGTTGAAAAGTAAAGTTCATCCCTTGGATTTTCTTTCTTTTATATACTAACTTATCAAGATCCAGCAGGGAAGTAATCCACTAAGGGAAACAATGTTTATTTGTGAAGCAGGGAAAAGTGAAACGGGCAAAAACACCAGAAGCAATAAGATAGAGTAACTATTCAGAGATGGGGGAGATATGAGAACCATATAATAAATTATAAGTTTGGTAAAAACTGGATTTCCAGGTAGCAAAATAAAATTAAGAAATAAGATCATAATTCAAGGTGAATCTTGGGCATTTAAAATATGATTAATTCTTCTTAAGTTGCCCACCTAGTGGCTTAATGTTTTAAGAATCCCACTACATTGGTTAGAATGAAAATGGATGTACTGAGTCTTCGTAAGAAATGCTTTCTGTGCTTTTGGGCCTGAGCAGTAGATCAATGGTGGAAGATTTGAAGCTCCCATTTAGCCTGCACCTTATTTTATGCTGCAATCTAGCAGCATACAATAGACCATTGAATCATCAACATGTGCAAACAAATAAGCAAACACTCCTTCTTTTTCATGATCGAAGAAATAAACAAGAGTGGTATTAATTATCTGGCTAAAATAAATTATAATGAATGCAAACTCATTACTGTTGAAATCAATGCATGCATAGCAGAAGGTACATTTATTGAAGTCAACATACTTAATTACATTTGGAGTAATAAAGAGAGTAGGCATGAAGTCCAATGTCTCTTGAGCCTAAACATTAATTTTGATCTAATTTTCTTTTCCTTGATGTTGAGAAAATGAAAAGGCAAATAAAATTAAGAGACCAACCTTAACTTCATTAGCTTTGTTAATGGGGGATTATAAGCTGTTTGTACCATGTGTATTCCACATTGTGATCCAAGGAAAGTTCACCCGATTTTAAAGCTAGTAATGTTAATATAAGAATAAAGGTGGCCAGATGGCCTTTCTCATTCTACAAGAGTACAGAAGACATATAAGATGCTACAAGGGTCACAGCGACAAGGACAGAAGATACATAGAATTTCAACACTGTGGAGGGAAAGTGTTTTAGTGAACTTGGCTGTTATAACAGAATACAGTGGACTGAGTGACTTATAGAGCAAACATTTATTTCTCATAGTTCTGGAGGCTGGATGTCCAAGATCAAGGTACCAATACATTTGGTTCCTGGTGAAGACCCATTTCCTGGCTTGTAGATAGTCGCCCTTTCGCTGTATGCCCATACAGCCTTTCCTTGGTGCCTGTCCATGGAGGGACAGAGAAAGAAGGATAGAGATAGGGATAAAGATAGAGATAGATGGATAGGTATTATTTTTTTCTTATTAAGGACACTAATCCCATCATGAGGTTCCCCCTCGTGATCTAATGTAAGCCTAATTATTTGCCAAAGGCTCCACCTCCAAATACCATCACACTGGAGTTTAGGGCTTCAGTATATGAATTATGGGGGGACACAAGCATTCAGTGTGTAACAGCCTGTTTTCATGACACTTAAGCTTTTCTAGTACATGTTCCTCTTTCTTAATCTTTTTCTTTTATCCAAACTATGTCCAAACCTTTATTGTTGTTGTTGTTATTGCTTTATAGTCCTAGATACTTGCCATCAGCACTGGGGTTTGGGGGGGGATCTTGCTTAGCTTTTTAGGTGAAGCCAACTAAAATGTGAAAACTCCTGCTCATACTTCTTTGTAGCACTAGCACAATGTTGGGCAAAGGGGTGTATTGTGGGGTAAATAACTCTTAGATGAGTAAATGAGGAGGGAAATCCCTGGTATCCATTATGACAGATGACTCTGCCTAGAATGGTATTTTCCCCTTTGAGAAGGAGAAAACAGCCTGATCAGATAAACGTCCTGGTCAGATAAATCAGATAAATTGTTCCTGGCATACTTCTTGGCTGTTAGAAATTCAGGTTCTGATTCAGATGAGACTGTTGATTTACAAGGACCCACCTAACCCCTCTTAGAAGGTCAGGACTACAGTATTTCTTTTTAATCACAGCATCTGATCAGCATTTCCCATACCACTTCATCCTTGGGTACATACATGTTTAGCTTCAGAGAGAATATAATTGCTCTTGCTTTTTATCAGAATAAGTATTTGACCTTTTAAAATTGCGTTATCCGTTATGGCTCTCTCATGGGTAATCATGGAGCTAGGGAAGGAGAGGCACGGGTAAGCATTTCAGCGTGTCATCCAATTTTTAACACTTCCAGTTGATGAAATAAGAGTGGGTGGTAAGCATGCAGAAAACATATAAGGAATGCCGTCTCTGGTAGGACAACAGCAAAATGTTACACTGAAAAATATCAGAACTAAAGCTAAAACTAACGTGTTTATCCTATGCAAATGTTCCAGGAGGAGTATTTGAAAAAGTCATAGTAGAAGTCTAACTGAGCCAGATGCTCTGCTGTGAGCACATTTGGGCCTGATAGGTGCTGTCAAAAAGTAAGAAAAAAACCCAGATCCTTCTTCATATGTAAGCTGTAGAAGTTAGACTGGATACCACATCCCCAGGGTTTGTTATTATATGTATCAAGGAGAAGAAATTAACAGTTGGATGATATTAGAGGATTTTCTGTTACATCTGTCTTTATATTGACTGTTACATGACTTCTTGCAAAGTGGGTATTTTGCTGGTAGTTTTACAGCAGAGGTTCAAGGGCATTTAAGTGGCCCAGCTAATATCTGTTCCAGTTGGATTATTCCAATAGTTCTCAACTGGAGACTATGTTGCCCCCTAGGCCCAAACCCTCAGAGACATCTGACAGAGCTGGGACCATATGAGAGTAAGCTGCAAGGACTTTGGTAGTGTTTCCTAAAAGCAGGGACTTTCTCTTATAGAACCACAGTACGATGATCAAGATCAGGAAATTAACAACAGTACACTATGACTCTAATTCACAGATTCCATTCACATTTTGCCAGTTGACCAATACCATCCTTCATAGCAAAAAGATCCAGGTCAGAATCCCTAGTACTGATTTGTCATGTCTCTCTAGTCTCCTTCAGTCTGGAACAGCCCCAGTCTTTCCTTGATTTTATACTGTGGCACTTTTGAAAATTATAGGCTGGTTTATTTTTTAAGATGTCTCTCAATCTGGGTTTGTTTGATGTTTCCTTATAATCAGATTAGAATTATGCCTCTTTTAGGGGCGCCTGAGTGTCTCAGTCGGTTAAGCCTCTGACTTGGTTTTGGCTCAGGTCGTGATCTCAGGGTTGTGAGATTGAGCCCCACATTGGGCTCCATGCTCAGTTTGGAGTCTTCTTGAGGGAGCTCTCCTTCTGCCCCTCCTGCTTGTGCTCTCTCTCTCTCTAAAATAAACAAATAAATCTTAAAAAAAAAAAAGAATTATACCTCATTTGGCAGGAATATCACAGAAATGGTGCTGTATTCACTTTCCTGGCCTCCTTTCAGATAGTGCATGATTTCAATCTGTCCCATCACTAATAAAGATTTGCTTTGATCACTGGGTAGAGGTGATGCCTCCATATTACAGTTACTCACTATAAGGATTCTGTGGGGAAGTACTTTGAAAGTGTAAGTATTTCATCGTTTAGTCAACTTTCAATTTATCTATTTCAAATTATGTGGACTATGATATCTTATTCAGTGGATTATAATCCATTATGATTATTTATTTATATGCTCAGTTTATCCCTGATTGGTCTGTGGGCACCTAGTCAAGTTGTCTTTTGTATTCTTTTGACATATCCCTGTCCTTCTTTGAACAAGTCCTTGTTTTCTGGCACAATATGTTGTAGGCTTCTGTGAACTGAATTGTGTACTCCCAAAATTCATCTATTGAAGTTCTAGCCCCCACTGTGATGATATTGGAGAGGGGGCCTTTGGGTAGTGTTCTCATGATGGGATTAGGGCTCTTATAAGAAGAGACCAGAAAGCTTGCTCACTCTTAACTCTTTTTCTGTGTCCTGTAAGGACATAACAGAAAGATAGCTATCTACAGGCTGGGAAGAGGACTCTCACCAGAATGTGAGTTGGCCTGCACTTAGATCATGGGACTTCCCAGCTTCTAGAAATGTGAGAAATAAAATTCAGTTGTTTAAGCCACCCAGTCTATGATATTTTGTTACAGGAGCCCGAATAGACTAAGATACAGGCCCATTATTGTACGGTCCCCTGTCTCAGCCCTGGAGACCAACGACTACCCCTTCAGCTATCTGAACTCAGACAGCAATAGTGCTGTTATTGTTTCCCTTGAATTCACTTCATGCTTTGAGTTTTTGGCCCAAATTTGAAAATCTCTTTCATTCCCACAGGGTTCAAACATCTGTACTCTAAATTAATATGAATAGGAATTCACATGAACCTAATTAATGCGTTGTAATGCTTTAACAATGTGCTTGCATTTCCATGGAAAGAAATTTTCATCCTCAAAGTGTCTCTCTTGAGGCTTCATGTTGTAACTGTGAGTTTTGGCTCGAGCTCTAGGTACTGCACTTGTGTGGCAGGCTGACAGGTATGGGAGCCTTAGGACAAACTGCTATCCTGGGCTCACACTGCACTGGGGAGCTGTGCGGCCCAGCTGGGCGTGAGACTTTGGCTTTGGCTTTTGCCACTGAAGGAGAACAAAAGGGAAGGCTTGGGAACACAGGTACCATGCCAGCTGAATTAAAAAGCACCTGAGTCTAGTTTCTCCTTTGCTCATGCTGTTTCTAATTAGATATTTCATTTGGACTCCAATGTGAAATAACCTTGGGATGCTGGGGAAAGGTTGGTTATCTTTCTCTGCTTTGGTACTCTTCCATGTAGTCTGTCTCCTGCATTTCCTTTTGATCAGCTTGTCACTTGCTGTAATACAGGTCTCTGTTAAATATAGTAGAAATGCTTTCAGACAAGAAGTAAAAATCCGTGAGGAACTTTACCAGTCAAGGGGTTACTGTCATTCATGGTATATATGTACATTTTGTTTGTTTTTATTTCCATAAACATCTATTTTTTCAGTATGCTTTGGAAAATTAGGAACAACTGCATGAAAGTTGTTTTGGCCTGTGGTCTTTTAACAAAAACAACTACTAAAAGCAATCTTCAAATTCAGTGGGGAAGTCCTTTATAAAATGTATTTGTTATAATTAAGTGAAAATCACACAAAAACATTTTATCTGGCAGGATTTGTTATAGGTTGTTCTTCAGTGTAACTCTTCACATATATTTCCTTGCTGAATTAAATTTCAGAATTTAGAGCCGCAGAAGCAATGGCAAAGTGACCCTAAAACAAAATATGGGCTGTCCAAAGATGGAGTGCCCAAGGCCACCCTACACAACCTTGCCTGAGGCCTCTAGCTTCCCAGACTGAAAACATGGGCACCTGAAAACGCTTAAAAGATACAAATATGTTCTCTGGGAGAGGGGTTGGAGTAACCCATGTTTTATTACCAAGTGCTACAATAGATTCGTTTTCTAAATTTCAGTGGTGGAACAAGGAGTTGGTGAGGGGGGTAATGGTGAACGGGCCACTGGAGGAGAGCAGAGCAGAGCAGGAAAATTGTTCCACATGGTGGGGACCTACTTAGGTGGTGATAAGCTTGCCAGGTGCCTGATTGGGGAACTCTGAATAGCAGGAAGTCACTGAACACCTATGGAGGAAGCAGGGAAAGGGGGTGGATTGGGGCACAGAGCCAAGGATTCCTTTGAAATCCTTGTGGAGGAAAGTTCGCTTTGATGTGGCTGCCATTCTCTACAAGAGCCAAGTGGGTTAGCAATTTCCAGGGAGCACAGCGAAGTCCTTGCAGTTGTATTGCCTACGAAGTGGCCTTACGGTATATGTTATTCTCGGCTCCTCACTTTTGTTTTATTTGTGTGATGATGTACCTACAATTTAATTCATTGTCATTTACCAGGCAGCATACAAAGAGATGATAGATATGATTTCATTTAATCCATTTAACATTCCTATGAGGTAGGTGTTATCACCTACATATCCCTATTTGATAGGTGAAGAATCTGATCATAGAGAGTGAAATGAAATATTAGCTCGAATTTGCACAGCAGAGCCAGGATTTGATTGATGTCAAAGACTATACTTTATTCATAGAGGTAGTATGCAACAGTTCCTCCAACTGTGGCCCACCATTTTTTTTTTAAGATTTTATTTATTTATTTACTTACTTGCTTGGTTGCTTCTTGCTTGCCAGAGAGAGAGAGAGCATGCACACAAACAGGGGGAGCAGCAAACAGAGGGAGAAGCATGCTCCCAGTTGAGTCTGGAGCTTGATGGGGGACTTGATCCCAGGACCCTGGAAGCATGACCTGAGTCCAAGGCAGATGCTTAACCAACTGAGCCACCCAGGCATCCCATGTCCCACCATTTTATTTAAGGTCACAGACCATGGCTCTGTTCAAAAGTTTGGCTCATTAGAAATTCTAGACTCTGTCCCTAGCCTTAATAAGCATTACGTTCTAACTAACTGAGACAACCAGTGGTTTGCTGTGTCAGTTAACTTTTGCTATATAGTGAACACCATAACATAGTGGCTTAAAAAAAACCATTTATTTTGTTTGTGATTCTACATGTTGGCAATTTGCTTAGACTTGCTGGGATGTCCTTGTGATCAGGGTCAGGTTCAACTCTGCTTGGCTAAATTCTCTCACATGTCTGGGACCTCAGCTTCAACTATAGGAATGAACTCCTTCCATGCATCTATCATCCCTCAGTCAGCTAGCCTGAGCTTGTTCACATAGTGGCAGATGGGTTTTAAGAGCATCTTGGGAAGAGAAGCCAGAATGTGCAAGCACTTTTTATATCTCTGTTTGTGTCGTGTTCACTGGTGTCCTGTTGGTCAAAACTAATCACGTGACCAACCCAGATGCAAAGAATGAAGAAATAGACCCTTCGCTCTAGAAGAATCTGCAGCACCTTTTTCCAAGGGCATCACATTGCAAACATGTTACATTAAAAAGCTGTGAATCCAGGGAAGGGAAGAATTTGTAATCATTTAAAAAAATCTACCATACCTGACTAATTCTGTCTAGTTCTTTTACAAATTTTTGGTACTTCTCATGAGGGAAAACCAGAGAAAACTTGAGAGTATATCATAGAAAACATTCATCATTACTGAATATGAACTTACAACTAGGAAGCCCTATGTCTAGTTGGACAAGTAGTGAAAAATACTCATCAGCCTTACATAAATGAGAAAAGTTGGACTATCACAGTCATTACTCATGCTTTTTTCCAAATTTCCTTTTTTAACTGGAAGGGGAATTCTAGAAATTGTTTATAAGTCACATATGAATTTTCACAAATAACTGTTATAACGGAATCCAGAAAATCTAATACCCTTTGTTCTAACATGCTCTAAAACCCAAGGAAGCCTGCTTATTTGAGCTTTGGGTTTTCCCTAGAAGATTCAAGAGCAGATGATTACTTAATTTAGAAAACTTGGAGAAGGCAAAGGTAATATTTTAAAGAAAATAACAATTAAATGTCCCTTTAGGAAGAAAAGTTACCATATAATGCCAGGGGTAAACAAACGACTATGACAAGAAAAGAGGTATCTTCTACTACATACAAAAGGGATTTCTCTCAACATTTTGTACTTCTGACACTTGTTTGATAGTTACATGACAGAAACACTTTCAGGGCAACGCTCCTTTTCCTTCACAATACTCTTGATCACTGCTGGGTCTGATTCCCTCCTCCTGGAAGCACTAAACTATTTTATCTTGACTAGGGAACTTGAGAACCCATACACATTATGGCCAGAAAAGTTGGAGCAGATGTTCTCTCATCTTGGTAGGCGGGTGAGAGGCTTTGTTATTTTGGGTCAGAACTCAATCCCTTGAGAGTAATGAACCCCCTCAGAATTAATCTTTGTCAACAGGAGACATTTTATTATATGAAATAAAAATAAAATTCCCTACTGGATATATGGATAATTTGAGTTGTGAATGTTTTCCTGTGTATGGGTCTATGGAAAACCAATAAAAGAGATTGTAGATAGTGAAACAGAACTTTTCTTGACCCCAAATAAAAATTTCACCTCCACAAAAATTTAAATACATATACTATCACAGTCTCAAACTTGGCTTTTCTAATTATTTTAACAAGTGAATTGTACATTTTCCCCCAATGTCAAAAGATAAACAAATAATTTTAGGTTAAGTTCTGGGAATTGGTATTTTGGCAAACCTTGACTTTGGGTTATAAAGCTCTTAAGTCAAATAAATTTAATAGCTATGGCTTTCAGGTGATAAATAACACATTTGATATTCTCTGTGGCTTTTGTGAATCACATTTTATTGGCTGTGGGTCCATTAGCTAAATACAAGTTTGCCAAAAGCAAGTTTCCAGAAGCTAATATGCCAAATTTCACTCTGTAAATGGCAAATTTTCAGGACGGCCAATTTCCAAATTGAATAGAATCCAGGTTACTGAGCCCATGCATAACCTGCATTTCTGTTGTCATGGTTGCTTTGTTTATAAACCCACTAGACAATGATAAAGGGGGCTGGAGAAGGAGACCAACTGCTACCCACAGAGAGCAGTCATCCGATCCACCTGATTATTGAAATTCTCTTCTGTTGAGGTCATCCTCTGGTGAACATCACACGAGACACAAATATCTTCACATTCTTTGCCTGTTGACAGAGATCTAGCCACGTACCTCTTACCAGAGCTTCTCGTTGCCAGTTTTCCAGTTGTTTTTTCCAAGTCCCTGACCTTTCTGCCAAACCATTAGTCACATAGCCTATGGTTTGCCTCCCCTAGGCAAAATGAATTAATGGGTTTACTCCTCAAAATTCTGCCTACTGGAGGTGGTTTTCCCTTTACCACATTTCTGCAGAGCTGTCCCAGAATGGGGTTGTAAGGTTACAGCTGTCCTCTTTCAGCTGATGTCTATATATTGTGGACGATAATCTATATATAAACCAAGCCTGGATTTTCTTCTTCTTCAGGCAGGTCATCATAAAGAACTTCATGAGCCATAAGTGTGTATTGAGAGAAACTAGCAAATAATAGGCATAAGGCCTATGGGACTTACTTGTGGCTTCTGGGCCTGCTTTAGCCCAGTTTCCCCTAGATCACTTGTTATGATGGAGTTCATGCTCAACTTTAAATCTTGGTGGGTTAGACAACACTCAGGTCATGATTAGTGGTTCAGATCACATGGTAGCTTGGTGGTCTCTGGTTAGTTTCTATTAAAAATCAGTCACAAGCCAAAGATCTGTTTCTCAAAAGGAGAATAATTATATGCAAAGAATGGTGTGGTGTTCTTTAATCAGTAAAGATCTGTGCCATATTTACTTATGAGTCTGCCGAAGGCCCCGTATAGCATCCTTCTCCACTAGTGACACTTCAAGCATCATCAAATCTGTTAAGTCACGTAACTCAAATGGTGAAAGTGTTTCTATTGTAGAGGCTTCTGTTATTCAGGGCCCCATTCAAAAGCAGGGGCTTTCAGGTCCCTCGGTAAATGGGTCAGAGTAGCTTGCCCAAAAGAAATACATGTGGCCTCCAAATCCAAAGGGGTCCACTAGATATTGTGCCTTTTTTCCTTAGTAGTAGGAGGGGCAGAGCAGCAACTTTTCTTCATCCTGGAAGGAATTTCACTGAGGTGGAAAACTCCTGAGATCTTTGGGGATTTCTTTCCCACTCTCTGGCATGTGAGTGTCTTACTAATGTGTGTAGAGTAGTCACTACCTCCTGCTAAGCAGGTCCAGTCAACACAGTTTCATCAATGTAATGGGCCAGCACGGTTCCATTAGAATGAAGGCAATCAAGTTCCCTGCAGACTAGATCATGACATAGTGCTGAGAGTTGATATAGCTCTGAGATAGGACAGTGAAAATATACTGCTGGTCATGCTGGCTGAAAACAAACTATTTCTCATGATCTTTACTGACAGGTATACGAGAAGCAGCATTTGCCAGAGCGATAGCTGCATCGCAGGGACGAGGAACTGTGTTGATTTGATCCAGCAATGAAATTGCATTTGGAACAGCACTTGCAATTGCTGAATAACGTTTGTGATAATCCACTGTCACTGTCTAGATCCATCCATCTTCTGCACAGTCCAAGTAAGTAAATATGGAATCTTTGCCTAGTGAGACATTAATCAATTCAGCCTCATCCGTCTTTATGTTCCTCTCACCCTGATCCCACACCCTTAAGATATATTACTGTACATATTCGTCAGGCTTCTACCAGTATAAATTGACAAAATCATGTCATTCTTTTGGTGTGTATCACATCTCTAAATGAGTCAACTTTGAATCTTATTCTTTGAGACCTTCTGAGACGTGAGTCTAGTTACAGGTCGCAGAAGTGAAGAGAGGTGGTGGGAGTCGATTATGAGGAAGATCAGTGGTCCCGTGCAAGACGTCTACCTCGGGGGTGGCCTTTACAGTTTGTTCAGTCAAGGAGAGAATAAGCATCTGAGACCAGGAATGAAAAGGCTGCTTCTGAAAGCAAAGAACGCTCAGCAAAATTTAGGCTTTTAAGGTTCAAGTTATGCAACTTCACTGCAATCTGCCTGTAAGTTCCCATCCCAATTTTCAGTGACTCATTCCTTCCCAAATAATGTTCTAACTTTAACAAGAGACCATATGACATCAGAAATCAGTTTGTGTCGTAAGTTAGCCAAGCACAGACAGACTTCGAGTTTTGTTTTTAGAAAACTTGGCCCTAGATTAAGATTTCTGTAGGGATTGGGCTATAGGATATAAGCATTTCTTTTAGGGCAAACATACGTATTTCAGGTCCCTTATGTGAACTATGAATTTAAAGCACTGAGCTCCTTATTTTTTTCTTCAAGTTCTTTAGTTCATTTGAAGTCAACCAACCAATTCCCATCATACTCCTTATTTTCACCAAAATGTTATGTGGCAGCAAATAATTGGCCATCTTACCTTCTATAAGCTCTTAACTACATGTAATTATGGTGATAATTTGAATAAATGTTCATGCTATATATGCTGTAGGCTACCAGTGTCATTTTCAATACTAGAAACAAGGTCATTAATGCTTTCACACGTAATCAGATTACAGACCAATATAAGAAAGCCCAGAAAAAAGGAACCAATTCATACACACACACACACACACACACACACACACACACACACTAATAAATTTGACTTTCTACAATTGTGGGAGCTAGTTAAATAGTATCTGTAAGACTTCCTTTTTGTCTGGTGCTGGAATCTGAAGCCTTCAGGGCAGGCCATATCAAAAAATCAGGAAGGAGTGATTTCTGCAAAGCAGGGAAGAGCAAGGAGAAGGGGTAGCCCACAAGTAGAAGCTGGAACTCAAGCAGATGGCTTAGAATTCATGTTAGTTCTTGCTGTCTCTAGCCTTATCACACGGGTATCTTGCAGGAGAATCTAGCATCTTTCATCATGGAGCTTAACATACACCTGGCCCAGGAGTCAGAGAAGTGGGAAGAGGAACCAGGTGGAAGTACATAGAGTTGCAGACCTGCTTGCTGTCCCATGCCAGTGCAGTGAGCCCATAGATAATGTATGAGGACAAAAGCACCCATCTTAAACTTCCAAACAAAGAAACAAAATTACCGCAGTTTCACTTCTACCTTCCAAAGGTCATGCAAAAAATTTTTATGTGTCTCATCCTAACTGGAAACACAGAGAATGTATTTCTGGGAAACATAGTTTAGCCTGGCCAGTCCGGCACATTACGAAGTTACCACACAGACTAAAGAAGAAAACCCATATGATTATCTCAATAAATGTGTAAGGAGTGTTTGACAAAATTTAGCATTTATGCATGATAAAAACCCTTAGCAAAGGAGGAACAGGAGGAAATGACCTCTAACTGATAAAAAGTATCCACTATTTTCTCTTCCTAAGGTGAAGAGCAAGTTAAGGATATGTTCTATCACTACTATGGAGCATCATTCTGAGGATACTGCCCAGTATAATAAGTCAAGAGAAAAAAATAACATGCATACATATTAGAAAAGAAAAAATAAAACTGTTTGTATTCACAGTAGTGTATGTATCTAGAGATAATAATTAAAATATTAAAAATTGATGTGGCACAATTGTTGACCCATCAGCATGGACATGGGCCACAGCAATAGTGTAGGGCCCATGAGACCCTCGTCCTAGGTGAGGGATTAATTTTTATTTGTTGGATCATGAGGAAGTAAAGGAGAGTCTTTGGGGAGTGGGACTAGGAAGTCTGGGTTGCATGGAACTATGCAGAGGCTTGGGACAGTGGCTAATAATAGGAATAACCAGCTGGTATGAACAAGCTGCCCATCAGCCTGGAGTCTATGACAGCTATGGTTTGGGTGAGTCTCTCATTTTCCTTTTTTTCTTCCTGTGTTCACAGAACCAAACTAGTGCATAGAGATATAAAATAGGTGATGAAAGTTTATCAAATAAGTGGAAGATAAATGAAAATTTCCTTTGAAAATGTCTAGTCTTAGCTGGAAGATATGGCCAATATATAAGAATTAGTGGGGTACCCATGTCACGATGGTCATGCAATATATACTTTATGTGGAAGTTTGGAGAGAATCTAAAAAATAAAGTGCTTGGGTGTGGTGAGTTAGAATCTTTTTTGGTTAGACATCAAAAAGAGGATGTCTTAAGCAGAAACAAGGTGTGATCAAAATCATATATCACAAGGGAACTCTGACCACAGTGTTGGATGAATTAGAGTGGGATGAGACCAGAGTCAAAGCAATTCTTTCCAACAAACCACAATGAAAATGGTTCTAACAAGAGAAGACAATGCCAGGATCTAGAATTTATCCATTCTTGATTCTGGAATCAGTGTATCATATCCCTTTCCCTATATTCTACCATGACAGCCATCTAGAGTTTAAATCTCTCTTCTGCGTGGTGTCCCCAGCCCTCTTTGGAACATCTGTCGAGGTAGAGATAGGGCAGGGCTATGAATCAGCAGAACCCTCCCTCCGCCAAACCATGAAAGAGGCGTAACTTGACTCAGTTCCTTTCCATTTCTATGTGAGTGTTTCTGCCCTTTGGGGTCATCATTCTGTCCTCTTTTTTTTATCTAACATATGAATACAAGATAGCCAATATATTAGCTGATCTGCCTTAATGACTCCCAGAGGATGAGACAAAAGGCTTTCAAAGGTCTTTACCTTAAATGTGTAGATAGGTCTTGTCTTAGGATTTCTAACATTGATTTTTGAAATCTTTAATGTTTGTAAGAATAATATGTATGCATTATTATTCTTACATACATAATGTATGTAAGATGTATGTAAGAATAATATGCAATGTATGTAAGAATAATATGCAATGTATGTAAGAATAATATACAAATGCAAGCAGATACTTGAGCCAGTCCTTCACTTACTGAATTTTAAACGAGTTGTCTGAGTGAGTCTTGTGCAGTTTAAAGTTTGAAAACTGCTGTTTAGCTCAAACCATTAGTTCCACCAAGAAGGCCGATTTTCTCTCTGCATCAGATTTTTGCCCATTCAAGATGTTAATGAGGTTCATGCCTGAAAAAGAGAACACAACATTTGTAATATCAGATCTTATGAAAATGTCAATAATGCCGTTCTTTATATTTGGGGTATATTACAATGTTAATTTTATTCATATATATGTATATATAATTTTATGATATCTGATAACTAACATTTCCTGATGTACCAGGTACTACACCAAGCACTTTACATACAGAAACTAATTTAATCCTCAAAACAACCATTTCGGGCATTTGTCTATCTTCTTGGCCAGACTTTGTACCCTTTTTCTGTGTTTGGAAAACATCCTTTATATGGCAGAGTCTGTCCCCTGCAGCTGAAGTTGAAAATCTCAGACCATGGCTCTCCCAGCCCACCTTGCAGCTATAGCCCAGGCACAAGGTACACATTCTGAGAGTCATAGGAACCTGCTCCAGAGTTTGATGCAGAAGCTTGTGACACAGAGGAGGAGAGGTCCTTCAAATGCGTTAGGAAGGTGGTGGGAGCGTAATCTTATCATGCTGGAAAAAAGCAACTTGTTAGTTTTGTAAATTGTCTTCATATTACGGAAATTAATGGCAAAAGCTATGTTGCAAACCGTTTGTATTCACAGAAGTATATGTATCCATCTAGGGATAATAACTGGAATATTGAAAATTGGTGTGGCACGATTGTTGACCTGTCGGCATGGACATGGGCCACAGCATGGTCTGAGCTAAACAGAGCCAAGATTTCCACTACCTTGGAGAAAAAGCTAATTTCCAAACTTCAGTAGCACCTTTTTGCATTGAATAATTTGTCTAATAATAGAAATGACTTAATTTAACAGACCTTCGAACAACATGAAAACACTTGGTATGAATTCTAAATCATTCTATCCTCTCAAAAACAACAACAACAAAAAATTCTTAATAAAATCCTCATGATTTGACTTCTTACAATTTCTGGTTGTCCTTCCCCTTTAAACAATCTGGATGGCTGAGATGATTTTGGATTAAAAAAAGAGTTTTCCTGAGGGGCAGAGGATCTTTTATCAGTGATGCCATCCTGTGGCATTTTCGTTAGATTAGAATTCTTTCTTAAAAGCCTAGTATTCAAGTCTGTAGGCACAGAGGGGTTGGTAAACCAAAGAGAGATCAAACATTTGAGAGAGACTAAAAAGGCATTCAAGTTCAGCTTTTTCCTGTTCTGATTATTTAGAAAAAAAAGTAGGTAAGAGTAAAAGTGAAAATAAAGCAGTGATACTTTTAAGACTTCTAAGGCATTGTGATTCTTCCCCTATAATTTTAATTAAGAAGCAACTGCACATGAGTATAAACCAAAGCCTTCTGAATTACAAATCTCACAGCAAAAAGCCCCACCCACACACACTGGCAACAAACAAAAAAGTGTAGATTTCTTTTGTAGATCGCCTAGTCTTGGGCGTGTCTGATGCTTGGAAGATGGGTTCAACTTTCTAATTGACAGTGGTAAACTGGAGCCTCAGGGCAGTCACAGATCATCCAAGCTTAGTTAGATGTCTGCGAGGAAGGCTACTGCTAATTAAATGATAAAAAACGGCAGAACAGACCCAATGAGGCTGCTATGTCTTCATAAAGCATAGACCAAATACTGGAATCACAGGTAGTTCAGAAAGTGAGAAATTTTGAAGGGGATAATTTGATTTATATTCCTCAGTGTTTAGATTCTTTTTAGAGTGAGATGTCACCATTGTTCCTTTTGATTGAGGACACAAGAAGAAATGTTAAATGAGGGTAGAGGCCTTAAAACCGACGAGTCCTATTGCTTGTATACCTGAGTCTGGGGTCATTAAAGTCAGAGCTGGAATCCTTAGATGGGCCCAGGATTTCTGATTCTTTAACAGTCTGCTCTGCTATCACAAAGGGTAGCTTTGAGAATCCAATCCCCCATCATCCTGGACTAGAGTTTTTACAAAGGCTCCAAAACGAATTCTCACTTTTTTTTTGAAACTCTCAAAACCCACGAATGGCTATCATCATTAAGACTGACGCACCATCTGAAGCCTCTGAATTGTCTATATGTTGCAGGATTTCTTTGCCTTCAGGGCCCATGGTTCGAAGAATTAAGAGGTAGACCAGACTAAGTAAGAGTAGTGGGCAGCAAAGCGAAGTTCATTGAGGGATAGTAAAGCGAAGTTTACTAAGTGATAGTTTTAATCTGATTAACCCTCCACGTGCCTGTCATCTAATCAGTTCTTTGTCATCTACCTATCACGTGAAGGAAAGGGTGGAGGGCTCCTTCCAGGCAGATGTAAAATCCTTTCAAGAGGGCTTCCTCCTAGGGTAGGGGCCCCTTGTTCCTGCCAGCCTTTCTTCCGACTATCCTTCATTATAAATGTGTTTATAAGGAAATGGGGATGCGGACTTGTTCACTGTGTGTATCAGCCCAGAGCTAACGTTAAATTTCGTATTTGTGTCCGTTGAATTTCCTAACATAGTTCTGTGGTTAGAAAGCTTGTCTGACATTTCAAGTATGCTGAGAAAGGGATAGATAAGATTTCAGCGTTAATTATTTAATTATTTATTTAATTATTAATAATTATTTAAGGAATTCCAGCAAATTATTTAGGGGAATTTGTGGGGAAAGAACGCATTGATGGGGTTATTTCAATAATACTTTAATTATTCTTAACCCCCAGCCTCTCTCACCTCCCTGAAGGTTGGGAGTGGGGGGTGGAACTGAAATTTCTAACTTTAATCACATGGTTGGTTCTTGGGGCAAACAGCATTATCTTTAGGTGCTTTCCAAAAGTCACCTTACTAACACAACAAAAAACACTTCTATTGCTCTCGACACTTAGGAAATTCCAAGGGTTTTAGAAGCAGTGTGCTGGAACTGGGACAAAAACCAAATATACATTTCTTATTATAAATTACAGTATCACACCAACTCAGGTTGCTACAACTAGTATGAATCGGCTGATTGCATATAGGTTTCTTTCTTGTGCTTCCATATATCCAAATACCCAGATGTCTCGTAGACATTTTCCTTTGGTACCACACAGACAACACAACTCAATATACACAAAATTGAACTCATTATGTTTTCTTTCAACCACTCCAGAACATATTTACTCTGTTAATAGGACTATAATCAACCAGATACTCAGGTCAGAAGCCTAGAAATCCTCCCTGAATCATTTCTCAACCTTTCTTCCTATCTTACCTCCAGTCATATGCAGCTAGGCCCTAAGTCCTATTAGTTACACACCTTAAATAACTCTAGTATCTATCTCATCTCCATTCTCCCTGCCGTTGTCTTCCTTTAGGCTTTAATCATTTATCACTTGAAACACTGTAAAATTCTTTTTAATAGTCTCTTGCCCACCAGGCTTACCCTTTCTGTTAACTCTTGAGTGATCTTCCAATAATATAGATCTGATTAGAACATCCACCTTCGTATAGTTTTTCATTGTCTCCCATGACCTACAGGATAAAATCTTTTGATTTGAGCTTTGTCCATCTGTCCCGCCCAGTTTTCTGTTTGTTTGTTTGTTTTACTGTTCCTTAATTCATACTATGCTCTAGTGTTGCTGAACTGTGTGCGGATAGTTCTCCCAAGGTCATGTCTTCTTTCCTTTTTTCCTTTTTTTTTTAAAGATTTTATTTATCTATTTATTTATTTAGAGAGAGAGAACACTAGCGGGGTGGCCCAGAGGGGGAGGGAGAGGGAGAAAGACTCTGAAGCAGACTCCGCATGGAGTGTGGAGCCGGATGCGGGGCTTCAGTCCCCTGACCGTGAAATCATGATGTGAGCCAATGTCAGGAGTCAGACACTCAACCAACTGAGCCACCCAGGCACCCCTGCCTTCTTTTCTTGTTTGTTTTTCATTTTTTGTGGATTTTTTTGCACATTTATTTGTATTTTAATTCCAGTATAGTTAACACACAGTATTATATTAGCTTCAGGTGTACAACATAGTGATTCGACACATCTCTACATTACTCAGGGCTCAAAGTCATGCTCTTAAGCCGCAGTGCCTTTTGCATGCAGTTCTCTGCCTTCCCACAATGCCCTGCCTGACCATCTTCACCTTGCTGAATCCTTTTCATCATATACAAAGTCAACTTAAATATCTCTTCTGAGATTTCCCCAACCCACCCAATCTGAGATAGAAGTTATTTTCACAAGCTTCCAAGTACCATCACGCTTGCACATAGCAGAACACTTGCCATACTTTGTTGTAAGTATGCATTGATCAATCTTCTTCACTAAACTGATACCTTCTTTACTGTGTTACTGATCAGAAACAGTGCTTAGTGATGAGGGACCAGAAGGCTGGCTGAAGACAAAGCATAAGCTGACACCCTGCAACCTCCTCCTAACCCCCTCTCCTAGGACATGTGGGACATGTGTGACATTCTTCCAGGAAGCCCCAACCATCTCCGCGCTAATGTATTGCTAGAGGGAAAAACAACCTTAACTTGACAATGGCAAGGCCTCAGGTATCCTGTGAGTCTTCTTTAACATATGAAAGTACTTTCTTAAATTCCCTTTTTCCTTACTTCCCCCAACCCCAAAGTATACAATCAGCCACCCCTCACAACGGGGCAGCAGCTCTTTCTGCCCGGGTCCTGTCCCTGTGCTTTAATAAACCACCATTTTGCACCAAAGACACCTCAAGAATTCTTTCTTGATTGTAGGCTCCAGACTCCACCCCACTGAACCTCACCTGTATTCCAAAGCCAGATCACTTAGTGTACCGCAGTTATTAAAGACACATTTATTGCTCGAATGAATACAAAAATAAACACATAATGAAAAGAAATAAAAAAACTGAGTTGAAATTTAATAATAAATTTATGATTTCTCTTAAAAACAGAGCCTGGTTATGGAATGTTTTTGCTATATAGTGAAGTAGAATTCTCAACTGTGAGGGTTAAAACTCAGGATTATAATTCTTTATATATTTAAAAAAAAAACAACAAGGTTTCTTTTAATGAAAACAGATTTTAAAACGCTGATAGATTTTTATCCCTTGAGGTGGCTTATATATATATATGTCATGGGATTAAGGCAGATCATCCCAAGATGTCAAGTTTTGGAAAGTCCTTAAAGTACAAAAACCACACAGGCAGAATTTCATAATAAAATCTATTTTTCTTCCATATTCCTGGTTTTGGATAAAATAAAATTTTATGGCTTAGATTTTTTTTTTCAAGTTTGGATCATTCAACGTAGCCAGGTATAGGGCAACCATATGCTTTATTTGTTGTTTTGCTCTGAATATTTGAAGACTTATTAAATCACTCAAATTTTAAGCCACTGGGACACTCCCTTTTGTGAATGGTTGATTGTCTTGAAAACTTCTTACCCTGGCAGAATGAGTTTTACTCTTTCAAAATGAAAGGGTTCAGAATGAGCCCCTCTCAATGTGCCACTTTGGCATGTAGATTACTTTGAGCCTACGTCAGTCAAGGTCCAAAGACTCAGGAAGAGCTTTTCTTCCTCCTTAATTGCCTAAACAAATTTAGAGAGAGGGCCTGGTTTAGGAAGAGAACTATCACCAGAGAGATCTACAAAGAATATGGGCTAGGTGTGGTGAGCTGGGGGTCAGGGGAAGCTCAGCAAAGCCTAGGGATCAAATTCCTCTCAGTGCCTCATTGTCTTTATAGAACATGGCAGACGTTTATTTACCAAACAGTTGCTCTTCCCATCTTTCTGTAAATTGTCTTCCTTCCCTTAGAAGTCTTACTGTTACAGGATTTCTTTGCCTTCTCTGCCCATGGTTCTTGGTCACGCTGCTTCAAAGAATAAAGAGGTAGACCAAACTAAGAGTGGTGGGCAGCAAAGCAAAGTTTATTGAGTGATAGTACAAGACTCCTGAAGAAGGAGGAGGGGACCCAAGATGTTGCCAAATCTAGGGGTTTTTATGGGTTCTTTGATGTGGGCTATTTTAATCTGATTAACCATCCATGCTCCTGTCATCCAATCAGTATTCTGTCCACGCACTCATCTACCTATCAGGTAGTTGTTCATGTGGCAAAGGGTGGAGAGCTCCTTCCAGGGTGGTGTCAAATCCTTTCACAGGTGGTTTCCTCTTATGGTGGGCCCCTTGTCCCTGCCTGCCTTTCTTCCACTGTCCTTCGTTATTAGAACCCTATTCCCTTCTCTGTATCTCAGGATGGCATAGAAGCCTCAATTGCTTGACTGCCTGTGGGTGTCCTATTTTATGAGTTCCCTGAGTATTTGTAATGAAATTTGTTTTCTCCTGTTAATCTGTCTTATGTGAACGTAATAAATAAAAGTCAAAAGGTTCTAGAAGGGTAGAGAGAAAAGTTTTCCTCCCCAACAAAAGTAAACTCTGTTATCCTTTATAATGAACTCATGCTGTTTTCTGTTTATGGGTCAATAATGAACACAGGATAGTACCAGTAAGTTCCAGATAGGAGGTAAGAACATTAATAATATGAGAACAATCTTGTGGCAACAGAGAGGGTTAATACTCATTCTGCTTATTGTGCTCGTTTTTCTTCTTATTTTTCTAGTTTGGTATAAACTTAGATTGTTTTTTGAGACTTGTTATTTCTAATGTGAGAATTTAATACTATAAATGTTTTATCTAGCTGTATCACACAAATTTTGATGTATTTTATTTTCATTTTTATTCACTCCAAAATATTTTCTAATTCCTTTGAGATTTGCTTTATCAATGAGTCATTTAGAATTGTTTTAAAATTTTCAAATATGTGAGTATTTTCTAAATATCTTTCTATTTTTAATATTTGTTTAATTTTTTCTGTTCAAACAAATTTAGGTACAAAATGATACATATTTGGAATCATTTAAATTCTTTTAAATTTTTTAAGGCTTTATTCATGCAAATATTCATTCATTCATTCATTTGCTTTTTTATAGTGTCAAAATGTGGCTGATGTTGTTAAATAACTACAATAGAAAATAATGTTTATTTTCTTGTTATTTGGCAGAATTTTTTATACATACCCTATAGGCCAAGTTGATTGATACTGTTGATGAGGTTGGGGAATATACGTGAGGTTCAGTGGGGTGGGGTCTGGAGCCGACGACCAAGAAAGAATTCTTGAGACGTCTTTGGTGCAAAATGGTGGTTTATTAAAGCACGGGGACAGGACCCGTGGGCAGAAAGAGCTGCTGCCCTGGGGTTGTGAGAAATGGCCTATTTTTATACCCTCAAGTGGGGAGGGGGCTAGGGATAGCGTAAGTCTCTAAGGAATTTTGGAAGCAAGGTCTCCAGGACCTTGAGGGGCTAGCTACTGTTGGGAAAGGGTCATTTATTACCATCTAATAAAACCTTAGTCATGAGATCCTTCAGATGTATATCGGTGGGCCATATGCTTGGGGATGATTGCCAACACGTATCTTGGCGGGGGGTGGGGGGGCGGTTAGAGATAAAGGAAGTTTCCAAAGGAATTTTTATATGTTAAAGTAGACTTACAGGATCTTGGTGGAGGGGAGGGGGTCAGGCTAGGACTGCCTTTTGCCCCCAGCAAAGTATTAACATCTAGGCAGCTGAATTCCTAGAGGAATGTCACCATGCCTGTTTCAAGGACTCCTCAATGGGCTGTAGGTAGTAAGGACTGTTTCTTTGTCCTTTAGGGCAGCCAGGACTGCCTGAGGAATGTTGCATACATCCCATGGGGGGGGCGGGTTGCAGGGTGTCAGCTTCTGCTTTGTCCTTAGCTTGCCTTCCATTCCCTCATCACTATTGTTCAGGTTTTCTATATCCTTGCTCACTTTTTGTCTTCTTGTTCTTATAATTATAGAGAAAGGAGTGTTAATATTTCCAGTTATAATCGTGGAGTTTTCATTTTCTTTTTTTTTAATCATTTCTGTCAGTTTTTATTTCATGTATTTGGTAGCTCCATTGTTAGGTGACTACACATATAGAATTGTGTGTCTTTAGGGTGAATTAGCCTCTTTATCATTATGTAATATCTCTATTTCTTTTCCTGGTAATTTTCTTAGCTCTGATATTAATACATGAATTAGCATTTGCATGGTATCTATTTTCCTTTCTTGTATTTTTAACCTATCTGTATCATTACAACTTGTAAGTTCTTATAGTCAACATATACTTGGATCTTGTATTTTTATTTACTTTGACAATCTCTTTTAATTCGTTTATTTCTACCTTTTACATACCTTTATATGATTATTGATAAAAATCACATGTAGGTATTATATTTTATTATTTGTTTTCTGTTTACACCCATTGTTTTATGTTTCTCTATTCCCTTTTCTTTCATTCTTTTGGATTATTAGACTATTTACTGTATTCTATTTGAATTAATCTCTTGGATTTCTGACTAAATATTGTAAGTTTTGTAAGAAGCTGCTTTAGGTTTTACATTAATCATACCTAACGTTTCACAGTCTATTAAGATCTGTATTAAACATAGGAATATTTAACACCTGTGTTAAATGTAAAAACCTGTTTTTATATTACATAGATATTTTATTGATTATAATTTATTTACATAAAAAATATAATAAAATATACTAATTCNTGCTGACATCTAAAATTATTTGTTTGCTTGCTTGCATATTGAAGTATAGTTGACACAATGGTACATTAGTTTTAGGAGTACAGCTTAGTGATTTGACAACTCTATACATTATGCTGTGCTCACCACACGTGTAGCTGCCGTCCGTGACCATAGAACAATATTATAGTAGCATTGACTATATTCCCTATGCTGTACCTTACATCCCTGTGACTTCTTCATTCCATAACTGGAAGCCTGTAGCTCTTACTCCCCTTCACCCATTTTGCCCTTTCTCCCATTCTCCTAAAATCTTAAATCATTTAGGCCCCCTTTCCTACATATGGTAGAGTTGAATATTACATATTATAACATTGAAAAGCCAACCAGACAATGTTATAAATCTTGTTTTGAATACTTGTACATATGTAAAATATTTAGGAGGATAAAAACAGTCTACTATAGTTACTCAGATTTCTGTTACTCTTCTTTCATTCCTGAAGTTTAATTTTTCCCTCTGATATCATTTTCCTTTAGTCTGAAGAATTTTTTTCAGCCTTCCTTTTATAGCTGTTCTAGAGGCCATTGATTCTCTTAGTTTCCTTTCTTTTCTTTTTTTTTCTTAGTATTTTTTACATGGGACAAAAGTCCTGTTGGTCTGTGTTGATGTTCACTTATTCCTTCTTCTGTTATTTTCATTTGGTTATTGAGCAATGTAGTAAAATTTTTATTTCAGATATTGTGGTTTTTACTTCTCAAATTTCCTATGCTACTCATTATAATTTCTTTTTCTCTGAAGAAAGCTTCTATTTTATTTTTCAATAGAATTTAACATTTCTATAATGACCATGGTTGTAATGGCTGTTTTAAAATGTTTTCCAAGGGGTGCCTGGCTGGCTCAATTATGAGAGCATGGGACTCTTGATCTCAGTGTTGTAAATTCAAGCCCCATGTTGGGTGTAGAGATTACTAAAAAGATAAAATCTTTAAATAAACAAATAACTAAAAATGTTTTTCTGATAGTTCCAACATTTTGTGTTATCTTGGTATTGACATCTGTTAATTTTGTTTTTCCTGGGGAGTTGGTCATATTTTCATGGTTCTTTGTATGTTAGATAATTTTGGATTATACTCTGGACATTTTGAGTAATATGTTGTGAAACTTCGGCCTGTTAACATACTTTGGAGACTGTTGATCTTTTATATGATACATAACTATTCTCTTTAGGTTTGCATTTTAAGTTTTTTCTCTCCTTTGGGGATCATGGTCTCAATGTGTGTTTAGTTTTCAAAGTTTTTGTAATACTGTTTGGATCTAGAAGTATTAGAACAATGTCATCAAGGAAATAAGTGTTTCCCAATACTTTTATACTTGATAAACTGTTATTTCAATATAAAGACAATAAAAATATTTCAATCTTGCTAAGAAAAAAAAAAAAGGAAACAACCCAGAGAATATCAATCTCTGTTACCTAAATATAGAAAGTATTTACGTACCTAAATAACATTCACAAAAAGTAACTATATACCTGGTCATAAAGAAAAACTTATTAAACTCAAAAAGGTAGCAATAGAAGGGATGACATTCAGCAGTCACATTCTCATAAAACTAGAACTTAGCAACAAAATTATAAAACGACAGTTCATTTTGCTGTGGAAAATAAAAAAAAAGTCTCTTAACTCTTAAAAAGGAAAGACAAAAATGTACAGAAAATAATAATAATTTAAATATTACAAAACTGTATTCAAAGGAAATTCTATGGACTGCTAATATTAGTAAATAAAAAAATAAAATAACAAAAAGATGATCTGACTCAAGAAGTGTGATAGGACCAATAAAATGAATCAGAGCAAAACAGTGATGGAGATAAAAATGGTAAAAACAGAAGTAATATGTAAAATCAAAAGTTGTTTCTTTTTAAAATTTATTTCTTAATTTTTTCAATTTTAATTTCAGTGTAATTAGGTTTTAAGTGTGCAATATAGTGATTAAACCGTTCTGTACTTTGCTAAGTGCTCATTAACATCAGTGTGCTCTTAATCTTCCTATTTCACCCATCCCGCCACCCACTTCCCATCTAAGAACAATCTGTTCTACATAGTTAAGAGTCTGTTTTTTGGTTTGTTTCTCTTTTTCCCTTTGTTTATTTTGTTTCTTAAATTCCATTTATGAGTGAAATCATATGGTATTTGTCTTTCTTTTACTGGCTTATTTTGCTAAGCACTGTACTCCCTAGATCCATCCACATTATTGCAAATGGCAAGATTTTGTTCTTTTTTTATGGTCAAATAATATTCCATCCTGTGTGTGTGTGTGTGTGTGTGTGTGTGTGTGTGTGTGTGTGTGTGTACCACTTCTTTCTCCATTCATCTATCAAGGGACAATTGGGATGCTTCTATAATTCGGCTATTGTAAATAATGTTGCAATAAACATAGGGATGCACGTATCCCTTTAAGTTAGTATTTTTGTATTCTGGATCATAAGGTAATTTTATTTTTAATTTTTTGAGGAACCTCCATACTGTCTTATACACTGGCTACACCAGATTACGTTCGCACCAACAGTACATGAGGATTCCTTTTTCTCCACATCCTTGCCAACACTCGTTTCTTGAGTTGTTTTGTTTTAGCCATTATGACAGGTGTGAAGTGATATCTCATTGTAGTTTTGATTTGCATTTCCCTGATGATCAATGATGTTGAGCATCTTTTCATGTGTCTTTTGGACATCTGGATGTCTTCTTTGGAAAAATGTCTATTCATGTCTTCTGCCCATTTTTAGATTGGATTTTGTTTTTTGGTGTTGAGTTGTAAAAATTCTTCATATATTTTGGAGCCTAACCTGACCCTTTATCAGATATGTCATTTGCAGATACCTTCTCTTATTCAGTAGGTTATCCTTTAGTTTTGTTGGTTATTTCCTTTGCTGTGCAGAAGCTTTTTATTTTTATGTAGTTCCAGTAGTTGATTTTTACTTTTGTTTCCCTTGCCTCATTCTACATATCTAAAAAGTTGTTGCTATGACCAACATCAGAGAAATTACTGCCTGTGCTCTCTTCTAGGATTTTTATGGTTTCAGGTCTCACGTTTAGGTCCTTAATCCATTTTGAATTTATTTCTGTGTATGGTGTAAGAAAGTGATTCAGTTTCATTCTTTTGCATGTAGCTGTCCAGTTTCCTAGCAGTGTTTGTTGAAGAGACTGTTTTCCCCCCATTTCTTATTCTTCTGTATTAAAAAATAATTGACCATATAATTGTACGTTATTTCTGGGCTTTCAGTTCTGTTCTGTTGATCTCTGTGTCTATTTTTGTGCCAGTACCATACTGTTTTGATTACTACAGCTTTGAAATATAACTTGAAGCCTGGAATTTTGATACCTCCAATTCTTTTTTAAAGATTTTATTTATTTATTTGAGAGAGAGAGAGGTGCCCTGTAATACCTCCAGTTTTGTTTTTCTTTTCAGGATTGCTTTGGCTATTTCGGGTCTTTGGTTCCATACAAATTTTAGGATTGTTTGTTCTAGTTCTGTGAAAAACGCTATTGGTATTTTGATACGGAGTGCATTAAATGTGTAGATTGCTTTGGATAATAGAGACATTTTAATGACATTTGTTCTTTCAACCCATGAGCATGGGATGTCTTTCCATTTCATTATGTCATCTTTAATTTCTTTGATCAATCTTTATAGTTTTCAGAGTACAGGTTTTTTCCTCTTTGGTTAGGTTTATTCCTAAGTATTTTGTTATTTTTAGTGCAATTGTAAATGGGATTGCTTTCTTAATTTCTCTTTCTGCTGCTTCATTATTAGTGTGTAGAAATGCAATGGATTTCTTTTTTTTTTTTTTTAAGATTTTATTTATTTATTCGACAGAGATAGAGACAGCCAGCGAGAGAGGGAACACAAGCAGGGGGAGTGGGAGAGGAAGAAGCAGGCTCACAGCAGAAGAGCCTGATGTGGGGCTCGATCCCAGATCGCCGGGATCACGCCCTGAGCCGAAGGCAGACGCTTAACCGCTATGCCACCCAGGCGCCCCAGAAATGCAATGGATTTCTGTATATTAATTTTGTATCCTGTGATCTTACTGAACTATTCGTTCTAGTAATTTTTTGGTAGAGTCAGGTTTTCTTTATATAATATCATGTCAAACAGTGAAAGCTTTATTTCTTCCTTACCAATTTGGATGCCTTTTATTTCCTTTTGTTGTCTGATTGTTATGGCTAGGACTTCTACTATGTTGAATAAAAGTGGTGAGAGTGGACATCTCTGTCTTGTTCCTGACCTTAGGAGAAGAGCACTCAGTTTTTCCCCATTGAGTATGAAGTTCACTGTGGGTTTTCATATGAGGCTTTTATTATGTTGAGGTATGTTCCCTCTAGACCTACCTTATTGAGGGTTTTAATCATGAATAGATGTTATACTTCGTCAAATGTTTTTTCTGCATCTAGTGAAATGCTCATGTGATTCTTATCCTTTCTCTTATTGATGTGATGTATTGTGTTGATTGATTTATGAATATTGATTCACCCTTGAATCCCTAGACTAAATACCACGTGATTGTGGTGAATGAGTTTTAAATGTATTGTTGGATTTGGTTTGCTAACCTTGTTGAGGATTTTTGCATCTATGTTCATCAGAGATACTGGCCTGTAGTTCTCTCTCTCTCTCTCTCTCTCTCCCTTTTTTTTTTTTTTTTTTTTTTTTTTGGTGTTTTACCTGGCTTTGGTGTCAGGGTAATGTTGGGCTCATAGAATGAATTTGGAAGTTTTCCTTCCTCTTCTATTTTTTGCAGTAGTTTCAGAAGAATAGGTACTTTAAATATAGTTTTCACTTTAGCTGTCTGGTCCTGGACTTCTGTTTGTTGGGAGTTTTGTTTTGTTTTGTTTAAGATTTTATTTATTTATTTGACAGAGAGACAGCCAGCCAGATAGGGAACACAAGCAGGGGGAGTGGGAGAGGAAGAAGCAGGCTCATAGCGGAGAAGCCTGATGTGGGGCTCGAACCCATAACACCGGGATCACGCCCTGAGCTGAAGGCAGAGGCTTAACGACTGCACTACTCAGGCGCCCCTGTTGGGAGGTTTTTTTTATTACTGACTCGATTTCATTGCTGGTTCAGTTTTGGTAGGCTGTACGTTTCTAGGAATTTATCCATTTCTCCTAGGTTGTCCAAGTTGTTGGCATATAATTTTTCATAATATTCTTTTACAATCATTTGTATGTCTATGATGTCAGTTGTTACATCTCTTTCATTTGTGATTCTGTTTATCTCAGTCGCCCCCTCCACACACACACACCTTTTTTAAATATGTCTGGCTAGAGGTTTACCAATTTTGTTGATCTTTTCAAAGAACCAGCTGCTGGTTTCATTGATCTGTTCTATTGTTTTTTTAGTTTCTATATCATTCATTTCCTCTTCTCATTTCTTCTTTATTATTTCCTTCCTTCTGCTGAATTGGGGTTTTATTTGTTCTTTTTCTGTAAGGTTAATTTATTTGAGATTTTTCTTGCTTCTTAGGGTAGGCCTTCATTGCTATAAACTTCTCTCTTAAAACAACTTTTGCTGCATCCCAGAGATTTTGGACCATTGCATTTTGATTTTTACTTCTCTCCATGTAATTTTTTATTTCTTCTTTGATTTTTGGTCAACCCATTAATTTTTTAGTAGCATGTTTTTTAACCTCTCTTGTATTTGTGTTCTTTCCATATTTTTCTTGTGATTCATTTCTAGTTTTACAACATTGTGTTCATAAAAGATACATGGTATGACTTTGATCTTTTTGAATTTGTTGAGACTTGTTTTTTGGCCTAATATATGATCTATTCTGGAGAATGTTCTGTGTGCACTTGGAAAGAATGTGTATTCTGCTGTTTTAAGATGGAATGTTCTGAATATATTTGTTAAATCCATCCGGTCAAGTCTGTCATTCAAAGTTATTGTTTTATTGTTGATTTTCTGTTTGGATGATCTGTGCATTGATGTAAGTGGGGTGTTAAAGTCCTCTACTATTATTGTATTACTATCAATTGGTCCCTTTATGTTTGTTATTAACTGTTTATGTATTTAGCTGCTTCCATGTTGGGTACATAAATATTTACAATTGTTACACCTCCTTGTCGAATTGCTTTTTTTATTATTATATAGTGTCATTCTTTGTCTCTTTTTACAGTCTTTGTTTTAAAGTCTATTTTTTCCAACGTTAAGTATTGCTACCTGGCTTTCTTTTGGCATCCATTTGCATGATAAATGTTTCTCCATCCCCTCACTTTCAATCTGCATGTATCTTTAGATCTGAAATGAATCTCTTGTAGGCAGCGTATAGATGGGTCTTGTTTTTTAATCCTTTCCATCACCCAATGTCTTTTGATTGGAACATTTAGTCCATTTACATTCAAAGTAATTATTGATAGCCATGTATTTATTGTTATTTTGTTTCTTGTTAGTGGTTGTTTTTGTAGTTTTCCTCTGAACCTTTTTTCTCTTGTTCTCTTTCATTGCTTGCTGGCTTTCTTTAGTGTCGGATGCCTTTCTTTTTGTTCTTTGCATATCTATTACTGATTTTTGACTTGTGGTTACCGTTAGGTTTGTATATAATATCTTCTGCATATAGCAGTGTATGTTAAGTTGATAGTCGCTTACGTTTGACCCCATTCTTTGCTCTCTCTCCCCACTCCCCTCATGTTTTAGGTATATGGTGTGATATAGACTTTTATTTTCTGAATCCCTTGGCTCGTTTTTACAGATATATTTATTGTTACTGCTTTTTTGTTTCCCACTTTTCATATTCTTACTTACGGTTTTTCTACTCAAATAGTTCCCTTTAACCTTTTTTTTTGTGGGATTAGTTTAGTGTCATGAACTCCTTTAGCTTTTTTTTTTTTTAAAGATTTTATTTATTTATTCGACAGGATAGAGACAGCCAGCTAGAGAGGGAACACAAGCAGGGGGAGTGGGAGAGGAAGAAGCAGGCTCACAGCAGAGGAGCCTGATGTGGCTCGATCCCATAACGCCGGGATCACGCCCTGAGCCGAAGGCAGAAGATTAACCGCTGTGCCACCCAGGCGCCCCTCCTTTAGCTTTTGTCTGAGAAAATTTGTATCTTTCCTATTCTGAATGATAGCCCTGCTGGATAGAGTATTCTTGGCTGCAGTTTTCCCTTTCAATGCTTTGAATGTGTCATGTCCCTTCCTTCTAGCCTGCAAAGGTTCTCCTGAAGAATCCACTGATAGCCTTATGGGCTTTTCCTTATATGTAACTGTCTTCTTTTCTTTTGCTGCTTTAAAAAATCTTTCTTTTTCACTACTTTTTACCATTTTAATTACTATATGTCTTGGTGTGGACCTCCTTGGGTTGATTTTGTTGAGGGAATCTCTGCGCCTATTGGATCTGGATCTATTTCCTTCCTGAAATTAGGGAAGTCTTCAGCTATTATTTTTCAAATAAATTTTCTGCCCCGTTTTCTGTCTCTTCTTCTTCTGGAATCCCTATCATGTGAATATTATTATGCTTGATGGAGTCACTGTGTTCTCTAAGTCTGTTCTTATTTTGCATAATTTCTTTTCTTCTCCCCTGCTCAACTTTATTACTTTCTGTTACTCTGTCTTCCAGGTCACTAATTTGTTCCTCTCCTTCCTCTAGCCTGCTATTTATTCCATGAAGTGTACTTTAAATTTCATTTATTTTGTTCTTCATCACTGATTGTTTTTTTCCCCCCATCTCTTTGTTAAGGGTCTCACTGATGTCCTCCACTCTTTTCTCAAGTCCAGTGAGTATCTTTATGATCATTACTTTAAATTCTCTATCCAGCATATTATATATGTTTCAGTTAGGTCTTTTGCTGTGGTTTTGTCCTGTTCTTTCATTTGGGACATATTCCTGTCTTCTCATTTTGTCTCTGTGTGTCTGTTTCTGTGTGTTAGGAAAGTTGGCTATGTCTCTTGCTCTTGAAAGTAATGGCCTTATGAAGAAGAGGTCCTATACTGCCCTGCAGTGAAGTTTCCTTTTTCCCTAGAACCTGGTGTTTCAAGGGGTGTCTCCTGTATGTGTTGCGTGTGCTCTACTGTTGTGTCCTGGCTGCTTTTTCCTTCAGTCCAGTTGTCTATACAGGCTCTCCTTGCCTGTTATGAGCAGTGTTTGGTCCCTGGCTAGGGTGGGATGTGCAGTTTTAATATGGTATGTTCTGGTCTGTTTGGGAAATGAGACCTACAGCTGGTGCTTTAAGGACCAGAGCTGCATGGGTAGGGTGCACAGTTTTAATAAGGTTCACCTTAGGCTTCTGCAGTGTCCACCACCACTGCTACAGTGGCTCCTGCTGGGACTGAGCCCCGCAAAGCACTGTAATTGAGAGATGCAGTGTTGGCAAGGTTTGTGCTAGTCTTCTGGGGGAGGGGACCTGCAGTGCTGGAACTGAGGCAGGTGTGACTGTAAAGAGCACAGCACCTGAAGAGCAGAGGGTGGGGCTTGGTTTAGGCAAGTTAGGTAGTGAACGTTGCTACTGTGCTGGTTCCTGCAGGTCACCTGTGTGTATGCTGAGAGTCAGGGTGGGAAATGGCACTGGTCAGCTCCTTTGTTCCTGAAGGGGGGTCTTCCTGTGATCTCTGCTCCTTTGGGACATGCTCTAAGGTAAGTAAATAGCTCTTTCTGCCATATGGCCCGTGCGTTTTTCAAACTGCTGCTTCTGTGGTTTAACTCCATGGGCTATTTGTCTGCTGTCTCTTTAAGGGCGAAACTCAGGTTCCTATGCCCTCCTGGGCTCTCCTAGGACCTAACCTGCTGATTTTTAAAATTCCAGGCCTTAGGTCCTGCTGGTAGTAAGAACTCATGAAATCCAGCCTCTCTTGCATTCAAAGCTAAGTGTTACAGGGCTCCATGTTCCCCATATGGGTTTCCGGTGTGATAGTCTGTTTCTCTCCCCTCTTCATGCCCGAGGCTCCCTCCCCCTCCACAGACTGTTGTGGTTGGTTTTGCTCTGCACCACAGTCCCTGCCCTTCTTACCCTCTTTGATGTGGTCTCTTCTCTACCTTTAGTTGTGGAGTTTGTTCTGCCAGTGTTTGGGTCATTTTTTGGGTTATTTATCCTGATGTGAGATTATCTATTTGTATCTGTGGGAGGAGGTGAGTTGAGAGTCCTCTCACTAACCATCTTCTCAGCCTCCTCTCTTGATCAAAAGCTGTCTCTTAAAATTAGCCAAATCACTGGTTAACCCTGATAAAGGGAGAAATCTCAAATATACATATGCATGCACACAGATACAAATGTCAACGGAGATTAATATCAGAAACTAAAGAAATTACATGAACCACGATAAAGTTTGTTGACTATGCCACCAATTCAACTACCCATTGGACATTTACAAAAATGACCATAGTTTTGGCCATAGATAGTAATAAATTTAAAAACTAGAAATTTTACAGACAATATTTTCTGGTCTCAAAGCAATTAGGTAGAAATTCTTCACAACATTAAAAAATAAGTAATAGATATAATGACCTGAGAATTAAATGTATATTTCTTAAACAATTCCTAGAAAGAAGGGAGAATTAAAATGAAGATTACAAAAAAGTATATAAAATAATATCATTTAAATTTGTGAACACAAATGGGATATAGCCAAAACAGTTCAGAAGAAAGTCAATGCCCTTAAAAGAAAATTAAAGAAATGTTAACTTATCCAAAAGCTTGCTTGCTCTTTCAAAGAAAGGAAAAACAATTAAAAAGGCAGTTCTTAATTAAATTAGGACATGAAGAAAATGCAGGAATATACAAAATACATAAGGAAAAGAAAATCACAGTTACTTAAATCCAGTTATCTGGTATTTACATGGACTAATCTCTCAAGAGAATCTATTATTTAGGACTTTATAAAATTAGGGAAAAAGCAAAAGAAAAAAATGAGAGACCATGGAAAAAAGGAAGTAGAGAAGGAAGGAAGAAATTGTTGAGAATTGTTGAACTTACTAACAAATTGATGAAGGTAGAGATATTTGTGGGTTTTGTTTGCTGCAGTGTTTCTAGACTGAAATACATAATAAATATTTGTTAAACAAATAAGCAATATACACAACAAAATTTCTAAAAGCTATGCAGTAAATGCTGATATCAATATCCAGTTCCTTCTCCTTGAAAAGCAGTTGACTGTCCTTAACAGGTCCTCTAAGCACAGTGTCAGAGTGAGGTCCTCTGCCTGCTTCCATCTGATGATGTCATCCTCAGTGCTAGAAAAGCAGTTACGGGGTCTTGAGAATTAAAATCTCTAAGATTGGTACTCAAGCATTTGAAATAAAAAAAGTTGCCAGAGTGATTCTGTGAGCACCAAAAATTTTTAAAAGATTTTATTCATTTATTCCTTTGAGGGAGACAGAGAGAGAACGAGTGGGGGACCAGCTGACTCCCTGAGTAGCACAGAGCCTGATGTGGGGCTTGATCTCACAACCCTGAGATCATGACCTAAGCTGAAATCAAGAGTTGGACCCTAACTGACTGAACCACCCACGCGTCCCTATGAGCGCTAAAATTTGAGAATCATTGCTGTATTGAAATAGTTCTTGAAATAGTCATGAAGTACTTCCGCTTCCTTGCCTTCCAGATATATGGCAGAATTGCACTTCTCTTTACCTCAGAAGTTTAGGTTAGACCTAAATGTAACCAGTTTAGCTAATGTAGTGGTTATCATCCAAGGGCAATTTGGTGCACACTCTCTACCCCAATCCTGGGTACATTTGGCAATGTCTGAAAACATTTTTGGTTGGCACACTGGGGTTTAGGGAGGTGCTACTGGCACTAATGGGTAGAAGCCAGGGATACTGCTAAGCATCCTAAAATGCACAATGAAAAATTATCTGGCTGAAATGTTACAGTGCCAAGGTTGAGAAATTCTGGACCCTGAGTTGAAGTGATATGTGTCCATTTAGGACCATGTATGAAATTGTTGGTGAGGAAACTTGCAGGCCAATGTTCCATACAATGTCATTTAAATGACTGCAATCTCTTTGTAGGTGTAACATCAGAGAATAGAAATTTCTACATATTCTGGGCCAGCATAGAGGCATAGTAGTGATGTGAAATTTTTATGGTGACTGGGCTCTGTAGACAAATCTTTTATCTTGGTTTTGTATGATCTTTAGATGGACTCCTGGTCTGATCTCTAGTGTCTGTATTAAAGAAGGATATGGATGTTTTCTCCATTTAAATTTTTCTTTATTATTTTTGTGTGGTGTGGCCTGATACTTTACTTATATAATGTGTTTTGGAATTATTCTTTGTTTGACCAAATTAGATTAGGCATTAATTGGCTGAGAAAGGGGGAGTTTGCAGGTTTAGAGCCTTAGAGAAGGGCATATAGTGCTGAGGTAAACTCGCAGGAGGATAACATGGTCCATCTGCCTTTGTGGCTTATCAGTGATGAAGTACACTTGTCACTATGTTGTGGCCCCTTGGTGGTCTCAGGTGCAACTTAATTTTGCCCCCTGGAGATTCTGAAAACAAAAATGTCACATCTGTATTTCATAAGTTGAATGATACTGAAAATCTGTATATCAGTTTAGTTAATTATCAATATTAGAGCATGACTATTTTAACTCTGTGATTTACATGGAATCGTTGAACTCATTATGGAATGTTTTGGCAGAAATTTGAGACTGTAAATTTTACAAAAATAAAAGATGTGCTATTTTTTAAATTTGAGCTACCTCTTTCTATTTGTTACAACCCAAGTTTAAATATTATAGAGTATGGAACTAATTTTACAATGCAATAAATAAATAAAATTAAAGTTTAAAATCTAGAATATTATTTTATAATCATATTTCAAACAGTGGTTTTGTTCTATATTTTAAGAGAAGTCTGAACTCCAATTATGATTTCAATTTAATTCCAGCAGGCAAATTTAAAAGAAGAAGAATGTGGAACTAATTTATTTCTTCCTATGTGGGGAAAAAAAAACTGATGGGAGAAGGCAGATGGTTTGAGAATTACAGGGTAAGAGGTCAGAAAGAAGTGACTTACAAAAAAGAGAGAAACATTCTGCCAGTTCTTAGTTTGCAATCTTCCATTCATCTGTCTTTTTATCTCCAGCAGCACTTTTCTCTGTATTTGAATCTTTGGTGACAATTGAATAGTCAGGATAATGAAAGTTTGTGCATTGTTTTGTGTTTCTATAAATAGGTCAATATTACTTTTTTGTAGCCTAACTGATTGAAAGCTAATGTCAAGTGTATGTCTGTGTTTCACCAACAAATTATCTTGGCTGAGATATGAGCCATTTTAGAGCTAGAACGTATCTCCAAATCTTGAGCTTGGTGAGTAGTAGGATGAGTGAATGGTAAAGAACAACGGTAGAAATATGTGTGTGTGTATGTTTGTGTGTGTGTGTGTGTGTGTATAATGAAACAAGGACAATGATAAAACAGACTTTTTAAAAGAGGAAATTACAGAAATTCAATGAACATATTAGACACCATTAAATTTGTAAAACAACTTTTTTGTGTTTGGTTACATAAGAAGTCATCAAGTTTCTATGACATTAATAGGCAGCTTGATTCTTTTCCTTTTGAAACTCTTTATCTTTGTTATAATTGCATTAATTCCAATTTTAAATAAACTGACAAATGTAAAATGTGTTGGAGGAATATTCATGATATACCCTTTCCCGTCCCTAAATATTTACATGATGTTTCTATGTTCTTCTATTAGAACCAGCATTCTCCCAGAAATAGAAATTTGCTATGAATTAAGATTTTTGTATCACACAATGGAAACTCCCACTGGATATTCAAGATCAGCAGAGAGGATGCTTACGTTTCAAATTTTACTTTGTTCTTGTGCCCATGTGAAATTGCAAAGGCATTTAGGGGATTTCAAAGACAGAAGTAAGGGAAGTAAAATAATGGTAACTTCTCTAAAGCTGTGAATGAAAAGAACTCTGCATTATGAGATAGAAAAATCACAAGACACTTTAATTTTGAAACATAACTTTAAAAGTTGGAAAAATTAAAGATTGGGGAATGAAAGGATAGCTTTCCCCTTTCGTTATTTAAAATGTGTTAAGCAATGAATCAAAAAGAAAAGCAAGTTTATCATCAACTTCAGAAATAAGAAAGGTGAAATTAAACTGCAGCCCAACACTGCAACTGAATAATAGGACTATGAGGGTAGGCGTCCACCTCAAAGTCAGTGTGTTCCTCTACTCAAAACTGCTGAAATTAGAGACTTAGAAGCAGGATATCACCCAGGGAAGCTGGTCCAGCAGGAGAATCAAGCAATTTAAATGTGATTATTTAAACTGGATTCAGAATCATCTGAAGCAATAATTATATGTCAGAAGTGTTGTGATCTCTGTTTCACAAAGAAACCAAAGATGTCTTTTAGTAGGAAAAGGGCACTGCTCTTCTTTCCTGGTAATAGTGATTACAGAAAGTAAGTTATGCCCACTTTCTCATCTGTTGTCAATTTATGAGCTGATCATACATGGTCAGCATGGTCAGTGAAAGTGCTGGGGCTCTGGGACACAACTTTATTCTTTTATGGGAAGAAGACTGAACCAAAGGTGGAGCATAGTTGCCTCAATGATGTACCTCACTGATTATAAATCCTTTGTGGAAGGGCCATGAATATTCATCTTCTCTCTCCCTCTTCTGACTCCCTGTTCAATACTGTTTGTTTGCTTTTTTTACAGAGTAAAATATTTACAGAGTAAATAATTGTTTAATGTCTGTTTAATAAATGTAAATAAAGTTGGGAGAAGCATAGAGAAAAATCTAGTATTTGATCATGTTTTGCTGATGAGGATCATGAGTGGTTTGTTGTTGAGTAACTTTCCCACCATCACACAGTCCTAGAAGACTTAGCAAAGAATATATTTCATTTCTAAAAAGAAACAAAGCGATAGCTTTGGATGACATAAGTTGGAGACCTTTCACTGTTGTGTGGTATATGTACTAAGTATTCCCATGCATACAGGACCTTTAATAGCCAGATAAAGTAGCTGTTGGCATGAAAGGGTTTATATCTAAAGCAAAGAGCCTTCCCTTATTTTAGCATTCACTAGCAATATTTCTTGCACGATCTTTTACCAAATGGAAATATCACTGAGTGAATAGTGAGAAACATGAATAAAAGATGCTAAAATACATATTTTATTGGAAATCAATTCAGGATGTGAAAACTTTATTAGAGCTAATATTGTCTTCTTCAACTTGTCTAGACCTAGATTTGACATCCATATATATTAATTTATATTTTTTAATTATCAGAACTTAAATTCTTCTGAAATAATATTAAAACTTCTCATTTTCAAGTATGGCATTTTCAGGCTTGCTTTTTTTAAAATCTCTCTTTATTAAACAAGAAGTGAACTAATCTTTCAAATTATTCTGTCTATGGATATATATAGTCTTTGCTAATAAAATTTATTTTTTCTCCATACAGTGTGCCCTGATTTATGTATATAATCCGTATTAAATGCTAGGTTACTATGAATGAACATGGAAGGGGAGCTATCATTTATACCAACTAAGCATGTATATGTTTACATGTATGTATACTACGTTCTGTTCTCTCTCCTAGGTTCTTTTTATACATATTTTGGTTTACTCTGACAACTTTTTTTGTATGCGTGTTTACCTCCATTTTATAGATGAAGAAACTGGGACTGAAATAAGATGAATAAGTTGCTTAGGATCACATGTCTGGGGAGTGGCAGAGACTTTGTTAAAAGTGTTTCTGCTTCCTGAGTCTATGTCCCTTTTAGGAGGCCAAAAAATGTAGATGTGAACTGAAAAGAAACACAAGAAAATAAAATTATGAGTACTCGGAAAAGCAGGTCCTGATAAACAAAAAGTAATTCCCTTAAAACATCTGACTTTCAGCTTTATAATGTCCACAAGAGTTTTTTCATCTTCCTATTTATTTGCCCTTCTCTCCAGTGATCTGAATTATCTTTTTCCTATCACCATGGGTTCATTAGAGCAGCTGACATAGACAAGACAAGACAATAACAGGATCTAAAGGTAATTAGGTCTTTATCCATGAAAGACAAGTTCAAAGAGAAATAGACCTGGTAAAAATGAATATCACATGTTATGGGGCAAACTTAGCAGCTGTCACGATGGTGAAGAGGATGGCTGGGTGGAGGTGGGGGGTAGGAAATTTCTATTTATGCGCATATCCACACATATCAAAATTACATTTTTGTTTTTATTGGAAGGGCCATTGCAAAAAATGAGATTAGTTGTGCTCTATCAATTTTGTTGCCAGAGTAGCTCAGATGGTATAACAAATAGAAAGATAAAGCCCCTTCAAGGTCTACAGCCCTTTGTCAGTTACATGCTGATTTTTAATATGTTCTGTTAAAAGTAAATTATGATGTTTCAAAAAAGGAAAGAAATTGAATGACAGCCTGTTAGAGTAAGGGCAGAAGGACTCTTTCAATGAATCCAAAACGTGAAGGATTAAGTTGAACAGAAGATACGAGACCATAGAGGAAGGTATGCTATAGGTCACAAGAGCATCACGGAGCAATCTTGTAAAAATAGATAGGGAGGAGTGTGGCGTAACGGGCGAGGGATCTCTGTGTCACACTGCCAGTCACAGTCAGCCTGTTGCCTGTTAGGAGACCTTGGGAATGTTGCTTAACATTTCTGGCTGCAATGTCCTCATCTAAAATGGGATGAATCATGATTATTGTGATAATCAAACGAGCTAATTTATGTTGAGTCTTAGGACTTAACAAATATTGCCAGGCATATAATAAATGTTCAATGAATATTAGCCATTTTTTGGTAAGGTCAGGAGGAAATAGTCCAGGAGAAAATAGGACTTGCCTTTTCCTGAGAAATTAACAGGCAGGGAAAAGCCTCCCCCTAGAGCTGCTGAATTTGCATGGTCCTGTTGTGTTGTTTTGTTTTGTTTTGTTGTTGTTTTTCCTTTCCCCTCCAGAGTCACAGCATAGATTGAAAATAAAGAGATCTAAATGGTTGATGGCTCAGTGTATTAAGCCTATCAGTCCTTCAGAATGTGCCCACTTTTGTGGTTTATTTGAAAAAAAGAAAAAAGAAAGTACTGTAATTTACTGAAGATAAATTGCTTTTCAAAATATATCTGCTTACTGTGATAGTAAAAACAACACCTGTCATTTGGGGAGTATTTTTCGTGCCTGGGGGTGGTTATTTAAACACGTACATGTGTAAACATACACATGTGTACACACACACACACACACACACACTACCACACTTATTCCTTTTATAGTGTCCTGCAGAGGGGTAATTGGATTCAGCTGTAAATGTAAAAGCTCTCTTCAGGGGAGATGTTGATCCTTGGCCAGACCTTCTAATAAAAGTAAAAATTTATTTGTGTTTCCATGGTCATTATTTGTGCGACTTTTGGCACTACGGAATTAATAAATCAGTGTCCAAAGACCCACTTTTTCATTAGTAGCTACCATCCATAAACACTTCTCTTGGTTGTATGCTAAAGGGACTAAAAGTCTTGTAAGGAAATAAAAGGATGATTACTTGGGCTTTTGCAGGCAGAAAACAACCTGTCTTCGAGTTTAAGAAATTGACATGATTGATCTTTGCATTTGTCTGCTCTAAAACAATAGAAGGATACTCTATGGAAAACTTAGTTTCAGTTGTTCATCTTTCATTGAATATTGCTTATATTTTGATGTGTATCTTTGGCATGTGTGAAAATAATCTTGTGCATTTATAATGAAAAACATATGCATTTATAATGAATATGTGCATTTATAATGAAAAATGCACAAAGAGAAGGAAAGGAGAGAATCTGATTGGAATTAAAAACCTGTCCATGCCCATCCTGCCTACTGCTACCTCCCAATTCCAGCCATTGCCACCTATGGCCAGGATTGTTACAGTAATTGGGACATTTGGCCCCTCCTTCTAACTTCCCCTTTAGACTCTGTTCTTAATGGAGCTGCCTTGAAAGGTAGATCATGTCACTTCCCTGCTCACAATCTCTCATTGTAACTCAGAGTAAAACTCAAAGACCATACCAGTTGTGCCCCTGCAACTCCTGACCTCTCTCATACTTATTCCCCCTCATTCCCTCCCTTTAGCCACGCTGGCTATGTTGCTGTTTCTGCTGCCTGCAGTACCATTCCCGCAGATACCCACATGACTTACTCTCTTACATCCTTCAGTTTTTATCTAAGTACACCTTATCAAAACTCCCTCTCTGATCATTGTGTGTAAATACCAGTCTCTCATCCCCCTAACCTTTACCCCTTTATCCAGGGTTCTATTTCTCCATAACACCTGCCACCATAAGTCATAGTCTATTTTCACTCTTTTATTTGTGTATTGACTGTCCCAGCTAGAGTGTAAATACCTTGTTAGCAAGGACTGTGTTTTTTTCACTATCTTATTCTCAATAATTAGAAGAGTGCTTGGCCAATAATAGGCTAGATGAATTTTTTTTTTTCAATGAATGGTTGAAGCTTGCTTATTCCTAATCCTAGAAGATATAATGAAGTCAATTACTTCTTTCTGGCTTATTTTCTCTTGATGAGGTGGAGCTAATTGTTGTATGTTTTCCATCATTTAGAAGCATAATAATGTCTAGACATGTGCAATGCTTAATATTTACATGCTTTTAAATTATTGTTCCAATAAAGGTTACTGACAGTGAAGGGTTATTTGTTAGTATTTACTAAAATTTTGAAATTGTTTGTATTCTGTGACTCAGTGTCTTCAATTCTTGGCAACTGCTGTAGAAAACACTGGGAGCCATATAGAAAGGATTTTCACCACAGTATTGTCATGTGATGAACAAAGAAATGATAGAATTACCACATATAGAATACAATGCAGCCATTTAAAATGAAGATGGTGTGAATATATATATATATGTATATATATATATATACATATATATATATATATATACACACACACAAGCTGAAATAACTAGAAATACCTTTTGGTTTGTATATGTGTATGAATTTGTCTAATATTATTGTTTGGTTGCCTAATCCATATATATTTCTCTTCTCCTCTCTCATTTTCTTCCATTTTTTTTCATTTTTTCCATTTTTTTTTTTTTAACTCTGCACTGAGCCTGGAGCCCCAAGTGGCTCCATCCCACCACCACAAGATCATGACCTGAGCTGAAATCATGAGTTAGGTACCTAACCGACTGAGCCACCCAGGATCCCCTCTCCTTTTTTTTTTTTTTTTATTTAATGTCCAAATTCTGACCCTCTTTCTCCTTTGGATCTTGATTGAAAGAAAAAAATTCTATAAATGATTTATACCTTTCCCCCCTCTTTCTTCTTTATGCTACACATAAACAACAAGCAAACAAAAATTCAGAAACAGAAATTAAACAGAGTGGTCATGTTAAGAAAGAGTATTTAAGCAAATATCTAGGACAATTTGTTTAGTGGTCATAATCCAAACTAAATGTCGCTCCTAGAGATTTCAAGATTATTTATAAATTTCTAATTTTTCAAGCTTTCCTAATTCTGTTTGTATGAATATTCATTTATCCAATAATTATTTAGTGAGCACATTCTACGTATCTTGAGGTGTTTTAGGTGCCAGGGAAACAAAACAGGAACCCTCCCCAAAAAATGCTAACTTTTCCTACAGAAGAGTGACAACATGAGTGTAATGAATAACTAATGTGCATTATGTTATTAGAAGGTAGTATATGCTATGAGAAACGATGTAGAGTAAGTCATGGAGATAGAGGTAGGATACAAGTATCAATACTCTAGCTTCTGCCACCCCATGGCCTTCAAGAAAAGGGAAGATATTGAAAGAAGTGAAGGAGGAGAGGGGAGCATACTCTGTTCTTTTGAAAGGTGGACCCTGGAAATCACAAAGTCCCTTCCACTTGCTTTTTACTGACAGAACCTAGTCACACGGTCACCTGTGGTAGTAAAAACAGCTGGGAAATAGAGTCTTCAGTGGAGTGCTGTGTCCCCTGCTGGAACTTCTGTCACCGAAGAAGAAAGGGAGACTAGACACTGAGGGGACATCTCTCGGTCTATGCTGTTGTCAGTAAACCCCTCCACAGACAAGGATGGGGAAGGAAAAGAAATAAACATGTGTGTTAACAACATACATATTACCTGCGCTACTTTGAAGCAGGATATTCTGAAGAAAGGGGTAAGATCCATATTGTTTACTTATTAACTCCATACCAGAAGTCTGGAAGCATCATATATAAATAATATGACAGCATCCCTCCCACCTCTTCATCATGTCATAAGGTAAATCACTCCAATCAGAAATTCTCCCTTCCCTCCACTTTAAGGGAAACTTAATCGAAGGTATCGATTTAAGTTTATGGAGCTTAAATGTCTTAAACTCTTATTTGTGTTCAAACCCTCTTTAATTCTTCATGGATAATGTTTGCCATACCTCTTCTCCAGAATATTAGCTTGAGAGAAGAAAACACAACACTTCTCCATGCATGGGCCCCAAACATCCACTGTCGCTTCTTTTCCTTTCTCCTCTGCTTGTCCTCTTCTTTTTTTCTTTTTCCCTCTTCCTCACCTCTCAAGTTTGTCTTCTCTCTTTTTTTCGTTCTAACCTTTTCATGTTGTCAATTTCTTTATTCCTAAAAATATTAGTTTTCATTTTTACAATATTAGATTGTGTTAAAACATGAAAACCAATAAAGATACATACACATCCATATATATCCTTTTAATATACAGAAACCATAAAATACAACTTATAGTCAGATATATTTAAAGATTAAGTTATTAGGATCTCATTATGGGGTAACCTTTAATAAATTGTATGATATGATACATACTTAAATTTTAGCATATTTACTCACAGCTGGATTTAAGTTAACAATTTAGTTATATAATAAACTGCAGTGGCCATAATCAAGCATATCTGTAATTAAGTTTCTTTGTAAAAATAATATTTTTTATTTTCTCAAGTATCCACGAATGTTTTTTTCTCTTTGTCAACTTGCCAAATTAACTGCATCTGTTCTATTAGATACCAGAATGGACTTCTATATATGTTATTTCTTACTCCTATTACTCCTATTCATTTATTATCACCATATTATTAACATAATTATAATCTTCCCAGCACCCCAAGTCCTTTTTGTTGGTTACTTTTGTGACTCCGTATTTGTGACTCCAATATTTAATTGTTTTCATGTTATGGTTTGATCTGTCATGGAAGGATTAGAAATCATCACTTGAAACATGAGAGCTTTACTGAGAACAGTGCCTGTCTCTCTGTCTCACTTAATTGTTTGCTTTTTCCCAGTGAAAAAGCAAACAATTTTTCATTGTCTTGCTTGGTCTTGCCTTGTTCAGATCTTTTTCCCCTCCCTTTGTCATTCCCTCCCTTGTTCCCTCCCTCCCTTCCTCCCTTCCTTCCTTCCTTCCTTCCTTCCTTCCTTCCTTCCTTCCTTTCTCCCTTTCTTTCTCCTTTCATTCACTCTTATTGTTTGTGTCTAATTTCATTCTAAAGATTAAAGCTGGTACACTCTTAGTGAACAAACACAAAATAAAACAACTCTTTAGGAGTAGGTGGATTACAATCTTTTTGACTATCTTGTACTATCTTGTTAAACTCCTTGAAGGTACTGTGATTTTTTGATTTTACTACTTTCAATTATATCTACATACATTGAAAAATAAATAGCATATACATGAGACAGGTTATTTATTTAGTTTAGAGACAGTGCTTCATTTGAAGATTCCTTGTAATAACTCTTTGCTCAAAACTCCCCTCTCCCACCCACCAACATAGAGTTTATGAGCCACAAATTGCAAACTGATAATCTAGGCCAGGGGTCAGGACAGTATATCCAGAGGGCCAAAAACAGGTTGTTTTTAGTACAGCCCACAAGATAAAAATATATTTTTATATTTTTAAGTTATTGAAAAAAAATCAGAAGAATAGTATTTTATGATTTGGAAATTACATGAAATTCAAATGTCAGTGTTTATAAATCAAGTTTCATAGGAATAGAGCTATGGCCATTTGATAATGTAGCGTCTATGGCTGCTAGCCCCTACAACAGCAAAGTTGACTAGTTGCAGCAAAGAAGGTATGGTCCACACGCCTGAGTATTTACTATCTGACAGAGAAAAAGTGTGCCAATCCTGATTTAGGCTTCATTGTAGGCATAAAAACACATAACATCTGAATAATTGGGAGTTGATGTTTTCTATTGACTATAGAAAATTCACTTACAAGAAGTCAGAGTAATTGCAGGATATTTTTTAGTTTTTTTTTTTTTATCTTTTTAAGATATGGAAGATTCATATTAAAGAAAAAAATAAAGCATTTTTGCAATTGTATAGGACGTGAACTTTGGAAGCATTCCCAGTGGTTGCATAGGATGCTTAGCCAGGCACCTCCATCTGGAAGCTACTACTGGGTTCTCTTTTGAAGGGTCTTTGGTACATCCCTGAAGGGCTGAATGATATTCTAGAGAACTATGTCTAGGGCCTCTTGATTGACAGTGAAGGCTTGGGTTCTCAGAACACTCTATATATGTATATTTTTTTTCATTTTCTTTCCCTTATTTTTCTATTTTCTTTTTTCAAGTTGTTGATTTTTTTTTTTTTTTTACATTTGTATCTGTAGATTCTTTACATTGCCAAACATAACATCTGGAAGTTTTCTCTTTATTTTGGTTCTCAATGCCTTGTAGCTCTTTAATGTAAAGATACTGTTTGGGTTATGAAAGTGGTTAGAGAAATCCGTTCACTGAAAGAACTTAAACTTTTGGCTGAACTAGAAATGTGAAGGTAGAAGCCTGATGGCTGGTAATAAATCAAAGTATATTTTCCTCTTTTTTGTGATGTAAGATGTTATTCTCAGATACATACACCAATACAGATTATATATGCAAATCTGAATATATATCTGAATTTTATATATATATAATTATATATATTTATATATAAAATTTATATATAAATATATATATTTTATATATATAATTATACACATATATATATATATATCTTGTGTCAAGTATGATGGAAAGTAAGCTTGCCTAAATAGTTGTGGAAAGGAAAGAGATTATTTTTTATGGAAGCAACAATCAGCTAACAAGAAACTATTGAATACCTAGAGGGAATGAGTGAATGAACTATTTAGTTGGCCAAAATTGCTTCCAGCAAGCAGGCACAGCGACTGATTTTATGAGACTGTAAATTTTTGAAAACTGTTTGCAAAGCCAACAGCTCAGCCAGAAAGATTCAGATAAGCTGGATTTTGTTTAAGGGAAATTTTACTGAATGCAATCCAATATGGGAAGCTGAAATTAATACAGTAAAATAGTTTCATTTTCCCTGGACCCAATCATGAGACTGTTTTTCACACAAAGAAAATGATAATGTTTATGTGACCCACTAGAGTAAAATTGAGGGCAGTTCAAAACTTAGAACAGGCTGCTCCCAGCCAGATGCTGCTCTTGCTGCCTCCTGCCCTGCCCAACTACCCTGGGAGAAGAGGGGATCAATATCTACTTGGCACACTGGTTGGGGAGCTCTGGGCTAGGATAGTGACATGAAATAGAATGTATCTCATCCCATATATGAAGCTTTCTCTGACCAATTCTGTTTATATTGAACCACCTCTTTCTGAATCTCTATTCATAGATACAGTCTGTATCAGACAACTGAGCAGTAAAAAATGATAGTCTTAGAATATTCTGTAGTTGTTTAACAAGCGTATTTCTCATCCACCCATTGATATTGAAATCTGGGGTGATTATGTTTTCTCATGTCCTCCAAAGAACATAGCACATGCTGGGCAAAGAAAAGAGATTTATTTATTTCACTTATTTATTATTTATACTCTATTTACTTCCAAAAAAGATTTGAACTGGCTATAATAATAGACGTAATACGACCATTAAAGTAACAATTTATAAAAAACAAAAACCAGAATCATAATAAATATTGAAATGTGTATATCATAAGGCCTAGGGCATTTCACCTCGAGATTTATCTCTGAGTTTTCTAGTAAAAGAGTTCAGGGGAGCAAGTATTGTCAGTATGTGCTGGCTGTAACTCATGGGCAAAATGGTCAGGAGGGCTCCTGGCGTCTCTGAATCCTGTGCAGTGGGCTGAGTCTAGCTGGACACTCATGGGCTTTGCTCCGGGCAAGGGACCTGCCTCATTACTGCTGTCTCTCTTTATGCGATGAACATAAGGGCAGCTTTGTGGGTGGAGAAAAATCAGTTTGCCAGTAGCTAGCACCTGACAGCCTTTTGGGCATTTGAACTTCTGAGGGGAAGGGAAGCTTCAGGTCCAGCTACCTCACTGCTTCCAAGTCATTGATACATCTGTCTCTCCATAGGCCAGAATTAAATAGGGAAGTGTAAGGAATTAAATTATGTAGTCCATATCACACTAAAAATGAAAATATGAGCTTTTACCAGGTAAAACTAAGTTGTCCTTAATATTGAAAGCAAGGCTACTTTTTTTACAAGTGGCAATACAACGCATACTTTTTGAGGTGATAACATGGTCTCATACTCACAGTGTAGGTGGAATTAATTAAAATGTCCCTTTAACATTGATTCCCCAAAGCATATGTTATAGAAAAATGGACAAGTACTTGAACTTGAGGTCTATTTAAGATATAGAATTGCTCTTCATGAGATTAAGGTCAACATTTAAAATTACAGTCCAGTAAGAAATTGCCATGAAGAAATGAAGTGAAGTAATCAAAGGGTGTAGCTTTCTGGTCTGTGACTTCTTACATGCTAGAACCTGGAGGACCTTAGAAATAGCACATCCTTGGGATGCCTGGGTGGCTCAGTCAGTTAAGCATCTGCCTTCAGCCCAGGTCATGATCCCGGGGTCCTGGGATCGAGTCCCACATCAGGCTCCTTGCGCAGTGGGGAGTCTGCTTCTCCCTCTGCCTGCCGCTCCCCCTGCTTGTGCGCGTGCTCTCTCTCTGACAAATAAATAAAATCTTAAAAAAAAAAAAAAGAAATAGCACATCCTTGAGATTACTCATTTCAAATGCTAATTGTGGTTTCCAAAAGAATATAGGTTCTAGACTAATTCAGTGAGCTTCTGTTTTCTTTTAGCCCGATATTCTTGCTGAGAATCAGTAGGAAGCAGTTCAGAATTTTGGGTGCTGGATGAGTCCCTAACGTGCAAATACTTATTTAGTACTATTGATTTAGATTAGGGTCAGCAAACTTTTCTGTAAGAAGTCAGATAGTAGGGGCACCTGGGGGGCTCAGGTAAGCATCTGACTTCCTTCTTCTTCTTTTTTTTTTTTAAGATTTTATTTATTTATTTGAGAGAGAGAGAAAGAGAGAGAGCAAGCGCACAGCACGAGCAGTTGGAGAAGCAGAGGGAGAGGGAGAGAAAATCTGAAGCAGACTCTGTGTTGAGCCTGGAGCTGGAAATGTGACTCAGTGTTATGACCATGAGATCACCTGAGCTGAAACCAAGAATCAGATGCTTAACCAGCTGAGCCACCCAGGTGCCCCAAGTGTCAGACTCTTGATTTCAGCTCAGGTCATGATCTCACGGTTGTGACATCGAGCCCTGCCTGGGGCTCTGTGCTGAGCATGGAACCTGCTTGGGATTCTGTCTCTCCTTCTCCCTCTGCCCCTTCCCCCTGTGCTCTCTCTGTCTCTTAAAAAAGAAAAAAAAAAAAAGATTCTCTCCCTCACTCTCCATTTGCCCCTCCCTTCCCATCCCCCCCTTGCACATACATGCATACGCTCTGTCTCTCTGAAGAAAAGCCAGATAGTAAATATTTTAGGCTTTGTGGACTATATGCCCCTGTTGCAACTATTCAACTCTGCCATTTTAGCAGAAGGAAGGTGTCGAGAGACAACAGAGGACTCTGCTGTGCATATATTATTTATTTGGCTCTGATGGTAAACTTAAGAGATCTATATGACGATACACCATTTTATATACGAGGAAACAGAGCACCAGAAAGCTCCAGAGCAGTAAAGGAGTTTAAACACTCCTACGGAACTCATTACAGCTGGATCTTACTTAACTCTGTTTTCTTTGGTGAATATCTTTCCACATTCATTATGAGATTAAGAATTGTACCCCTCATTCTAATAGGGGTCTGGCCAACAATAGTCATCTCATAGAAAACACTGTGTTCTCTCAAGGAAAAAACTAATTTCTTGACTTCTTTTTAGTATAGATTACTTAAAATTTACCTAACATGTTTAAGATTATAAAGGTCTTTCTTGTTAGTAGCTCACTGGATTTCACTTATGAGTTTAAAGGCCTTTTATCAGCTTAATTCCGTTAAGTGTTTCTGCTTCTGCAGAGTGAGTTTTGTATGTTTCACCTTCCCGTCCCTGTTCCTGTCCTGCCTGGCGTGCTTGTGTACTCATTCATCAAAGAAATATGTTTACAGTAAAATGGAAGATCATCTGTGAACTTTCAACCTGTGATCATCACGCACCACTCCCCTCCCTTCCCCATCCACCCCCAGCCTGTCCTGGCCACAGCGGTCTCCAGAACTCTCTCTGGCAGCTCCCTCCAAGATTGCTTCTATATGAGCCCTGCTGACTACTTCCTTTCTCTAGTTTAGCAGACTCTTTCTTTTCTTCCATAGAGCCACAAACAGGTTTGGGCAGGAGTTTATGCATCTGCGTCCCAGCACAGTAACTTCCTCATTGTAACAAATATGAGCCATAAAAATAATTGCTAAAGCAAAGCCTATAAATTTATGAGCAGAAGGAAAATAAAATGTTTTTCCAACACACCCAAAGGCTAGGACAAGAACTCAGCTTGCAGCACTAATAATAAAAGCAAACCTTCTGCGATGTTGGACAAAGGGAGGAACAGACATCCCACATGCAATGCTCTTCAGAACCAACATTCAACTCTCTAATGGAAACGTTCTCTTACCATAGCTATGTGGATGAAGTCTTAGAAATAGAAAATCCTCAACTACCTGATCTGTAAAATGAGATATTGGCTTATGATCTCTAAGGTCATTCTAATATTCTATTACTCAAAAACTATACTTTATACCCTTAAATATTAGAAATATGGTTCATGGGAACACCAATGAAATGTATTTTAATTAGTTATGTTGTTATATAAATTAACAATATGCATGCATTTGATTTTTTTTAACTGATTGAATTATATAACCTTAGAAATTAAAAAAAAAAGGCTCTGAAATTGGCTAAGAAATTGGAAGCAGTACTTCGTGATAGAACATTTCTAGCTTTGTGAAGTCTATGATCTAATTTGAGAGATTTGGCCATTTCTACTATCCTTAATTGAATTGAATTCGCTAGCATTGTCTATAATTTGTTTTGTAGCAGTGTACAATTTGTTTTGTTTTTGTTCTTTTAGTATTATTATTAACTTATGGGTTTAAGCATATTGGCTTTATTTCAATTTGTTACAGTTGTTATCCCTATAAATTACCCTATCTATGGCCAGTGCAAGACTCTTTAAGTTGGTTCCAAATAGTGTTTGATAAACACCTTACTATCAGTTATGATATAAGATATTTCAAGTTCATCTGGTATATACCTTGTCATGAACTTAGAATCAGCCATAACTTCAAGGATCCCTGGTTATTTTCAGTGGGAAATAGTATTTTCAAGATAATCTGAGCATTTTGCCACTGAATCTGTCATAATTTCTAGTTCTTTTTAATGTACAGAACTAAGAGCTATGTCTTTTAAAAAAGTATCTTAAGAAAAAATATCTCATGAAGATGAGCTTCCAATCAAAATTTAGATAGAAAGAGGTTTTTTTAATTTTTATTTTTTAAGAGTTTTTTTTTTAAATCTCTATCACCTTACATTTGTATTTACTTTCTCTTACCACAAAATGCTCATTTCCAGTGACACTGGGAATGGTAGAATTAGAATATCATAAAATTATTCACTAGCTTCATTCTTATCTACACAACCACAAACATACATGGACACAAAGAAACACAACAGATTCAGGGTAGTAATACCAAGACCACTGCAGATAATGTGATTTTTGGTTGGGTTTCTGAGATGAGAATTTTTTTTTTTTTGCAAGTGATTGAAAATTTATTTAGGAAAAAGGCAAGAGAATAAGGAAAACAGAACAGTGTCAGGGAAGGAACCATGGGTAGTCTGGCCTTAGCCTGATTCTGTGGAGTACTTGGGAGCATGATGTGCACAACAGAGGTTGTCTCAACCAGATGGAGACAAGGGAATTAAACTATGATACCATAGTCATTGGCTATAGACCAACTCTAATGGGGATGGGTGCATAAAGTCTAAGACATTTCTGGGCAAGGTGCCTCCCATCAGCCTAGAGCAATCCTTTGCAGAAAGCCAGAAGCATGAACCATTAAAAGCCTATACTCAGACCAACTGGGAGATGGGTATACTGCCTACTAAATGAGATTCCAGGGGCGTGCTAACAGTATCTGTAGAGTGTACCACTTGCACCACTGAAATCTACTTCCTTCTCCCATTACGTTTTCTCTGTTCACTGACAGCTTCTCTATGTTTTTGGTTAGCTCCAGTTTTGGGGGAACTTTACAAAAGGAAAGTTACTATGATATGCACTGTCCACTTGTTGGTTCACAACCTTGGGTGTTCCCTAGGTAAAATTGGAAACCAGCCCCCATACACAGAGGATGAAGACTGAAGAAAGAGGTGAGCACTGCAGATTGGTAGGTGGTAGTTTTAATAAGCAAGGGAGCTTACATATGAGGCTTGTCTTGGGCAGCCACAAGATGACTAGATTCCTGCACCTGCCTGCCAGAATCTTAAGATTTTATATGGAACCTTAATGGGGTTTAGTCACATGTACAGTACACATGGTCTCAACAGCACATTGCTCTCTGAAGGTAGTGTCCTTGAAGTGGATCCTGTGTGAGAACAGTGGGCCAGGCAACATTCTAAGGACAGATGAGGGGGTAAGGAGCCTCCATATGCCCAGGTTCAACTCAAGGGTCAACCAGCAGTCATGTCCGCTCGATAACCTCCTCCAATACCACTTCTACACTTATTTCCAAGGAAATTGTTGATGTTCTTATCTTTTCCCTCTGCCACTTGTTCTACATTCCTGTCATTCTCATCCAGCACTTCTGATGGTGTAGGTGGCTTGCCTAGTAGAATTACCCAGACCCTTGTGCCTGAGCCTCTGCTTATTATGCCCTTATCAGCTTGTGGTTAATTTACTTATCCATTTACAATTAATATTCGGCCTGCAAATACAAAGAGATGCCCAGTAAATCAGCTGAGTGCCAAAAATATTCTCTGCACCCCTCACCCCTATATTCAGTGGTAATGCAGTATCCTCCTGATGATCACGGTCATTTAACCTTGTCAGTACAGAATCACTATTTGACAGGTGGTCTCTTGGAAGAAGGAATCCAGTGTGGCCAGGCAATAGTTGGAACCCTAGACTTAGAGAACCAAAAACTGTGGAAATGTGAAGCACAAAATCCTCAAGTGGGTCCCCATGATAGATAGAGAGCATAGTCATTCTATTTCCTCCACCTTGATTCCTAGACTTAAGTATTGTAATTGTTGCAGACATGGTGACATATAATGGCCTTTAATTTAAGATGACCTTCATCCTGAAGGATTGTATTCTGTTCTCACAGGGTATAATCTATAAGCTGGTGTCTCAGATATGCTTCCAAAAAAATCATTCCACTGGTCTATCAGGCAAGTAGCTTCTGGACAGTGTAGTATGTGGTAGGCCATAGTGGAACCCATAGTTGTTGTGCACAGCTGCCCGTTCATTGGATGAAAAACAGGTTTTTTTGGCTTATTTAGTAGGGACTTATTTAGTAGGATCCCATGTCAGTAGCTCAAGACACTGTGTGAGTCTTTGAATAGCTGAGAAACTGTAGGAAAGAAAGGCAGAACCATACCTAAAGGACCTATCAATCTTGGCCAGAGTGAATTTTGTATTTCTAGGGAGAAAGGGGTTGAATTCAATCAAGTTGCCATCAAGTGGCTGAGATTAATTGTGATTTCTTTAAGGGATGATATCATATCAGGGGCTTCAGCATTAGTTTTTATTTTGGATAAAGTTGAATATTCTGTAGCAGCAGTAGCTAGAGCAGACTTGGTGAGACCAGTAAAACTGAGAAACTGAATTTTTTATTTTACTCAAAATTAATTAATTTACATTTAGTACTTATTTATTATTAATTTAAAAATATAGTAAATATAGTACTCTGGAGTAGCCTCCAATATGAGTGAAAGCAGCAAGGTACATAAAGGTGTGTTTGTATGTATGCTACCATTAAACAGGATGATAAACCACAATATTAAAACAAAAGTTTTCATTTAAAAGGAAGGAGAAATTAGTTTGGAAGGGATAAGGGATATAAGTGATACTTTTTTGAGTATGCTTTGTTTTATGTTTGACTTTGTAAATGTATAAATGTTTTCTTAAAAATTGTAATGCAGCGTAAGACAGATGAACATAAATGTACATCCAGGTTATGCAACAACCGTAAAGATAGAAACTATTCCAAATAACTATAAATCACAGTTATTTGATTGTATAATTATGTTTTCGTAGTCACGTCTTTGGTGGTTTCATTGTTATTGCTATTCTCAAACTATTTGTGTGTGGGGTAAGATAAAGCATCTTTGGTAAGACTTAGACTCAGGGTGTTTGGCATGGAATAAAGAAAGACATGCATATAAGGTTGCTGAGGTTAAGCCAAAATATGTATTCTGATTTGAATGAGAAGTATCAGTATGATCTTATGATGATCTTTGTCTTTAAAAAGATCACATATATATAATTTTATATATCTTATACATATTATAGTATACTTATATATAGTATATAATGTATGATAACATAAATTTATAATATATGACTATATATTATACTATATAATATATATGTATAATTGTGTGTGTGTATATATATATATGTGTGTGTGTGTGTGTATATATATATGTATATATATATATATATATGCATATATATATATATATATGCATATATATATATCCTCACTGGAGAAATGGCTGCTTTTAGGTCTGGGGGTAGTAATAAGCAAGTTGTTCAGGAATATCTTATGCTAGAAAGCAAGGATACTGTTAAAGACTACCAGAATTCTTTTTTTTTTTTAAAGATTTTATTTATTTATTTGACATAGAGACAGCCAGTGAGAGAGAGACAAGCAGGGGTACTGGGAGAGGAAGAAGCAGGCTCCCAGCAGAGGGGCCTGATATGGGGCTCGATCCCAGAACGCTGGGATCACGCCCTGAGCCGAAGGCAGAAGCTTAACAACTGAGCCACCCAGATGCCCCAAGACTACCAGAATTCTATCAAAAGGGTACAATAGCCAACTTGAACAGGTTCCCACTCACCAAAATTGAGACAATAAAGATAATAACTAGAACAGCTTGAAATACATTAAATATATCTAAATTCATGAGTGTACAATGATACTTAAGATATCTCTTTGATCATAATGGGAAATACTAAGGAAACAGGTTTTAGTTACGTTTTTATTTAAATTCCAGTTAGTTAACATAGAATGTAATATTAGTTTCAGGTGTACAATATAGTGATTCAGCACTTCCATACATCACTCAGTGCTCATCACAACAAGTGCACTCCTTAATCCTCATCATCTATTTCACCCATCCCCCCACTCACTGCCCTTCTTGTAACCATCAGTTTGTTCTTTATAGTTAAGTATCTGTTTCTTGGTTTGCCTCTCTCTCTTTCTTTTTCCCTTTGCTTGTTTTGTTTCTAAATTTCATATAAGTGAAATCATGTTTGTCTTTCTCTGACTGACTTATTTCACTTAGCATAATACTCTCTAGATCCATCCAGGTCTTTGCAAGTGGCAAGATTTCATTCTGTTTTACGGCTAAGTATTATTCCATTGTGTGTGTGTGTGTGTGTGTGTGTGTGTGTGTGTGTGTGTGTATCTATCTATCTATATATATCTATATATATATATCTATATATATAGATATATATATCTAGATATATATAGATGTGTGTATCTCTCTCTCTCTCTCTCTCTATATATATATATATATATCACCTCTTCTTTATCCTTTTATTAGTTGATGGACACTTGGGCTATTTCCATAATTTGGCTATTGTAGATAATGCTGCTATAAACATCAGGGTGCATGGATCCCTTTGAATTAGTATTTTTGTATTTGGATAATATGTAGTAGTGCAATTGCTGGATCATAGGGTAGTTTTTTATTTTTGACTTTTTGAGGAACCTCCATACTCTCTTCCAGAGTGGCTGAACCAGTTTGCATTCCCACCAATAGTGGAAGAGGGTCCACTTTTCCCCACATCCTTGTCAACACCTGTTGTTTCTTGTGTTGTTGATTTTAGCCAGTCTGACAGGTGTGAGGTGATGTCTCTTTGTAGTTTTGATTGCATTTCTTTGGTAATCAGTGATGTTGAGCATCTTTACATGTGTCTGTTGGACATTTGGATGTCTTCTTTGGAAAAATGTCTGTTCATATCCTCTGCCCATTTTGAATCAGATTATTCATTTTTAGGGTGTTGAGTTTTATAAGTTTTTTTAATATATTTTGGATACTAACCCTTAATCAGATATGTCATTTGTAAATATCTTCTCCCATTCAGTAGGTTGCCTTTGAGTTTTGTTGATTGTTTCCTTTGCTCTGCAGAAGCTTTTTATTTTGATATAGTCCCAGTAATTTATTTTTGCTTTTGTTTCCCTTGTCTCATGCAACATATCTAGAAAGAAGTTGCTATGGTCGTTGTTAAAGAAGTTATTGCTTGTGCTCTCCTCTAGGATTTTTATGGTTTCAGATCCCACATTTAGGTCTTAATCCACTTTGAGTTTATTTTTGTGTATGGTATAAGGAAGTGGTCCAGTTTCATTCTTTTATGTGTTACTGTCCAGTTTTCCCAGGGCCATTTGTTGAAAAGGCATTCTTTTTCCCAATGGATATTCTTGCCTGCTTTGTCGAAAATTAATTGACCATATAGTTGTGGGTTCATTTCTGGTTTTTTTTCTAATCTGTTCTATTGATCTGTATGTCTGTCTTTGTGCTAGTACCATACTGTTTTGATTACCACAGCTTTATAATATAACTTGAAGTCTGGAACTATGATGTATCCAGCTTTGCTTTTCATTTTCGAGGTTGCTTTGACTATTCAGGATCTTTCATGGTTTCATACAAATTTAAGGATTATTTGTTCTAGCTCTGTAGAAAATGCCATTGGTATTTTGATAGGGATTGCATTGAATGTGTAGATTGCTTCGGGTAGTATAAACATTTTAACAATATTTGTTCTTCCAATCCATGAGCTTGGAATGTCTTTCCATTTCTTTGTGTCATCTTCAATTTCTTTCATCAGTGTTTTGTAGCGTTCAGAGTACAGATCTTGCATCTCTTTGTTTAGGTTTATTCCTAGGTACCTTATTGTTTTGGGTACAATTGTAAATGAGATTGATTCTTAATTTCTCTTTCTGGTGCTTCACTTTCAGTGTGTAGAAATGCAACAGATCTCTCTATGTTCATTTTGTATTCTGCAACTTTACTGAGTTCTTTTATAAGTTCTAGCAGTTTTTTGGTGGAATCTTTTGGATTTTCTATATATAGTATCATGTCATCTGTGAATAGTGAGAGTTTTATTTCTTCTTTGATGATTTGGATGCCTTTTATTTCTTTTTGTTGTCTGATTGCTGAGGCTAGTACTTCTAGTACTATGTTGAATAAAAGTGGTGACAGTGGACAACCTGTCTTGTTCCTGACCATAGAGGAAAAGCTCTCAGTTTTTTTCCCACTTAGAATGATTATTCATTGTGGGGTTTTTTTGTATATTGTCTTTATTATGTTGAGTTGTGTTCCCTCTGACCTACTTTGTTGAGGTTTTTAATCATTAATGGGTGTTGTATTTTGTCAAATGCTTTTTCTACACCTATTGAAATGATCATATGGTTATTATCCTTTCTTTTATTAATGTGATATATCATGTTAAGTGATTTGTAAATATTGAACCACCCTTACAACCCAGGAATAAATCCCATTTGATCTCAGTGAATGATTTTTTTTTTATAATGATTTTTTATTATATTATGTTAGTCACCATACAGTACATCCCCTGTTTCCGATGTAAGGCTCGATGATTCATTAGTTGTGTATAACACCCAGTGCACCATGCAATACATGCCCTCCTTACTACCCATCACCGGCCTATCCCATTCCCCCACCCCCCTCCCCTCTGAGGCCCTCAGTTTGTTTCTCATAGTCCATAGTCTCTCATGTTTCATTCCCCCTTCTGATTACCCCCCCTTTCTTTATCCCTTTCTTCCCCTACCGATCTTCCTAGTTCCTATGTTCCATAGATGAGAGAAATCATATAGTGAATGATTTTTTTAAATGTATTATTGGATTCAGTTTGCTAGTATTTTGTTGAGAATTTTTGCATCTGTATTCATGAAGGATATATTTCACTTAAAAAATGGATCAATAAATATTAGGAAATAAATATTTATCTAAGTTTTGTTAATAAAACTATTACCTTGGTGTAGTTGATGAGATGAAATTCCTATTTCTAAAAACTAACAAGGAGAGAATGATGAAGTTAACAAATCATCCCTTTCCTACTTTAAGGAACTGATAGATCTAAACCATATTCATCAATGGCTGCTAACATTACAAAAAAAAGAACCAGACAGTAAATCAGTAAGCATCTACTTATAATATCACCTATGAAGGAATTTGTACCCCCCTTGAAATAGTCAAGCACTTAGCTCTGTTAAGTTAGAGAAAAGAGGAGAGCCGTGGGAACATGTTAAATGATACAATGGGGAATGAAATCAGGAAAATGCACTGTGGGAACTTCTAGACTACATATAAGTTATTGTAAGGAAATAATTGCAAGGAAAAAATGCAACATGAGCGGTAGGAACCTATACATTAATATAAGTGACATATTAACCAATCCAATGTATGGGCCTGGTTTTGATCTTAATTCAAATACACAAAATGTTAAAAATCATAGCACAGTTTGGAAAATGTGAATATAGGCTCTTTGATAATAGGGAAATGTGTTTGTGTGTGCATTTAATAAAAGTATTGCTAGTTTTTGGTATTTGATGACACATTCGAATGTGTGTCATTTAGAGATATATACTAAAATATTTATTTGAAATTGTATGATGTCAGGAATTTGCTTAGAAATTATTTGGATGGAGAGGTAGGAGGTAGAGATGATATAAGAATAGTTATGAGCTGATAATTGCAACCTGAATGAGCAGTACATGTGATTTGCTTTATTACTCCTTTTTTATATGTTTGAAATTTTCCATAACAAGTTACAAGGACAGAACGGGTATAATGACTTTAAAAATAAATGATAGTATTTTATCTTTCAGTTTCTGTTTTAAAATGCAATTTGTAGAATAAAGATGGATAGAGAAATTTTCAGGATTTTTGTGTTTGCTTTTAGCTTTCCCTTCCATAACCTGCAGATCTCCCATTCATTTTTTTTTTTACACAGTTAATAAGGACTTGACCTTATTTTCTTCACTTTAAAGTGCTCTCTGTGGCATTACATGTCTTCAGGAAATCACAGTTAAGTAGTTTCATTTCACATATCACAAAAGAAAAATAAAGACCTGGCCGACTTCTTAGATAAAATATATTTTGAGGAAGTGGGCATAAAACCCATTTTTTTCTTTACTGTTCTCTTTTCTCTGTATCATTATCTAAATTTCACCTTCTCCTTATATCATGTGCTATTGTCTTGCCTTTTTCTTAATCATTCATTTTCACCACGATTCCTAAGCAACAAGAAATGCCTTATTTTTAACCAAGTGAGCAAGTTCAGCTTTGGGTTGATGATTTGTGGCTTTATTGAATTACTCCGTCAACACATATTATTCAAAACACTGATGGGATCCCAGAAAGTAAATTACATATTTCCAGATATCAAGAAATCTATAGTTCAATTGAAGAGAGATAACTAATACTTTCACAAAGAAAAGAAAAAGCAAGCAGTTTTATCCTTAATGGACTAGTAGTGACTTGAAACACAGCATGATGATAAAAATGGAGAAAACAGTACAAAATAAGGTACTCATAGATGACTTGGGAGTTGAATCTTTTTAAATGGATAGAATTTATATAGTTGGAATGAAAAAAGTAAGGGAGAAGAATGTGAGCAAAGATACTTGGGTTGAAATGAACATGTAAGAGGTAGTTAAAACTCGCTTAAGGATGTAAGTTGAAAACAGAAATTGGGCTGTAAGATTGTAGAGGTCAGATTATGCTGGATCAGGTAAAGCAGACATGAAGATATAAGAGTAGTGATATGTAGAAGGCAGGTATGCCATCAGATTTGAATGTGATCCATTCCTCTGTAGATAGATTTGTGTTGTTTCCACAGTTTAGCTGTTGTGAATAATGCTGCCATAAACCTGGGAATACAGATATTTCTTTGAGATCCTGATTTCCATTCTTTTGGATATATACCCAGAAGTAAGCTTTTTGGATCATAAGGTAGTTCTATTTTTAACTTTTGAGGAAAATTCATACTGTTTTCCCTAGTGGCTGCATCATTTTACATTTCCACAAACAGTGCACAAAGATTCCACTTTCTCCGCATCTTTGCCAACTCTTGTTATCTTCTGCTTTTTGATTATAGCCATTCTGACAGGTGTGGGGTGATATCTCATTGTAGTTTTGATTTGCATTTCCCTGGCGATAAGTGATGTTGAGCATCTTTTCATATACTTTGCCATTTGTATATCCTTTTTGTAGAAATGTCCGTTTAAGTGCAATGCTCATTTTTAAATCCAGCAATTTGTCTTTCTCCTATGGAGTTGTAGGAGCGTCTTTCATATTTTGGAATCTGTTATCAGATTTATGATTTGCAAATATTTTCTTCCATTTTGTAGGTTGCCTTTTCACTCTGTTTGCTTTGCTGTACAGAGCCTTTTAATTTAATATAATCCCACTTGTCTATTTTTACTTTTGTTGCCTCTGCTTTTGGTGTCATAGCCATGAAATCATCGCCAAGACCAATGTCATGAAGTTTCTCCCTATGTTTTCTCTGAAGAATTTTACAGTTTCTGTTTCTTTTAAATTCAAGAATAATTGACGTACGGTATTATATTTGTTTCAGGTGTACAGCTCAGTGATTCGATGTTTGTATACATTATGAAATGTTCACCACAATATCTAGTTACCAACCGTCACCATACAAAGTTGTAACAATATTATTGACTATATTTCTTATGCTGTACATTATGTCTCTATACCTTATTTATTTTATAAATTAAAGATTGTACATCTTAATTCCTTTCACCTATTATGTCCATCCCCCTATCCCTCTCCCCTCTGGAAGCCATCAATTTGTTCTCTGTATCTATGAGTCTTTCTCTGTTTTGTTTGTTAATTTTAAAAATATATATATTTATTTATTTTTGAGAGAGAGAGAGAATGAGTGGGGGATAGGAGCAGAGGGGGAAGGAGAGAGAATCTCAAGTGACTGAGCACGGGGTCCAGTGCAGGGCTACATCTCACAACCCTGAGTTCAGGACGTGAGCTGAAACTAAGTTGGATGCTTAACCAACTGCACCACCCAGTTGCTCATTTGTTTTGTTTTTTAGATTCCACGTATAAGTGAAATCATATGGCGTTTGTCTTTCTCTTTCTGACTTATTTCACTTAGCATAATACCCTTTAAGTCCATCTGTGTTGTCACAAATGGCAAGATTTCATTCTTTGTATGGCTAATATTTCATTGTGTGTGTATATCACATCTTTATCCATTCATCTGTTGATGGATACTTAGATTGCTTCCATTTCTTGGCTGTTGTAAAGATGCTGCAGAGGACATAGGGATGCCATATGTCTTTCTGAATTCGTATTTTCATTTTTTCTGGATAAATATCTAGAAGTAGAATTTTTGGATCATATAGTAGTTCTGTTTTTAATTTGAGGAAGCTCCATACTGTTTTTCACAGTAGCTGCACCAACTTACATCCCCATAAACAATGCACAAGGGTAACCTTTTCTCCACACCCTGGCCAGCACTTGATATTTTTTGTGCTTTTGATACTAGCCATTCTGTTAAGTATGAGGTGATATCTTGTTATGGTTTTGTTTTACATTTCCCTGATAATCAGTGATATTGAGTATCTCTTCATGCCTGTTGGCATCTTTAAGTCTTCTTTGGAAAAATGCCAGTTCAGATCCTTTGCCCATTTTTTAAATCAGATTGGGTTTTGGGTTTTTTGTTGTTGTTGTTGGTTTTTGTTGTTGTTGTTGTTTTTATATTGAGCTGTATGAGTTCCTTATATATTTTGGATGTTAACCCCTTACTGAATGTATTATTTGCGAATATCTTTCCTCATTCAGTAGGTTACCTTTTCATTTTGTTGATGGTTTCTTTCATTGTCCAAAAGCTTTTTAGTTTGATTATGTCCCATTTGTGTATTTTTGCTTTTGTTGTCCTTACCTAAGGAGACAGATCCAAAAAATGTTGCTAAAACTGATATCAAAGAACTTACTGTCTTTTTACAGTTTCAGTTCTTAATTTTTAAGTCTTTAATCCCATTTTGAGCTTATTTTGATATGGTATAAGAAAGTGGTTCAGTTTCATTCTTTCACATGTAGCTGTCCAGTTTTCCCAACACTATTAATTGAAGAGACTGTCTTTTCCCCATTGTACACTCTTGCTTTCTTTGTCACAGATTAATTGCCCAGAGAGGCATGTGTTTATTTTGGGCATCTCTATTCTGTTCCATTGATCTGTCTATTTTTAGGCTAGTACCATACTGCTTTGATTACTCTGTCTTTGTAGTATAGTTTGAAATCCAGGAACATAATACCTTCAGCTTTGTTCTAGTTCTCAGTTCCTTTGGCTTTTTAGTATATTCCATTGTTTTATATTAATTTTAGGATTATTTTTCCTATTTCTATAAAAAATGCAATTGGAGTTTTGATGGGGACTACATTGAATCTGTAGATTCTTTTGGGTAGTATGGGCGTTTTAACAATATTATCCTCTAATCAGTGAACAAGGAATGTCTTTCCACTTATTTGTGTCTTCATTAATTTCTTTCATCAATGTATTTTAATTTTCAGTGTGCACATCTTTCACCTACTTGGTTAAGTTTATTCCTCTATATTTTATTCTTTTGATACTATTATAAATGGAATTGTTTTTATAATTTCCTTTTTAGAGAGGTTGTTGTTAGTGTATAGATATGGAGATTTTTTTTTTTTGCATTGATTTTTGCATCCTGAAACTTTATTGTACTTGTTTTATTAATTCTAACAACTTTTTGTGGAATCTTTAGGGTTTTCGATATATAGGGCAATACCTGCAGAAACAATTTTACTTCTTCCTTTCTATTTTGGATCCCTTTTATTTCTTTGTATTGCCTCTTGCTCTGGTTAGGACTTCTGGTATTATGCAATATTATTCAGCCTTAAAAAAGAAGGAAATTCCATCTTGTATAAATTGATGGACCTGGAAAACACTATGTTAAGTGAAAGAAGTTTATCCCAGAAGGCCAAATATTGAATGATTCCACTTACATGAGGTACCTAAAATAGTCAAACTCATAAAAGCTGAGAATGGAATGGTGATTGCCAGGGGATTGGGAAGGAGGGAAATGGGGAGTTTTTGTTCAGTGCGTATAAATACAGTTATACAAGATGAATAAATTCTGGAGGTCTGCTTATAAACACAATGCCAAGAGTTAACATGATGGTGTTGTGCACTCAAAAACTTAAGAGGATAAATCTCATGCTAGGTGTTCTTACCATGGAAGGAAGGAAGGAAGGAAGGAAGGAAGGAAGGAAGGAAGGAAGGAAGGAAAGAAAGAAGAGGGAGGAAGGAAGAAAGAAAGAGGGAGGAGGAAAGGAGGGAGGAAAAGAAGGAAGGAAAAAGGGTGTATAAGAAATTTCTTGGAGATGATGGACATGTTTATTACCTTGATTGTGCTGATGATATTGGGTGTATGCATATGTCGAAATTCTTCAAAATGCATGCACTAAATGTGTATAATATTTTGTATATTAAATACACTTCAATAAAGATGAAAAAGCAATTAACATTAGCAATACAATATTTAGGGCCCAAAAAGTCAAGAAAACACATGGTTGGAAGATGTATTGTTTTATGTTAATACTATAAATTCTGAATAGTAAATTAACATCACCAGGAAATTATTATCATTTTTGTTTTTCTACATGCTCTGGGTAAGACTTGCATTAATGAGTATCATCAGTGATGCACAGTAATAACCTGTGAGAGTCCTTGAAAGTCAGTATTTGTAGGTGGCATAATGAATGATGGAGCATCTTGATTAATAATGTAACCAGGATTAAATAAATGGTATTAGGGAAATTCAGAAGCAAGAAGATCTATAATATTTCAATAGAAATACATTCTAAACAGCAATGGTATTATGAGTAGTAACAACATTACTACCTTTTTTTCATGATGGGAGATTCAAAATTAGTCAGGAAAATAAAGAATATGAAAAGTTTTTTCCTGGACTTGAATAGGAAGAAAGGGTGCCTAGACACTATGAAGAATCTTTGTGTGCACTGATTATAAAATAAATATGTAATTATCTCTTTTCTACTAATTATTCTAAATCACCATTGATAAATCATTATTATTTCACCTGGGGTAATGAATTCTATAACACATTTTTTAATCAACTGGTTTTAGATAGATAGGGATCTCACAAAAAAAAATATTTGCCCAGGATTCTGCACATCCTATGATGGCCCTAGATGGTGAGGTCAGTGGAAAGAGTGAGAAGCTATAGAAAAGAAGATGTGTTTGAAGGCTGTGGCAGTAGCACAGTACAGAAATGATGGAGTGAGGAATCTGAAATGAAGAGAAGGGAATGAAACTGAGAAATATTTTAAAGAGAAAATAAAATTTGGTAGTAGATTGGTAAAGATGGAAGAGAGGCTAAGAATCAAAGAGTACTTCAGGTGTCTATGCTTAAAGACTGGAAAAAATGCTAAGGTGGAAATAACTACTCATATAGAGAAGAAAGACCAGTTTGGGATGCAGATATGTGTTGGGATGTGTGTCAAATTCTCAATTAAAAGAGCCCCTCTATGGAGTAGAAGTCAGTTGTGAAACTCTCCCAATATTCAAGAAAAATGTTTTTGTCTAGTTTTGTATGTGACGAGACATTGGAATCCACCTTGTGGCAAAATTTTCATGTGTGACTTCAGAGGTTGGAAGTTTAAATTTCATTTCTTCCCTGTGGGCAAATTATTTTACATTTCTGAAACTTGACTTTATTCCATAAGAGTGGGATAAATGATACCTCCCTCATGGTGATATGATACCAACCTTTATAGAGGTTGAAAAATAATGACAATGTGAAAGTGCCTAGCAGAG